>NC_056726.1:164198367-164448367 GCF_019279795.1 Protopterus annectens | reverse complement strand
CAGTTTCATAACTACTGATCCAGAAACACAATGCACCCAGAATCCATCTTTCAACATTCCAAGGACAGAAATCATGCCAGAATATGCTATAATTCTTTGTTTCCAAAGTAAATTCAGCCATAGAGTTCATTCAAGAAAGTTTCTGCACTGAACAGACCAAGGACATATTTCCGCATGAGATAAGTCTCCCTTTACAAAGTCAGGCTTCAGCTGAAGCAGTTCATAACATTGATAAGGCCACAGGTAGGCATAAAACCTACAGGCAACATGACAGTTTTGATGAGATGATCTGTGGATGATATGCCTGGAATTTTATTGTCAATGTAGCAAACTCCGGTACAATGGACAGAGGAGTTGTTTGATTTTGTCTGGCAGACCCAGGGTGTGGCAATGGGCACCCCCCTGTGATAATACATATGCTAACCTGGCATTGTCACACTGGGAGACTCACTATGTGATGGGGCCCACAACAAATGGAGGAATAAATTACACCTTTATAGGCATTTTGTGGATATTTTTTTGTTGTGGGAAGGGGAAGAAAAGGAGTTGTTTTATTTTGTCAATTACTTACAATCAACTACAAGCTTCCTTAGATTTTCTGTGAATTTTACCAGAACAGAGTTAGACTTTTTGGATGTCAGGGTGATTCAAGATGGGGGGGTTAAGATGACCCTATATAGAAAAGAGTGCTAGAAGAATGGCTTACTGACACAGGACAGTATGCATCCTAGGTTTACTTTTGATAATATAATTACTGGACAGTTAGGAAGGGTATCCAGACTATGTACCAAGGAAGATAATTGTGAAGAAGTGATACGGTTGGAAGGCAACTTCAGAGAAAGGGATTACGGTAGGCAGAAAGTGCAGCGGACCAAGAGAGATTTTAGAAATGATAAAATGTGTCCATGGTTGAAACAAGATGCAGGCAGGGCTTTTGTAGCTAATAGTAGACAGAGACAGAGTGGCAAAATGAGACTTATGTTCACATACAGTAACAGCATTCATGGGGTATGTAACATAGACAGAACTGGAAAATTTTACTTTCTGATGAGAAGATCAAGAAAGTCATGGGGGAAGAACCCAGTTTTGGCTTTTGGAGGAACCAAAATTTGAAAGATTTATTGTGTAATGAGGTCAGGTGTGATAAACAGCAGGTTGAGGTGAGGAAAGGGACCAGACCATGTGGATCCTGTAAGGCATGTCACTATATTAATAAGGCCATTAAGTTTGTTCACCCTATCACAGGCAGGGTATATTATTTCAACATTAAAGCTAACTGCAGGACCACTAATGTGGTTTATTTTGCCATGTGTCAGACATGCAACTGCTATTATGTAGGGAAGACGAATTGTATGCTTAAGCAGAGGATATCAAACCACCCAGCCATCAGGATGAGAAATAAACATAATGCCCTGTATAGACATATATCTGGTCACCAAGGATATCACTTTAAATTTATGGTGATTTGGCACATGGTGAGAAACATTAGAGGTTGGGATATAGTGAATGATATGGAATATGAAGAGGCTAAATGGTAATAGAACTTACAGCACATAGACATCCAGGACTCAGTGATGTCATTCCATTAAAGCCTGCCCTGAAGAAAAGGCGGGTTCAATATTGAGCACAGATTGGTTGATATTCCCTTTAAATGAGTGTTTGAAAGTGAGCAGTTTATCTAATGAAGGGCACAGCCCGAAAGCGCTCATCAAGTTTTGTACCAGAGCTATATTTTATCTTTTGTTTTTATTGTTTTTACTGAGCTGTTGGATTAAATATTAGTTTTCCAAGTGGTGGTAGCTGCTATTTTTTCATTTGGATTGACTCTGTTAAGCAGCTTTACCTTGAGTGAGGTTCTCTTTGCTTATTCTCATGTACAATGGACAAAGCAACACATCTTTTTCTCCTTTCGCCATTCTGCTTGAAAACAGTGGATAGATGCAAACTGCAACAGAGCAACATATATGGTAATTTAACCATGGTAGTGATTAGATGCAAACTGCAACAGAGCAGCTTATATGGTAGTTTTAACCATGGTAGACATTGTAATATGCTTACTCAGTTCTCATGCTGTGAAATGACATGTTGGATTAACACCAAATTGCAGCACAGACCAAAACTTGTCTACTGCCGAAATGACCTGCAAACAAGCTCTATAGATTGTTAAACCTAGCAAGGACAGGTTTGGCACCACAGTTCTAGAGGGCAAGTTTAGTTGTTAAAAACGTATTTCCTCTTATGTGAAGGACTTTCTAAAATCAGTACCATAATAGGGTCTGTATTATAAGAATGAAAGTGCATATGTGCGACTACATAAAAGTCAACGCATAATGCATGAAAACTGACAACAGTGAACAGCCATGTAAGTGAATTTTTCCCTAGGAAAAAAACTTACACAGCCATTCGCTAAAAAAATGATTTAACATCATAAACAGGGGGGCTTTGCCCCCCACCCCCCCATTCACCCCTAACTCCGAGATCACACTATAGGGAAGGAAAGGGCAGCTCTGTGAAGTTGGCCAACCATCTCCTTGTCCTATGACATATTCATCGAATCGCTTAAATACGATTCTATGGACATGTGTTGCTCTTTCCGTATTCTCTTAGAAGCATTTCTGTGCGTGTGGCAGCCTTTAACCAAAAAAATAAATAAAACACACAGTGTACATGTACATGATTGTTCAAAGTGGCCAAAAGATAACATGACATGCAATGGCAATCTAAAAGAAAGACTGAATGCTGTCATCCAATACAGTAGAAACATGAGTGCAGTGGATGTGAGTGATCAGAGGGTCAACATTTTTTTTTTGCTCACTTGATACATGAAGAAATGATACAAAATACTCTTTTTTTCACCTAATGGATATATAACCATGTTCCCCACCTTTCTGATGTACAAAATGGACAGTTCATACAACTGCTATCAATACGCTCTGTTGGTGGTTGAGCAGACTAAAGAAAGGAAGAGTGGTATTGTAAGCATAGCTGACTGTCTGCAAGGGAAAGACTTCCTATCTAAGTTACCAAAAACAACTAAGAAAAAAAATCAAGCAAAGATAAGATAGATAGACAGATAGATAGATAGATAGATAGATAGATAGATAGATAGATAGATAGATAGATAGATAGATAGATAGATAGAGTATTTTAAGAAATTGGATGCAGTCAACACTTGTTTATACTTCCAACTTAAAGTTTATTGCAGGGAAGCAAAATGATTCTAGTGTAAATAACAACAGGAAGAACATAAACTTATGAAAGTCACCTGTTTTTAACAACAAATTAAGATATTTCACATAAAAAAGTAAAAAGTAACAAGTTAATTTTTTTCTCTCAAACCTGAACAGCTTCAGAAAACCTAATAAGTCAATAATTACTTTAGTGGTGATTTTTTACCTCTAGTTACAATTCCCTCACTCACTTGAATTAAGCAACAGTTCTCTCTCTTTTCAGTAGTAGTAAGAAAAGGTAACAGTTTTCTCTCTCTCTCTCTCCCTCACTTTGTCACGGTCCTAATAAATCAGCACAGACAACCAAAGACATTTGACGACCTTTATTGTAATGAAAATGAATAACAAACATCAAACATTATTGAGCCACACAAATTCAACATTGCAACAAATAGGATAGTAAACATAAGGGCAGTGCACCCTTGGATAAGCAGCATCCCCCACTTGCTCACTTATCAAAGTAATCATGAAGGCAGCATCCCCGCTCACCTTAATATGATCAGTTCCATAATTCCATTCCAAGTAATCCACCATCAATTCCAAATATCCTACTGAAGGAGATAAAAGAGGGTCAAACCTGACCGTCTTCTCCGCCCTTCAAGCCACACCAAATGGGTGGGCTGGGCGAGCAACAAGACCACATCAAAATGTGCTTACTCAAAACAGTTTCTTCTACAAAACCCCCTAAGACCCACCCCTACGCCTTACCTCACTTCCTCTCCCAGCTCCTAACTTAATTAACTCTTTCCTACCCACTCCCAACCCTCACTACCTAACCTACCTATCTTCCTACATCCAGCTGCCCCCCCCACTCTATTCATACCAAGGTTATCCCGTGACAAATTTGTCTGCTCCAAACTTCACTTGTCATGGTCCTAATAAATCAACACAGACAACCAAAGACATTTGATGACCTTTATTGTAATAAAAATGAATAACAAACATCAAACTTTATTGAGCCACACAATTTCAATATTGCAACAAATAGGATAGTAAATATAAAGGTAGTGCACACCCTCACTCTTGGATAAGCAGCATCCCCCACTTGCTCACTTATCAAAGTAATCATGAAGGCAGTGTCCCCTCTCACCTTAATATCATCAATTCCATAATTCCATTCCAAGTCATCTACCATCAATTCCAAATATCCTACTGAAGGGGACAGAAGAGAGTCAAGCCTGACCCTATTCTCCACCCATCAGCCCAAAGGGCTGTTCCCCCTCAGACCATACCACTTTTCAATAGATCCTCCAACTTCATGGCCAGGTTAAGATTAAATAAATCAAGCCAAAATTCATTGAGATGAACTCCATCCAACCTTTACCATACAGGGTCCCTGCTTTCAAACTCCACATGCCGTATCGTATGCACCCCAATGTTCTTCAAACATTTTGCCAATGTAAAATTAACATACCTCCTAGCCCTTTCCACTGCCACAAAATTCCTTGCCTCTCTCCACACCAACTGGGGAATAATCAAAGACCATATCAAAATCAAAACCAAAAACAGATGCAGCCTCCTCAGTGCTAACACATCCTTACAAATATGATGTACCAACTGCCTTTTCGGAACCTTACCTAAATCATTCCCCCCTAAATAAATCAGCAACAACCTCCATTGACTCTGTAACCCAATAAATACCTGCAATATCCTGCTCCACATCAATCCTCTAACACCATGCCAGATGACCTTCCAACCAAAACAGTCCAGCCCCAAATTAATTCTGTTACGTCTAACTGCTGCACGCCTAGCTGCCCAAAAGACAAAAGAATCCCCCAAGATGATGATCCTTCTGCTACCTAAAAAAAAAAAAAAAACTTGTAAACAAATCCTACCACAAAGCTACTTAATATAAGAAAAAAAGGCATTGGAAGACCACCTTCCCACCCTCTTGATGACTTCTATAGAACTTTCTTCCTTCGCTAAGTCCGATGCCCTACCCATTCTAAAAGAATGAGAAGAAAACATATCCCCTTCTAAACCAACACTGCAAAGAGCCCTCATCATAACCAAATTCAGTTGCTCACCCATCAAGCCTTTACCACCTACTGAAGTAAAAACCAAACCTTGCACTCTACCCGTCTGGACCACCCAGAATCTCTTCCCCCACTCCACAGGGCATCTCCAACTTACCTCAGTCGTTTTCAATGCCATCAGGGCCCCATGGCCCTCCTGATCTGTCTTTGAATACCACAGCTGAATGTGCACTGCCCTAGGTGACATCAACACATCCTCCCATAGTAATGAACCCAATAACTCGGACACTCTAAACGCCCCACAATACATCCACACACAGACCGTGCTCCACACCACATACTCCTCCAAGGATCAACACACCTTACCTAAACCCTGTAACAACCTGCTTAAGATCTCCTTTGTCACTGGCCATCTCCTGTCCATGACCCCACCTTCAACTCTGCCCCAAACCTTTAATACTCGACTCACCACCTAGGACCTAGTCCAATCCTGCAATCCGGACAAACGAGTAAAAGCAGCAATGACTGCCAACACCACCCTAACTGTCCTAACTGCCCTGCCCTGTTCCATAAACATGGCCAAGTAATGCAACAATAAAACCTCTAACCACTGACACTCCTCATCTAGTAACTGCCTCAAGAACTGGTCAAATGAAATACAGTCCTACCATAAGCTCGTCTCATAGACACTGCCCATGACTGCTGCACCAACCTGCCATTTACTATGGACCAATCTGCCAAATGTCCTCCAGAAGGATTGCCGGATGCAATGCCACTGTTGGGGTCACCTGCTGAAACCTGCAAAACTGAAAACGAGACAAGCTATCAGCTATCCCATTCTCAACCCCAGGCACATGCAATGCTGTGAAGGAAAAGTTAATCATCAAACTCTACAATACCAGTTTCCTGAGAACAAGTAACAAATGAGGAGATTTAGCCATCTTAACCTGCAACACCCTCACCACTGCAGCATTGTCCGAATAAAAAAACACCTTCCTACCTTTTAAACGATCATGCCCAACCACCAACGCCACCCAAATAGGCAGCAATTCCAAAAGGGTGACATCCCGTTTCTACTCTTCTGACCAATGCTCCAGCCAAGGTGCCAAAAACCATTGGTCTGGAAAGTAAGCTCCCATGCCCAGACCCCCAGCTGCATCAGGAAATAATTGACCCCCAGCTGCATCAGTAAATAATTGCATCTCCTATTGCTCTACCCAATCTGACTGCCAGAATGAAATCCCATTAAACTGTTCCAAAAATGTCATCCACAACTCTAAATCCTCTTGCACTAGCTCAGTGACCTGCAGTCTGTGGTGCTTACTACTCCATTCAACAGAAATTCTACAAACCAGCAAAACGTGTGCCCCTGGATGCACAGCCCTACAAGTGAAATTCATCAAACCCAACAATTCCATAGCCTCTCACACCCGAACCTTGGACCTGGACTTCACCCAACAGATTTTCTCCTGCAGCTGATCCAACTTGTCCTGCGGAAAACAAAACAGACCTTGTCCTGCATCTACTGTCAAGCCCAAAAAATCCAACACCTTCACAGGGGCCTCTAACTTGAGCTTATCCAAAGGAACTTTGAGGGACTTACACATCCCCATAAACTCACGCAAAGCTGCCTGCGTCTTATCCCGGCTATCACCCACCAACAACAACAAAAAAAATCATCTAAATAGTGAACTGCTTGCTAATCCTCCACCCTCTGCTGCCGAATCTGATGGAGTGACGAGCTAAAATTTTCAAACATGGAACACACCACTGCACATCCCATAGGCATGGCTGTGTCAGAATAACATTTTTCCCCCACCACCATGCCCAACAAGGCCAATCCTCCTTCCGCACTGGCAACAAATGAAAAGCCAACTCAATATCTACTTTAACTAACCAAGGATTCTCAAAACTCCTGATAATTCGGACCGCATCATCCACTGATGAATATGTAACCTTAACCTCTGCACTGGGTATGAAGTCATTCACAGACTTACCCCCAGGATATGACAAATGATGAATCAAATGAAATTGACCTTGCTTTTTCTTAGGAACCAAACCAAACTGTGACATTTTAAAGTTAGAGAACAGAGGACAACTAAATGGACCAAACAATCTCCCTGCCTGACACTCCTTGTCAGTCAACTCCTGCAAACCCCCCTCCCTCCCCTTTATAGACTTCAAGATTTTTCCCACCATACCATCCCCCACCAATGTGGACTTAATTGAAAAACCCCTTGAAAACCCTCAATCAATTCCCCTGCCACACTTGGCAGCAGAATCTGGGTGAGGAACAACTCCAAAATCTGGACCTTAACAGGGTAATGAGTCACCCGGTCACCCTCTAACTCCAGGAAAGGACCCCCCCTTTTCCCCAGAAAGGTACCCCAGCCTCGCCAACCTACCCATGCTAGGCGAGAACCACCCAACCTCTAGGATTTGCAGAATAAGACGTCTGCTCCCCAGCAGGGCCCCCCCCCCCCATAATGTAACAGCATAAGCTCCCATACACCTAGAGCAAATATGGAAAAATTTACAACCTACCCAAGAACACTTCCTTGCATTAAACACCCAACATATCCCAGCACCACCCTCCAATGGCTGAGCCAGTCTACTACTCCCTGCATCCATGTCCATCATGGTAGAAAACAAAATTTTCAGGTGTCTAACATCCCACCACATGGATTTATCCACCGCTTTCTGCTTACAAAATTTCTGATCATACCAAAACTATGCATAGCCTGGCCACAACCTCTGTGCTTCCCTGATAGTCAAAAAATAGGCCAGAAGAGGAAGATCCAGGGAAGTATCCCTCTCCAACCAAACCGCCATGTAGTATATAAAATCAAGGACACAGTTATCCCATGGTCTGGGCCTAAATCTACCTACCCTTCTGCGACCTATGGCTGCCAATGCCACCAAAAGGTCCTTCCCATTAGCCAACTCTGCCTCAGTCAACAGTTGCACCCCATCAGCATCAAGCAATTCAAAAATATCAACAAATTCCCCTTTCCAAATCTTCTGCTTCACTACCAAAGATATGTGGGGAGTCAAAACAATGGGAGCCCCTTCCTGACGTAAGGCCTGCATCGCCAATCAATCTCACAGCCGTGACCCAAAATCAGACCCCACAACATCCAAGTCAGACCCCAAATCTAGATCAAGCAATGATAGAGTATTATCAAAATCCCCTTCTCAATCAACCAATGCCTCTAAACCCCTACCCGCTAGCTCCTCTTGGACCCCCTCACTGCACCCTGACACCCCTCCCATAGCTGCCGCTATATCCTCATTCCCCATCAGACCTGATAAAGAATTACCTGCAAAAGATGAAGGGGCCACCAGCAGTGTCCCAACCTCCATTGCCACATCCTCCAACACTGACTGTCTGGCTTTCTTCGCTCTTGACCCCTGGGTTGTAGCCACCATCTGCCTCTTCCGCCGAGATTTCAGATCCTGAACACTGGTTGATGGAACATCAGTAGAAATGCCCTTGAAGAGGTCCTCAGCCTGCGCCACAAACATGGCCCACCTCTGTCTCAACCCTTCAGCCATGATAACCTAAAGAAACAAAAGAGAAATTGTTGTTAAAACAAACTTTTAAAGAAATGCATGCTAGCACCAACCAGTACCTGCAGACAAATAAAACACATAATTCCTAAAATCCTTATGCCTATCACCTCTCCTAAACCCTTACTCTCCCCCACCTACCTTCTGTAAGTCAGCCCAGGAAAAAAAAAATAATGTCTTGGGACTTGAACCATGCACCTCTGCATGTCACTGCAAACCCGTGCGTCTAACACCTAGTTACTTCTACCACCTAATGCCAGTCACCCCAGACTATGCCATCTATAATCTGCTATTTATTCATTATACATATAAATTATATATATATATATATATATATATATATATATATATATATATATATATATATATATATATATACTAAATATTAACTATAATACACCCCAAACCCTACTTATCTAAGGAACCTATCCTGATCTCCCTGCCTGCCTATACAGACTAGCTATTTCACATGCATACTCTCCTGCTAATTTTCCTTATTTTTTTTTTTAATAATAAAGAAGGCAATCCGTGATTGCCGATGTTACTGTGCATGCAGGCTCTATCCGCTCAAATGCGGAAAGCTGCACAGCTTACCTGCAGCCCAGTAACCACTAACCACCATAGATAAATGCTTCCAAAAGAGACCAGAACACTCCCCCAAGACCCGGCAACATAACACTAGCCACCAGGGCACAAAAAACATCAACCAAACCTCCCAAAGCCACGACTAGCCTCCAGGTAAAGAAAACCAAATTGAACCATCCGAAAACCTCTCAAAGCCACCAGGGAACTAAAACCATCCACACAAACCTCACAAAGCCACCATTAGACACCAGGGAACCAAACCATGCAAAGAAACCTCACAACTCAATCACTAGACCCCAGGGAACCAAAACCATTCACACAACCTCTCAAAGCTGCCACTAACCACCAGGGAAACACAACCATTTACACAAACACCACAACACCACCACTAGCCATGAGGGAACAGAAACCATCCATTCAAACCCTACAAAGCCAACACTAACCACCAATAAAAATGATCCAGACAAACCCCACACAGACACTGCAGCGACCAGGGACAGAAACTAACCATTACCATCCCCAACCTCCACCATCAGCACTTACCTGCTGCACTTGAGAAGGCATTTTTTTTTTCATTTTTCCCCATAAGAGACCACAATAGCACTACTGCGCATGCATGCCCTGCCGCAACCAGCAGTACAAGCCTGCGAATAACCTCTACACCATCAGAGACAGAAACAGCCATTAAAACTCACAGCAACCAAGCAAAGAAACACTAGACCACCATGAAACAACTTAAAACAACAAAAATAAAGAAAAACATGACAAGCCACTAAACCACCAGGGAACCCAATAAGACGAAGAAACATAGAAGGAGGCAAATCCAATCAATCAATGAGAGAAATAACCACTAAACCACCATGGACACAAATACATAAATATGTCTATGCTACATGCATGTCTACCCTACATAGCTACACAATACTGCCATAAGCCCTTTACATCACCCACCATAATCCACAAAAAAAAAAAAAAATATATATATATATATATATATATATATATATAAATATATATATATATATATATATATATATATATATATATATATATATATATATATACATATATATATATATATATATATATATATATATGTATATATATACACATATATATACACAGATAACCCATACTGTACTCACCTCACTGACTAGCACAACCCAAGGCCTACCTTACTAACACCTCAGTTAGTGGCACCACAATGCCAGACACACTTGTCATAGGTGACTCCATAGTCAGACACACTGATGTCCCACTCACCAGACTGAACAAGGAGAGGGTCACAGTAAACTGCCTGTCGGGCGCTAGAATCCGCCACATAACACAAGCACTCAGGTCACTCCACAGCAAGTACAAGTATGACTCAGTCATTGTCCATGCCGGTGTGAATGACCTGAGACGTACCTCTCTGGACTACATGAAAAGAGACATAAAGGAGCTCTCAGATTATATAGCCCAGGCTGGTATGACCCTGACCCTGAGCAGTATCCTACCTTCACCAAGAATGATGCCACAATACAGAGACAAAATGATCAGTTTTAATAATTGGCTTAATTTCTGGTGTCATTCTAAGGGGATCCAATGTCTGTCTGCCTGGAATGACATGCTTGACAAGCCACGCTGCTTCGCAAGGGACGGCTTGCACCTGTCACCCCTGGATTTCCGGATATTGGCAAAGGCTCTTGCCACCCCCATAGTGCCTTTTTTAGACAAGGCTCAAATTCTAAACCCACCGCCCTAGAAGACAATAATGGAAAAAAACTAAGGGTAATGCTGCTCAATGCCAGAAGTCTAAATCTCAAGATGCACGCCCTCGAAGCCCTCCTCAGTATGGAGAACATCGATGTCTGTGCTCTGACTGAAACCTGGTTCAAGGCTCCTGAGAGCACCCCGGCACTATCAGGTTTTACCTCATATCATGCGTTCCGGCCCCAAAACCCGGACTGTACCACAAAAGGAGGGGGTGTATCCATATTCATCAAGGATACCCACACCTCCAGGCTGGTGGCAACTCAGGAAGCATCAGAGACCATTCAGGTGCAATTAACCATAGGCAAAACTGCTCTACAGTTTGTAGCATGTTACAGGCCACCCTCTCAAACTCAGGAACCCCACACAGCCTTCCTGAAGACACTGGAGAGTATAAATGTCTCTCCAAACACCATCATATTGGGTGACTTCAACTACCCAAACATAGACTGGGAACATTACTCAAGCCCCAGTACCCTAGCCCAAAGGTTCCTGGAGTTCATAAACTCAAATGCTATGGAACAACTTGTCACCATTCCCACAAGCGGTGAAAATATACTAGACCTGATCATCACAAACATGGGGACAAAATGCTCCACACCGGAAGTATATCCCTCATTGGTGAGATCAGACCATAAACTAATCTCACTGGAGATCCACATCTCGCCCCCACCCCCAACAAAAAAGACCACAGTGAAGAACTTCTCAAAAGCCAACTTTACACTTCTTATGACTGATGTGGTATCCTTCAAGGCCCATGAGCCATTCGAAACCACAACCCACGCTGCTGAATCCCTTACAAATGCTTTCTACGAGCACCTCCAGGATTGCATGGATCAAGCAATCCCAAATAAAATCAAGACCCTTTCCACCAAAGGCAAGCGCCCGATCTGGTGGACCCCAGCCATAAACAAACTTTACAACAAGAGGTGAAAGCTACTACAAGATAGAGCAAAATCCCTAAAAGGGAAGACATCTCTGATCAATACTAGTAAAAAACTACGATCACTCATAAAATCATCCAAGGCCAACTTTGAGAGAAAAATCGCCAAGGACTCAAAAGACAATCATAAGGCCTTCTTTAGCTATGTTAGAAATCTGGGTGGAAACTCCCAGATATGCTCAGAATTAGTCCAAAATGATACAAAAATCACTGAACCCACAGACATTGCAAACATACTGGCAGACAGGTTCAGTGAAAATTTCTCCCCTCCCTCCCCAAAGGAGAAATATCTATCCCAGCAGAGTGTAGCCTCCCAATCATGTCAAATGCCCAGGTGAGAGCTGCTCTCTCTAAAGCTAAAAACACAGCATCAATGGGACTGGATGGTGTCCCCAGCTGTGTGCTACACAAACTCAATGAGGAACTAAACCCACACATAAGGCTGCTGTTTAATCTTAGCCTTACCACAGGATACGTACCCAAAGAGTGGCGTACGGCAACTGTGGTCCCACTCCACAAAGGCAGTGCTTCTACGGACCCTGGTAATTACCGCCCCATAAGCTTAACAAGCCTGGTCTGCAAAGCTATGGAGAGGATCATAATAGAACTCATAAATAAAGACATAGGGGACCTACAGACATTGGATCCTACCCAATTCGGCTTTGTCAAGGGCAGATCATGCCTCTTGAACTTGGTCGACTTTTTTGAAACAGTCACCAAGGCCATTGATGAGGGTAAGGCAGTTCACACAGCCTACCTTGACCTTGCAAAAGCTTTTGCCACAATACCCCACTCGGGTATCATAGAAAAGCTCACCAGCTTAAATGTAAACCCATATGTCACAAGATGGGTTGCAAACTGGCTCAAGGACAGAACCCACAGAGTTAGAGTTGCTGGTGCCATGTCAGACTCCAAGCCAGTCACAAGCGGTGTCCCACAGGGCTCAGTCCTGGGCCCCCTCTTGTTCGGCATCTACTTTTCAGAAGTGCAGGCAAACATAGGAGGATTGTGGCTGACAAAGTTTGCAGATGACTGCAAACTGGGTGCCATAGTTGAAAATCCATCAGACACAGATATCCTTCAGAGAGGTCTCATAGAAATGTATAACTGGTGCCAGAGCCATGGCCTTAAGCTAAATGCCAAAAAATGTAGTCATACCCTTTGCTAAAAACAAGGTAACCCCAAGTTACCACATAGGTGGCAATCCATTAAGCATAGAAGAGGTTATCAGGGACCTGGGGACCCAAGTTGACAGTAACCTTTCTTTTGACACTCACATTGCCAAAGTGGTTAGGAGGACCTTCTACATTGCCCACCTGATTATGAAGGGATTCACATCCAGATCAAGGGAGGTCATTGTTCCCCTGTACTCTTCACTTATCAGACCAATGATTGAGTACAATGCCCCATTCGGAATGTATCTTACCCGACACCTGCAGCAATTGGAAAGACCCCAAAAGTTCCTCACCAAAAGGATAAAGGGGCTCAAAAATATGCCATATGCTGCCCGACTGAAGAAACTCCAGCTCTATTCAGTCGCATACCATCTGCTCAGAGGTGACCTGTGCCTGACATACAAGGCCATGTCCAACCTGGAATTAATGGACATGCTCCACCTCAAAAAATCCAAATCCACCAGAGCCACAAGAGCAAGAGACTTAAACCTCAACACGGATATAAATAGGATGTGCTGGAGGGACAGATTCATCACCCAGAGACTCCCTATGCTGTGGAACAGAATCCTGGTCCATGTGAGACAGAGCACCTCGCTGGCTCTGTTCAAGAGGAATCTTGACCAGTGGATGGGAGATTGTAGGTTTACCCCAGGGATCATCTCTGTATCACTGCTGGACAGAGGCACGGCAAACTAATGGGTATAGTATTCTTCAACCTAAGGGGTGGTGAAAGCCACACAACTCTGGCTAGGCTTATAAATGCCCTAGGGCAGATAGCCTAGTATGAACCTATGAACCTATGAACCTCAGGTCGTTAGGACATGATCCTGCTTCAACAAAACCACACCAAAATGCGCTTATTCATACCAGTTTCGCCTATAAAACCCCCTACGACCCTCCCCTATGCCTTACCTCACTTCCTCTCCCAGCTTCCAACTTAATTAACTCTTTCCTACCCACTCCCTTCCCTCACTACCTAACCTGCCTATCTTCCTACATCTAGCTCCCCCCCCCCCCCCACTCTAGTCATACCAAGGTCGTCCTGTGACAAATTCATCTGTTCTAAACTTCACTTCTCTCCAGCATTATGAAAATGTAACAGTTCACAGCAACACAGATAATTTGATCTCTCTCTTTCTCTGTGGTAGGATGGACAGGTAGCATTTTACAGAATACAAATAATTTGATTTCTCTCTTTCTTTGAAGTAGAATGAACAGGTAACAGTACACAGCAATGCAACCAACTTTCTCCCTTTTTCTTTTGCTATAGGATTGCCAGTTAAACTCCCTTCCTCCATCAAGTCCTGCATAGATAAGCAGCAGCAGTCTAACAAACAGAGTTCAGTCAGTTCTTGTCAGATTTCCCTGACAGGTAACAAAGCTCAAATGCAAAAGTCGATTAAACATAAATTTTTCACACAAAATCTTCTCATTAATGAATGGGAAGCTATGTGTAAAACAAAAGTTCTTGAGTTAAATCCCTAGAGTAACAGCAGTATTTATCTTCATGCTTAATGCAGTCTTTGGGTGAAAGTCAATGTGCAGACCATGTAGTGAAACTTGATTGATACATGCATCATGCATCTCTATTTTGCAGTCACTTTCACTTCCTTCACGCAGTCCTGATGTTAAAGCTGCAAGTGATTTGAAAATAAAACTAAGATTATGATATGTTTTTTGTGGTTTTACTGTAACTGTCGACTCAGTTTTTCCTGGGTTCCATTTACTTTGTCGAAAGGGCTGTTCACTGAATGCTCTTTCATTGACACATAAACACCGAACTACCAAAACTTCGAATGGCCACATAAGCACATTTTTTCCCATGTAAAAATAAATATTTTACTAAAATTACTATGGTACAGACCAATAATCCTGGTAGACTGCTTTTGTGCCAACAAGTCATGCCGAAGAGCTGAAAGTTCTTCCTTTTCTTCACTACTCCCATATGAATTGTGATTTCTGATCCTCTCAGTCTGTTTAGGTACGCCAATCCTGACAGCAGTGTAATCTTCTCTTCTTACAGATTCTCTAGATGCCTTCAGAGTGTACTCAATGAGTATCCTTGATGTTATAACTTCTTTCATATTCGTTTTGGTCACTGGTTATACTGGTAGCTGCCTTAGAGGGCTTAAAGGACCAGCTACTTATCAAACAACACCCAAATCCTAACACCCATAAGTGTTTTAAAAGAAAGTCCTCAGGTATAGGATGGCTTAATGGCTAAGGTGTTTGCCTTGCAAACACAAAGGGCAGGGTTTGAGTCTCACAAGGGATAATTGGCTAGGCTTAAAATGGCTTGCAAGGGCAGGTAGTTTAGTAATGAACTATGTATACCGGATCTGATATGACTAGTGCTACATATCAGGGACGTCGGGAGGCATACACACTGTACTGATTTCAGTACAACTTATGTAGAAGTGGGGTAGCATTTTAAATGTTCACTTTTCTTTGTTTTCGCGCTTTACTGCATGATGACGTCAGCGCAGCAAGTCAGGAGCTCCGCACATGTATTTCCATGCTTTTGGTCAAAGCGGGAGGAGGAAGCGTTATGATGTTGGTCTCATTTCATGCTTTCCGAGTGGGAAGCAGATTTGTTATGGTGGTCTCACTTCAGTCTTGCAACCAAGGGTTGGTGAGTAATATGGGGGGGGGTGTGAAAATGCCCCAGGTGGGATGTACTGGTGTGATTACTCATGGTGGTGTGGTAGGGAATACCTCAGGCTTGAGCCCTGTACCTTGTATGCAGGTGTTAAAGACCTGAATTCCCTACCCACCACCATTTGTAAAAAAATTGCAGACTTTTGCCTCATATTTGATCTGATCAATATCTGTATCGTATCTGTGGTTTTTAAATTTTGCAATGCTTGAAATTTGATGGTGCAGTGGTAACAACGTAGCATTGATGCCTCACAGCTGTAGGTTCTTGGGTTTGGTTCTTGGCTGGGGTGCCTTCTTTGTGGGGGGGGGTCTGTATCTTCTCCCTGTGTTTGTGTGGGTTTGCTTTTGTGTCCTCCCATGTTACAAAGACATGTCTGCATTATTTTTTCCTGGGCCTCTGCTGAGAATTGTGTTTTTTTTTTTTGTTCCAAGTCAGACTGTCCTGTTTAACAAATTGACAGGCATTTAAATTTCAGACTTCAGGTTTCTGAATGTTTACTTCCTTACATATTTGATGGTGCAGTGGCAGTATTGTTGCCTCATAGCTGTAGGTTTTCTGGTTTGGTTCTTGGCTGGGGTGCCTTCTGTGTAGAGTCTGCATCTTATCCCTGTGTTTGTGACATAGTAAAACAACTTTTTATTCTAGCAATAAATATATACTAACACAACCTTTTTTATAGCAACTTTTTTAAGTTTATGACTATTTGAAATTTGTCCTTATTTTTGGGACTGTAATACCCTGTTATTGGCTTTGTCCAGGTTTTTTGTGCTAAGGTTGACAGCTATGGCAAGAACTGAATTCACTGAATATGTTTGAGGGCTGTATTCCCTCATTAATGGGTTTGTCCAGGTGTTTTGTGCTAAGAGGTTGACAGCTATGGTGAGAACTGAATTCATTAAATGATAGCCATTTAAGTTTCAGTCTTCCTCTCTTTCACAAAGCAGGTGATTTGGCATAGTGGTATGTTGTTCTGACTATTTTGCACAGTGACCTTGGCAGTAAAATGTATGATGGTAACACAGCATTTTAATCTAGCAGCTTTCCAAGATTATACAAGCAATGTTTAATGTGTTCCTGTTTTTTGCCCTTTTGACCCACCCCAATAAATTTGGCTTTTTCCAGACTTCTTGTGCTGCGAAGTTGAGATGTAATTGAGTATTGCATAGATTTTACAAGGAACTGAGAGCTGCAGGGGAAGTTTAGTGCTGATTATGCTAAGTCAGCTCACATTGCTAGTAGCACAAAATGTTGTGTACTTGCTTTTAATGCAGAAAGTTGTTGGTTCTATTCCCATAAGGGGTGAATGCTGCTGTACTGAAAGTTAAGACACTAACTATGAGCCTGTTATCAGTTTGCCATCCATTTCCTATTGCAATATTACTAGCTTATTAATGTAATTTAGGCAATTTATTCCTCAGGGGCATCAGACACTATTTTTCGGTGAAGTCATGAAATATAAAGGTGATTGCTAGCAGCAACCTCTTCATTAGTTAGATTTATTTAACGTGGAATTATTTAGATGACTTTTTTTACTACTTCAGAGATTGTGCATATTATTTACTGATAATGGTGGACTGTAGAAGTTTGACTAGACTTTTATGATGGAAATGTTCTGAATTGAGCAGTTTTGTTTCATTGTTTACTGGAAAAATGTTCAAAGCAATAGGAAGGTGTATCAAAGAGCACATGTATGTTTCATATGCAAGGGGCCTATGATTTAAAAGCAGCCCAGAATTAATTTTTATCTGCCACGGGTAAAATGTATTTTTCTTTGAATGTGGGTTTTAATGTTTCAATGAATGTGAGTTTCAAGGGCAGAGAAGTTTTAATGCCAAGTTTGTTTAGCAGATGTCTTAGTGTTTGTGCTGTAAAATGCAAAATAAAACTTTCAAATGAAGTTCAAATCATCATAGAAGTAAATCAGTATGCACACTAGTGTTTATGGTAAATGGAGTGAAATAGCAAAGTAATGGATCATTGGAATGGCTGCAGGGGGAGGCTCCATTCGACCATGGTTTTGTGAGGGAAGGGCGGCAAACTTAGGCAGCCCCAGCTGAACTATACCTCCCAACTGTCCAGATTTTCAAAGAATGAATAGATTTTTGCTTCTTATTTTTGGTTTGTTCCTCAATTTGTGGTTTTCTGGCAAATGATTTAGGAATTAAGTCACTAAATAATGACACACTAGTTTCAGACTTTATAACCTTCAGAAAATGCATGCTAAAATAAGACCTGTTCTATCAACTGTCCCAGTTTATACAAGAGCAATTTTAGTACTGTTTATATGTTCCCTCAATATATTTGGCCTTGTCCAGATTTATTGCATTAACAGGTTGAGAGGTACATGCAAATTGCTTTATAGAATTAGGCATAGCCAAACCTCAACTGTCCCTGATTTTGGCTCAAAATGTTGCTCTTCCCCTAATGATCCCTCCACAAAATAGCAATTTTGGAAGAAAACATAGAGGGTTTACTTTACTTTTATAAATAACTGTAATGATCAGAGTTATACATTACTTTTATTTCAGAAATGCATCAGCTGCTCTAAGTTAACTGTGCTCATATTAAAATGGTGTCCCTCCTTTGACAGGTTCCCAGCTGTATTGTCTGGCAATTTTATATTTTTGCATCACATTTTTGGTCTGTTTTTCATACAATTGCAGTTTTCTGGCAAATTAGTGGCAAATTGTTAAAGACTGAAGTTAGAAAATAATGCAGACATTTCAGTTTCAGATTTCATACCTTTCAGAAAATTCGTACTGATGCAAGACCTACTACTATTATCTTTCTAAGTTTATAAGAGCAATATTTAAAAAAATGTCCTTATTTTTGGGCCTTTGCCTCAGTTTTATTTATGAGTTTGTTGCTGTAAGAGGTTGAGAGGTTGTGTGTTTGTGTGTGTGTGTGTGGTAGGTAGCATACCTCTCAACTGTCCAAATTTTGCAGAATGTCCAGATTTTTGCCCCATATTTTTTGTCTGTTCCTCATAAATTTTGTGATTTTCTAGAAAATCATTGAAGGCTGAAGTTGCTAAATAATGACAGACATTTGAGCTTCAGACTTCATGTCCTTTAGAAAAATTCATACTAGCACAAATCCTGTTATTCTAGCAACTTTCTAAGTTCACGAGAACATTATTTAATATCTGTCCCTGTTTATTTTAGGCTTTGTCCATATTTCTTGCACTAAGAGGTAGGTAGGGGTGTGTGTGTGAATGAAACATCCTAGTTAGTGGTAGCAGGTGGTTAGTAATTTACTCAAGCTCAAAACCTGTACCTTAGTTACAGAAAACAAAAGCATAAAGTCTCTACCCCAACTACCATGCTGCATTTTTCAAAGAACTGACATTTCAGGTTAATTTTCAGTTCAAGGAACCGAGTTTGAGTGAATTTATATTATATTACTGAAGAGGCATTACAGCGAATGCCTCTTCATCGACACTAAAAGAGTGAACCGTGAATTACGTGAATGGCCGTAGCTTGGCTGGGGAGGGGGGTAGGGGGGTAGCAGTTTGAGAGCTGTCAGTACAAATTTGAAAATCCTAGCTACACCCCTGCTACATATCACTGTCAGCTCTGCTTCAAGGGTCCTCCTGTGAGTACCACCATTCTCTCTCTTTCTCTCTCTATAAAAAGATAGATAGATACAGTTTGCTATCATTGCTGTGAAAGGCAAAACATTTGCCGTTCGCAATAGCGAAAATAAACACCGAAACTTGACTCTCCACTCCTACTCTATGTTGACCCAAATGATCGACACATTTGAGTCGACATTGTCACTGAAAACATCACGTGTTATCCGTCTAAGAGCTGATGTAAATCAAACTCCTATATGACATATCACGTTCTTGAAGGGGGCAAGCCCTCCTGCACCCCACCCTATAGGGGGCCTGCACCCTCCTCCACCCCCTGCTAATGAGTTTCCACTCCCCACTGTACCGTGATCTCCATACAGTTTGCCAAACACACTTAGGCGAATGTGCTACTGCATTTGCATTAGTGTGTTCGACTGCCCCATAAACTTGACATTGTGCAAACGACAATCAGATTTCCTGCAGCATACGTGCTGACAGCTTGTCCTTCACTCAGATGATAGCAAACCAGACAGATACAGATATAGATATATAGATAGATATATGGAAGCATAAAGACTGATCAACAGAACAAATCATCAATCTCTAAATCATCAATTTGAACACATTGTGTTAAAAAACATTGATCCACAAAGAGTTGAAAAATAAATAAAACAAATGTTTTTTTCTAAGGGGGATAACCCCCCCTGCACCCCCAGTTAATTATATATTCCAGTTCTGAGATTGCACTATAGTGGGGAAAGAGCATACTTCCCAATCCCCACTGTACAGTGATCTCTAACATAAAAAGCCAGTACTTTCCAAACAGCCGATTTTCGATCAGCTGTACCAGCTCCAACTCCCATCAAGGTAAACACTCCACAACAAAATATGCATACACACGCATGCACGCAAGCACACATACATACACACACATACACACACACACACGCACACACACACACACACACGCACACATATATATATATATATATATATATATATATATATATTGGCTCAAGGTGATTTGGTCACATTGACTTGTGCTGATGTGATACTCTGAGCCCATGTAAAAATGGAAGAAAGGGGGTTGATGATGATTTTTTTTATATAGATATATATATATATATATATATATATATATATATATATATATACACACACACACACACACACACACACACACACACACACACACACACACACACCTAGATACATATAAATATATATATATACATATATATATATATATATATATATATTTATGCTATATATATATATATATATATATATATATATATATATATAGATAGATAGATATATGTGTATCAGTTCAGTACATTGACTGCTGTACTTGCCAACAAGTTTAAGTGCTATGCTTTTATCTCAGCAGCAGTCTTTATTGAGTGCTGAAGTCATCGAATGCTAATTTGATGTGCAGTGCTGGTAGCAAATTTAGGTACTTTGTTGTAACAGGAGGCTAGGTTGGATTTTAGTGTAGAGCTTAGGTTTGTAAGGATATATGAGGTATATACAAGTGTTAGAAGCAAATAAGAAGAGACTAGAATTCTACTCGCTTGGTCTGTAAGGTACTGTTTTGCCCTGTAAAGGGAGTGAAGTTTCTGGTTGGTCTTTTTAATTGTTTGAAGAATATCTTACTGAAATGTTAAGATTGTCATCTATTACAATGCCCAGTAATTTAGCCTGTGGTAGTACCTCAGTTTTTATATTATTTGAGATATAACCAAGAAAGATTGTTTTTGACTGATATAATGTTTTGTGGTGAAGAGTATCCGTTTTATTTTATTGGGATTATAGAGCAGGTTTGAAATTTTCAGCCAGGTTTCAATTGAAGAGAAAGAGATTTCCTGGAGTCTGAATATTGTGGGAGCTATATATATTAGAGTCCAATTATCTGCATATTGTACATTGTAAAGCTTGTTTATAAAAATATTGAAGAGAATAGGTCCTAGTATGTTCTTGAGGGATACCCATGGAAATGGGGAGAGAGGAGGAGAGGTCCTGTTGCCATTTGACTACTCATTGCATTCCAGATAGACAACTAATAAACCACGTAAGAGAGGATTGGGAGAGACCTACAGAAGAGAGTTTAGTGAGTAAGTATTGGTGTGATACAGTATCAGATGTGTTGGATAAGTTTAACAATGCAGTTGATACTTCGTTGCCATTGTTCATATGCTGGTTTATAGTGTTGGTGGCATGAAGAAGAGTTGGACTGTGCTGCGGTGAAGTTGGTGCTGTTGAAGCTGAGCATCAATACATTGTTTTCAAGTATTTTTGATGGGGAAGAGGATTGCAATGGATCTGTAGTTTAACTCTGTAGATGTGCCACTTGTGTAAAGGTATAATAAAGGATTTTTCAGAAGGAAGGAACATATTTTTGGATATAGATCTATTTATCAGTATTGAGGCAGGAAAAGCAACTGCATCAGCAGCCATTTTTAAGTAGTCTAAGGGGAGCTGGTCAACAGCTGTGGTGATTGTTTTTAGCTTATGTCAGAGTTTTTTAATAGTGGAAAAAGGTACTTGGCTGAAGTCAAATAGCTGAGGATATTTGGTAGAGACTGCAAGTACTGAGAGAGTAATTGAGGTATTAGTGTTTGTAAGGGACAATATTGTCTTCATAAAATAGTTGTTAAACTGTGTGGGAATTGAATCAGTGGTATTGATGGATGTAGGAGTAGGGGTGGAGGTGGTAGTTTGCCTTGGATGTAAAATTTGTTTATGGATGTAGAGGACTGCTTTGGGGTGTTCTGATATTTATTTTAGAGGTTGTTATTGTAAGTTTGCTTGTCATGGTTTTTGTTATTTTGTCCTACTCCTCATTGGGCTGCAAAATTGAAATGCATTTTGTGTTTTATTTTGAGTTGCTCTTTCCAGGCTTTGCCATGTGTAGCATTAATGTCTTAGTTTCCTTTGTTAGTCATGGTGCATGAATGGATTTAACCCTTTTAGTATGCACTGGGGTAAAGTTGTTGAGACTTTGTAGGAATATCTCATTGAAGTATGTGACAACAGAGTCTAAGGGCATAGCTTTTAATATTTTCAAGTTATATTTTGTTATGGATATAATAAAAGTATCTTTATCAAAGTTTATTGATTTACAGACTTGGTTGTAAATTATATATTTATCTTGGAACTGTAACGTCTGAAAGTGTATATAGGTACAGGGTCACTTAGGTAATCTGGAAGGCTACCAACTACTCTGATTTTGCTGGGCCTATTAGTTAGAATTCAGTCTAAGGTCGATTACCTTACCAGTGCTTTTGTGGACTCTAGTAATTCTTGTAATTAGCTGTGTATAGCAATATAGGTTTAGATGGGGAGTTGCTGTTTATTAACTGCCAATCTATATTTAGGTCACCTAGTATTATTTTTTTCATGTTGTATATGGTGGGATATCCAGTAAAGAATATTTTCCACAGTGTTAATATTTTCACCTGGTGGGACATGAACTGCTGTTTAACAAAGCATTTTCTTGTTATCAATTTTGATTTATAAGAAGTTCTGCATTATTAAATTGTGGTATCTCCTTTACATATGTAGTTATGTTTAGTGAATTCTTGCAGATGGTTGCAATTCTCTCTGCCCATTTATTTGTTCTGTCAAACCTAATTATATTGAAACCAGATGGGATAATTACATTGTCTGTTATGTGCTTTTTCAGCTGAGTATGTCAGGGGTATATGTAGCAGTACAAGCATGTATGTTTTGTATTTTGTTGCATATGCTTCTAAGATTGATATTTAGAAGAAAGAGGATAAAATTGGGGGATGGGGAGAAAAACAGAATGGTACATTTAATACTATGCTGTTAGTAATTTTTTTTTTCTGTTGTGTGGGGCCAGGGTTTGGGTGAATGTCTTACTGATTTTTTGGGTGGAAATGTTATGCAGGAAAGTATGTAGCCAAATACATTTGTGGTTTAGTTTTATTGGATTTCGTAAGGTAGTATAAAATAATACTTAGATTTAAGATACTTGCAATTGAAATAGTCTAAGAAGCTTTGTTGGTAACAGTATGGGTACTGTGGTGATTGACAGATTTGATAAATATTGGTATAGTGAGTGTGGGTTTGTAGGAGTGTTAATTATATTTTGTGGGGAGCTATGGTAGTTGGTTAAGAGTACTAATACAATGAGGAGGCACACTAGTAGGGTTTGAGTCAGAGTCATTTTGTATGACATATAAGTTAGATTTTGCTTAAGATGTTAGTTTGTACTGTAAAATGATACGAGGACAAGAGTAGATATAGCTATAGCAGTATAACATCTAAAATGACATGGTGATGCTGGGTTGCAACAATTTAACTGGATGTTAATTGTAGGGCAACTGCTGTTGGGTTATGTTCTAATTGTTTGGATGCAGTCATAGGTTGGAAGAAGTATAGGGGTGGTGTTAGGATAGTTTAAAAGTAGAGTAGGAGGGGTGGATGGGAAATGGATTAGGGTAAGTGAAGTGAGGGCGTCCAACTACTGACTCAGCAATGCAGTTTTGAGAAAAAAAAACAATCAGTAAATTTGACCATGGCATAACAAACAACAAAAGCAGTCTTTTGATGGACAGTCAGAAGTATAATAACTTCCTATATCCCAGTTTGCACCAACCTTAGCTGGGAGTGCCACATCACCACTGGCACTCCTCAGAACAAATCCCTCCCCACTAACACACCCACAATTTTGTATATAAAAGTATGACAATAGGCAGTTATTATACCTCTGACTCTCTGTCAAAGGACTGTTTTTGCTGTTTGAGTCCAGCAGGCACCTCTCTCTTTGGTTACTGAAAGCTTGTTAATAGCTGCCATAAACAAAAATGCAGATAAGGCTGCATCTTGCTTTCAGTAAGTTGACTATGGCATAAGATAAAAATGCTTTCAGAGTGTTGTGTGTTTGTGAGTGTTGTTTATGAGTATGGTATATGCTTTTAGTGAGTGTGTGTGTGTGTGTGTGTGTGTGTGTGTGTGTGTGTGTGTGTGTGTGTGTGTGTGTGTGTGTTGCATTAGGGGAGGGAGCACTTGAGTGTTTTTTGGTTAGAGTTACAGCAAGTGCTAAGTAAGAGGATAATTTTGTGTTGTGCAAGTGTGTCACATATGGGAAGTGTGCCTGAATGTCTAATGTAGTGGCATTATTAGGAAAAATATTTTTTATAAAGCGATGCATAGGGTTGGGATTAAGGGCAGGAGCAGGGGCAGGGTTACAGTTAACACAAACGAGTAAGGCAGTGTAAGTTTGGCCATTCTTACTTGTGTGTGCTAACCCTAACCTTGCCCCATTGTTAACTCCAACTCTACTCATTAAATCATTAATAATCATGTCTCTAACACTACCAACACTATCACTAGTCAGACAAAGTATATCTGGTGTTATTGCTATTTTTGACTGTTTTGAAAAGGACTTAGTTTGCCATCAAAAATTGTAGCGGTCATTGAAGTTAAGTGTCAATGTGCAGAAGATTTTTTTAACTTTTTTGCATGTTGAATTATATGTGTATACGTATATGTATGTAATTTCATTGCATATTTTTTTCAAAAATAATATACAGAGTTCTATTTTTTAACTGCTTGTTAGAAAAAGAAAATTATCACTGAACATGAGATATAAAACAATTATCTTCTGGCCCAATGGAAATATTTATGACAACTCTACTTATTTGTTAAGCTTTCATAATATTTATTTTATCTTTTTGTTAAGCTTTCATAATATTTATTTTATCTATCTATCTATCTATCTATCTATCTATCTATCTATCTATCTGTCTATATCTATCTATCTATCTATCTATCTATCTATCTATCTATCTATCTATCTATCTATCTATCTATCTATCATAGCCATCTGCTGCAAACAAACCAGGCATCCACCAAGGCTGTAAAAGTATAAAACTTTAATATACAGAGTACACAGGATAAGCGCTTTCGCATAAATTGTGCTTCATCAGATCCACAGAATAAAACAACAGAACCCATTAAATACTAAAACATGTGATTCAATTAACCAATAGAATACAGCAATTAATTATTGATGTATACTTCTTTTCTTAAGAATTGGTTTTAAAGGAACAGAGGCATTAAGGTCAGGCAGTTTATCTGCCTACAACTTTACAATCCACCTTGTCTCTGCAGTTTCAAGTCTATTATTAAAATCACCATGCCTTTTGTTAAAATATAGCAATTGCAACACTATAAAATCAAAATTATGATCAGTAAAAATAGAAACATATTTGGCTAGGGCATTAAGTGTGTTTTTATGTCTAATGTCACCCACATGCTGAAGAATGCGCTCTTTTAGCATCCTAACAGTTTTCCCCACGTAGAATGAAGTGCAACATTTACATATGGACAAGTATACAAGTCCATGGGACTTACAATCAGCATAAAAGTCAGGTTTAAATATAACATCATATACTGGATGCTGAAAAACTACCCTGGTAGAAATGTGACAGCAGTCTTTGCGGCCCCTACAAGGATAGGTTCCCTTTCGTTCAGAAGACAAAACTGGTCTAACCGTAGATCTATAACACAGTTGTCTCTCCAAAGACAAATTGTTTTTAAATACATAACTAGGTTTATCACCCACTATAGATTTTATTTTGTTGTCTGAGAGTAATATGGGCCAAAAATTATTAACTGTGCTGCAGACCTACTGCACATTATTGCCATAAGTTAATAAAAGTCTAACTTTATGGCCAGTTGAATTATCATGGGGTAACTTGGACTCATATGAGCGTTTAAAGAAAGGTTTGCCCTTGCTTGATCTCAAGGAAGCAACCTCATCATATGTAGCATTCAGATCCTGCTGCTTATAGCCCCTAGCCAAAAAGTCATTACTTAGTAGATCCATAGCTTCAAAACATTCTATATCCTCAGTGTGTAAGTGAGAAATTCTAAGGTACTGACTTTTGGTGATATTGTTAAAAACATGCCTGGGATGCATGCTATTATGATGTAAAAAATATTCTTCCTACATGGTTTCCTATATAGGAAGGTTTTAATAACTCCATCAAAAAGGTCAATTATCACATCTAAAAAGTCTATAGTAATGGCTGAATAATTCACAGTAAATTTAAAACAATTACTTGATGTTTCTAAATAATGGACAAATTCAAGTAAATCAGCCTCTGAACCTTCCCACAAAACAAAAATGTCATCCACAAAGCGCTTGCAATATATCAACTGTGTGGAGAAGGGGTGCCCACTGAGGGCTACCTCACGCTCCCATTCCGCCAACACTAGGTTGGTGTAACTGTTAGCACTAGGAGTCCCCATTGCAACCCCTATATTTTGTCTATAAATAATGTCATTAAACAAAAACACATTATTTTGTAAATCATGTCCATTAAGACTCCTATACATCCAATCAATTCAGAAGAATAGTCAGTGTTTTCAGTTAGAAAACTCTTCAGACTGGTAATGCCCATTTCATGGGGTACGATAGTAAATAAGGTCTATACATCCATGGTAACTAACAAAGTATGTTCAGAATAAATACCATGTTCTCTAGAATAATCACCCAACATACCCAGAAAGTGCTCCATATCCCTAAGGACCACACTAGCTTTTTCCAAAGTTTTTTTTAAGTGATGCTTAATAAAAATGGAAATAAATTCTGTGGCCCAACCCCTGCTTGAAACAATGGGACGAAGAGGTGGGTTATGTAAAGACTAATGGACCTTAGGTAAGCCATGAATAGTTGGTATCAAAGCATCAGCAACCAGCATAAAATCATACATGTCTTTTTCTATAACACGTTCCATTAATAAGACATAAAGGTACTCATGGATATGGCTTATAATCCTACTTAAATCATTATTAGTCACATGTCCATAAGTATCAACATCATTGAGGATACAAAGCATGGCTGTATTATATTGTGCGGTGTCAAGGATTACAATAGATCTTCCTTTATCAGTGGGATGAAATGTTAGCACTTTACTATTTTTAAGTTCATTTAGAGCCATACATTCATCATAAGATAAATTATAGAAATTATGCTTGAATTTGTCCATTTTAAAAATTCACTTTCGACTGTCTTAATAAATGTTTCAAGCACTGGAGGTATTTGCGGCATAAACAAGCTAGAACACTTTAGAGGAGCAGGCGCTGTGCATTCTCCACCAAACGCCAACTTTAATGCTACATTACAAACAAACAGTTTAACATCCAAAATAATATCTTTATAGGGTACTGAGCATGATGGCATGAAGCTCAGACCTTTATTAGGTAAACGTACTTGTGAGTCTGTGAGCGTATGTGAAGAAAGATTGTAAATCAATGAAAAGTTCTCTTCCATACACTCTCCTCCATGCCATGGTCGAGCTCCACTGAGGACTTCCATTTTTTGCACATGTAACTGAGGTTCTGATCCCTGCCCAATGTTGTTGGAAGCCTGAAAGGGGCAGGAAAATTCAAAAAGACAACATCAGTTTCTAGAGGGTTGCTGGTATCTTTAGGGTGAGCACCAGCTGCAGGAGTAGCAAAATTAGTGGCATTATTTGTATTTGCTGACAATGAATTAGATAATAAACCAGTTTGATTGATCTCACATTTAGCAGCAACATTCGTAGCACCAGAGGTGTTAGAGTTTACATCAGATGACGGCAATGTCAAATTTTGTTGTAACTGTTCAGTAGCAGCTTGTTGCGTAGTATCTCTTACAATGTCATTTGTCCGTTCGGACCCTCATGACCAGACAAAGATACGGCCTTGTTGAAAATCGGCCATATCCCTGGCCAACTTCCATTTCTTAACCGTTTGCTGCTTATCATCATAGGCTAGAACTTTTAAAAGGACACTGTCAAGCTCTGCTGAATAAGAAGTTCCAGAGAAACTACAATACAAATCTGCTTGTGCCTTTTCAAGTTTGTTACATAATTCTTTCTCATGTGGAGCAAAGAAATCATTGAGAAGGCACATGTAATTGATGCTTAATTCTATATTAAGTATCTGCCAGTGTTTTAATAGTTCTAGATAAGCATTACCATATGTGGGCATGCGGAGAACCCGCAGGCCCCTAGGAACCACTTTATGGTAAATGCAGGCATCCATATGTAGTCTTTGCCACTGCATTCTCTTTAGCTTATATAAGTCATTCTCAAAATCTCTCAGTTCTTGTTTTAAGGTAGCCCAATCAGTAGGCTCATCTATTGCAATTCCATCAGTAATAGAACAGTCCAAAAGGGGATTGTTGTCAAAATTCAATAACTTTTTCAATCTGTATGACCTTTTTTGTCACTGGAATGATGGTAACACCAAAACTTACTCTACTGGAGTGCCAGTATTGCTAAGCCAAATTCAGTGCTGAGCTGCATTTAAATCCTTACTGCTGAGATGGTGGTCTTTGTTGCACTATATACCAAGATGCCCAGTTATAATTTTAAAATAAAAGAGACACATATTGCAAGCATTTATAAAATCCATTTAAAACACTTTAGCATCTTAAGCATACTGGGACAATCTGTCCATTTCCATTGTTTTATCTTTCCAGTGTGGTTAGTGTGCTTCTTTCATTCAGGGTATAGAATGCCATGATTGCTCACAGTATACATATATGCCTTTGATGTTACATAAGAATTAAAACTCTTACATATTTCTCCAGAATAGAGATATTTTCTGTCAATGGAAAGATGCTACATCTAAAATTCCTCATGTTACTTATAGAAATATGTCTGAGTCAACTTCAGCAGTAAAGGACAGCTAAGCCTTTGATGATAGATTGATAGTGTAGTATATATATCTGAGTATCCAAGTACAAGTCTGTAAAAGTTTTATAAGTATTCTCAAGAGGTGATTGCAATATCATATCCTACAGAAATGCACTGGAATTCAGGCCTTTATATTTTTTTAGAGTGACACATAGCCAGGTTGCATTACACTTGTTTTCCATGTTTTTGTGTTACAGGATTGACTACAAGGTCTAAACATGTGTCAGACGAGCTGGCATTTAACCAGTAGTAAACATCAAATGTATTTCTTCAGTACAGTGGCTTTTTTATCATTAGAAAAAAATGTCAGCAGTAAAACTTCCTGTGCTCATTGTATTAAGGTTGAGCCAAATCTTAATGCTGAAATGCATTTAATTTCTTAAGAGTGGAATTGAAGTACAGTGTCTTCAAAGTTTTATTAACTGGCAAGCCATGATCAAGGGATACCCTCCTACACATTAGCAATGGAAATGCAACATTTTAATCCCGTTTCAAAGTGATATTCTCTCAGGTTGCATTTATTGTGCTCCCATTAGTGGCTTGCTATTTGACTTCTACTTAAAAGTGAGAATACAATGTATGTTCAAAAATACATGCATTGTGTTGGCATTGCGTCATAAATGTATTTGTGACCTTTCATGTTATCGGAGACAGTGTGTCATCAAACTATCTTGCATTGATTGCGACAATATGGAAAAAGCCAAATTCAGGCTTGAACTATCTTTATAATGAAATGTTAGTTTTTAGGTGCAGTATGTGCCTAACTTCCTTAGTACAAAACTAGCTAAATGTAACCATTTAGCTAAAAGACATAACCCACAAGGTGCGAGTGTCAGAGGCAGTGTAAGAGAACATGAAAGTGAACAGTGGCATCCTGCAGGGTTTGGTGCCGGGACTATATTTGCTCAGAATTTATTGGGTAGTTAAGAAGGAATCCACAAAGACATTCAGGAGGACATGTGAGAGGTAAAGAAAGAGCAATGGAGAAGCTAGAAAGAAAAGAGAGGCACAGTTTTAAGGCACTTAAAATGACAGAACTGATAGGCTTATTGTCTACCTGCTGCTATCAAAATGACAGAACTGATAGGCTTATTGTCTACCTGCTGCTATCAACCAAATGTAATGTAAAGGAAGATGGCTTTTGGCTTGGATTGAAATAACTCACAGTCAATGGAGTTCACACTTACCATGTGTATCATCACATGAGAGCACAATAAATTTAATAGACTTTATTTTAGCTGGCTCTGGTATATGAGAGAATGCTACATGAATGTATTAGAAGAAAGGCAGAAAAAATGTAGGAAGAAATTAATTTTGTCATCATAGAGGGAACAAACCTTTGTATGAAGAAAATAAATAAAACAAAATGGTAGATAGAGTTATTATGGCATCAAAATATGCAAAAAGAGAATTTGAAGAGGGAAGGAAAATCTTCAAGAAATTTAGGCAGACAGAAGACTGATAGGTGGGGAGGAAAAAGGAGACCAAGAAAGAGAAAGACAGACAGACAGAGGGGGAGATATCCATTGAACAAACTGAACAAGCAAATGCTGTCTTTGAAGTAAAGGCCCATGTTCGATCCAGGTTAGGTGGCCAAAAGGTGTGGTATGAGTTATATCCTGGTAATGCAGGGTGCTCTCTGGAGTCTTGAACCAGGTCCCCATCACTGCACAGATGTCAATGTTCTCCATTTTAAGGAGTGCCTAGAGTGAGTGCATTTTGAGGTTTAGACTTCTAGCATTGAGTAGCATTACCCTCAGATTTTGTTTGCTTATACCTTCTATGGTGATGAGTTTGTCATTTGAACCTTCCCTAAAAAAGGCACTATAGGGGTAGCAAGAGCCTTAGCCAGTATCCATAATCCCAGGGGCGACAGGTGCAGACCAGCTCTGGCAAAGCATCATGGTCTGTTGATCATGTTGTCCCAGGCAGACAGACATAGCATCCCCTTAGAATAACACCAGAAGCTTAGCCAATTGTTGAAGTCAATCATTTTGTCCTTGTATTGTGGTATCATTCTGGGCAATGGCAGGATGCTACTCAGGGCTAGGGTCATACCTGCCTGGGCTACATGATCAGAGAGCTCCTCCATGTCTCTTTTCATGTAGTCCAGGTGGGTACATCTCAGGTCATTCACACCAACATGGACAATGACAAGAGTCATATTTGTACTTGTTGTGGAGTAACCTGAGTGCTTGCATTATGTGGCAGATCCTGGCACCCAACAGGCAGCTGACAGTAACTTTCTCCTTGTTTAGCCTGGTGAGTGGGACATCAGTGTGCCTGACTACAGAGTCACCTATGACTAGTGTGTTGGGTACGTTGTTTTGCCTTTGTGTCATTTGGGTAGTATTGGGGGGGGGGTGTTGCTTGTGTTTCAGCTTTGGAAGTCTCTGTTGTTTGGGCAGATTTTTATTGAGAGCCTCCATGAATATAGGTTTGTGTTTTGTGTTACTATGTGTGTGTTTAGGTGGTGTAGGTTTTGATGGACTATGTGTTAAGTGTGGTGTGGTGCAGATGTTTACCTTCTCCTCTTGACTGTCTAGTACAGTCTTGGCTGGACAGAGCTTGGCTTCCAGTTTCTACAGAGTCATCTATGACTAGTGTGTTGGGTACGTTGTTTTGCCTTTGTGTCATTTGGGTAGTATTGGGGGGGGGGGTTGCTTGCGTTTCAGCTTTGGAAGTCTCTGTTGTTTGGGCAGATTTTTATTGAAAGCCTCCATGAATATAGGTTTGTGTTTTGTGTTACTATGTGTGGGTTTAGGTGGTGTAGGTTTTGATGGATTATGTGTTAAGTGTGGTGTGGTGCAGGTGTTTACCTTCTCCTCTTGACTGTCTAGTACAGTCTTGGCTGGACAGGGCTTGGCTTCCAGTTTGGCTATATAAGTGCATCTCTCACCGGTTGTAATGTTGGGTGGTAGGAGGAGAAGATTTCATTTGTGTAGAGGGATTACATATGACATTTTCCAGATTTTTGGGATGTATTGTTCAGTGATGGATCTGTTGATCAATATTGAAATAGGGTAGCATATGACATCAGCTGCAAGTCTGAGATATTCATTTGGCAGCTGATCAGCTGCTAGTGAGGTTAGTTTAAGTTTATTTAACAATTATTTTATCTTGTCTGTCTGGACTAGTTTTAGAAGTAGAGAGGTAATGGTGGTATTTGTTGCTGGTGGGATAACAACAGTGATATTTTGGTTGTCCTTTACCAGAGAGAGAATAGAGTTACAGAAGAAAGAGTTGAATTGGGTAAACTTTTTTTGTGTTAGATGTACTGGGAATTGTGGCTTTGGTTTGTCCTGGATGTAGACCCAACATTTTTGTGGATTATAATGTTGTTGTTGGATTCTGGTATAGTAGAGTTTTTTATCATTTTTAATTTGTCATTTGCATTTGTTCCTTATGTGATGATATATATCATAAGATGTTTTATCTTTGTCTGATTGATAAAGGGACCAGAGTTTGTCTCTTTGTTTCTTTAGGTGTTTGTTTCTTTAGTGAACCATGGGCAATAGTTAGCTTTAGTTCTTACATTCCTGATGGGAGCCAGAATGTTGAGAATTTGTTGTTGAAGTATTCTATGGCTGAGTCTAAAGGGAGATACTTTAGAGGGGACCAGTTACAACTTTGGAGAAGTTCTTTGAAACTAGGTATAGAAACATTTCTTTTGTTATGTACTAAACTATAGTTTATGTTTTTGGTAGGATTGTTGCAATGTCCCAGTAGGGGGTCACATAGGCTGTCTGGAAGACAACATGATTGATAGATTAGTAAGGCTTTGTTGGCTACAGTCCAGGCAACAGTAGTTTGCTTGTTACTGTGTTTGTCTACCCTAGTTGATATGTGTACCATCTGAGTGTAACTGTACAGGTTTAGGTGGTTAGTTGGGTTATCTGAGGAACAAATTTGCCAATTAATATTAAAATCACTTAATGTTTCTTGGCTAAATGTTGTGGATGCCCAGGATAGTAAATTTCCAATTATGGATGATTTATTGTCAGGTGGCTTGTACACTGATAGTATGATTATGTGTTTATTGTGGTTGATTTCTAGGCGGGAGGCTAGCAGTTCAGTATTATTCAGGTCTGGTGGGTTTACTTGGAATAAACCAATTTTTAGTGCGTCTTTATATATTATAGCAACTCTGCCACCTCACTTTTGATGTTTATCTTGCCTTAGGATGTTACGGCCAGGAGGTAGAATTTCTTTGTCAATGTGTGATTTGAGCCAGGTTTCTGTTAAGACTACAATGTCAGGGTCGTACTGGGAAAGTGTAGCATGGAACTCATACTTTATTTAGTAAGCTTCTAATATTCATGTTAATAAGTAGTAAACTGGATCTATTTCTTGGCAAGTTGGTGAAAGGCAAATTATTAGTGAGGTATAATGATATATTTGTTGTTGTGTATTGTTGGGAGTTTGTTGACTGTATGTTGGACCAGGGTTAGGATGAATATCTCCACTCCTTCATAGTTCTGATTTGTTATAAAGGAGTGTGTAGTTGTTTTTGTGAGTTTGGATTTGTTTATATAAGGTAGATGAGCATTTAGTAAGAAATAGGTATTTGTAAGAAAAAAGATCTATTTTGGAAGAGTTGAAGAGGTAAGGTGCTATATATATATCTTTTCTGCAGTTTGAGATGGGATAGGGAAAAGGTAGGTTGGAGAGTAGTAGCAGATAAATTTGACATTGAATATAGTGGTAGAGTAGAGAGCAATTGTTAATAGAGTAACACAATTTATGCATAGTAATAACAAAGTTCTAGGCTTTAGTATGTGAAAGATATCATTTTTGATGTGAGTAGTAAGGGAATAGTTGTATAGTCTGAGAGGTTGATATTAGGGGTTGGTACGAGTGTCGTTAATATAAATAGTAGCAAAAAGTATATGATTGGCTAGAGGGTATGACTGGCCATGGTCTGGGAAGGATAAATGCCAGTGACATAGGGAATGGGTGGGAATTGGAGGTAGAGTAAGATAGGAGAGGGGAGAGGAGCGAGCCCAAGTGCTTTGAAGAGTGAATGGAGCGGGACAGAACTGACTTCTGAAATCAGCCATCAGAAAAAAATCAGAAAGATAAGAAAAAGCTAACATAAGCCACCTCTTGGGGTCTGAAATATATTGGTCTAATTACCTTGACATACTAAGGCTATTTCAAGCAGAATAGATTAAGTAAAGCAAGAGTAGAAAAAAACATATCTAAAAGCAAAAATAATTAGGAGAATGGTGTTGGATACTTTTTAGATAGGTCAGAGAAAAAGATGGGAGAAACAGACAGCAGTACTACTGAAGAGATTGGAAAGACAATTAAAAGCAGAGGGCAATAGAAACAAGCTAGTTAAGGGGGTTTGACTGAAGAAGATGGAATTATTGAAATTATTTAATGGTAGTAGACAGTCTGGATGGTACAGCTAAGTAAAAACAGTTTATACCCAAGGATGGTGAAAGAGCTGTATTCAAATTAAAGTACAGCACAGCTAGACAGAGGGAAAGAATAGAAATATAGAAGAAGTAAAACGTAAAACTAGAGAGCAACAAGGGAACTATTGTAGAGTGAAAAGGGGTAGGAGAATGCAAGACCGTACCTATGATGTGCAGCAGGTAAAAAATATATATAAATTGTTGCCAAACTTATTCTTTAAATAAATTACATATGTTGTTTTTTTTTTGTTTGACATAGTTCAAAAGGCATGTGCTTCAATTTATTTTATTTGTAGTAGCAGTGAGTAAAACAAAGATTGCCAAGACCAAAACACCTGAAATCACACAACTATGGGAGGCTGCGTAGATACTGATAATGTAGCAGCCATACAACTTTAATTTATTTTATGAGTAGTAGCAGCGAGTAAAATGAATATTGCCGAGACCAAAACACCTGAAATCACACAATGGGAGGCTGCATAGATGCATAGATGCTGATAATGTAGTGGCCATACAACTTTAATTTATTTTACGGGTAGTAGTAGTGGGTAAAATGAAGACTGCAGAGACTAAAACTCCTGAGATCACAAAAAAAAAAAAAAAAAATGGTGGTGGCCAGGGAGGCTCCATCTTTGTTAGCTTATCAGGAAGAAATGCTTATTCCTGCTTCTTTTGCACACAGTAAATGAAAAAAACACTTCCCAGCTACTTTTATGTGGCTGCAATTACTTATACCAGAAGGAAATTACTGGAAATTAAACAGATTATTAGAACAAGCTGCTGGCCTGAATCTCTGTTGTCTGTGGAGTACTCAGGGCCTACTTCACTTGCAGAAATCCTTGATATCTGCATACACACACTCTCTTACCATCAATCGTGATGCTTTTGCAGCTTAACATATGTTCTTAGGTGCCCCATGATGTTCTGGATATTTTAATGTGAATATCCTTAATCTGCATGCACACACTACCTAAAAAGCATAACATTCCCTCATCTAAGGTCACACAGTTTACAAATAAATCATCAAAACTACCAATAAATATGTATTTCACTAAACTCAACAAGTAAAAGAATGCATGAGCAAGAAGCAGTCTCAAAATTAAAGACCATATTTTTTTTTAATTTTCCCACAAAAATGGCAGCTCTTGACTGTATTACACCGAGTCCCTAGCAACGGTAACAATTTCTACCTGATTAAGCCCAATTAGTATTTTTTTCTGAGAAAACTTACCAACTATGAGAATGCAGGAAGAGCCAAAACAGTCCGAAATGCAAGTATTCTATTTTTTTTTAAATTGTCCATCAAAACGGTAGCAGCTGGAGTATGGTTAATCCTAATCCACAGCAACAGAATGAGCCGTTATGGAAATAACAATGTGGAGCAACTGATTAATGAAAAAAGGTTCCTATTGGTGACCAAGGCTGGTTTTATGCACAAGAAGGTGTGCAATCAAATGATACTAATGGGGGTGTGCATATTTAGTGAGTGGGCGGTTACTGGGCAAAAAACAGAGGAGTGGGCATGTAACACTGCCTTCAACAGAAAACTTTCCTCAGACAGATGGGCGATATGTCGATGAAGCCAGCAAGTGCGAGAATAAGTTTTGCTTTATAATGGCTTGCTGTACCAATAATCGCTCACAGACAGCAGGCGAAACAGTGGAAAAAATATGTTTATTGTTAACAAATGTATTTTTAAAGTGATAGGGTCATTGTAAAGGGGAGAAAATAATGATTGGGTATAGAAAGCACATGTGGTTTCCTGTAGTTGCCCTTTAAAGAAGAACGCCCTTAAAAATAAAGTTTTTTTTTTTTTACTAAAGAAACAGGGCAGCAGGGGTGCCAGTATGTGGTACCGCTGTGTACCGGCCCAAAAAAAGCCCTAGATGAGGTGAACACTTTGATTGCCTGGTGTGACAGGAACAATCTGGACATGAATTTTAATAAGCCCAAAGAAATGATTATGGACTTCAGTAGAAAGGCAACAGTTCACCAACCACTCACTATCAAAGGGGAGGTAGTAGAGAAAGTCAAAACAACCAAGTTCCTGGGCCTTCACATCTCAGATGACCTCTCCTGGACTATTAATACCAACCATATAGTCAAGAAGGCTTAACAGAGGCTTCACCTCTTGAGAAAGTTCAAAAAGGCCAGGCTCTCACTGTCTGTTCTTACCATGTTGTACAGGGAAGCTACCAAGAGCATCCTCACTAGCAGCTTCATAGCATGGCTTAGCAACTGCACAGTTGCTGAGAAGAAGAGATTACAGAGGGTGGTGAGGGAGGCTGAGAAAATCTTGGGCACAAGCCTTTCTTCTGTTCAGAAGCTTTTCTTTACAAGGACAAGAAGGAGAACATACAAAATACTAGCTGATTCGACCCATCTGGCCCATGATTGGTTCTCACAACTTGCATCTGGAAGGAGGTACCACAATTTCCGCTGTAGGACAACCAGATTCAGGAACAGTTTCTATCCTACAGCTGTGAGACTTATTAACTTGGACACAAACCATAATACCTGATACACTGAAGCATCTTTTATTTCATTTAATTCTGCTGCTCTGAGCAATTACCGCCAGTATTACTATTATGCAATATGATGACTATACAGAGTTATGTCTAAGATTATCAAATGGAATATGGTAACTAAACAGTTGCTATTCACTAGTCTCTATTTATTCTCTATCTTAATGGTGAAGGGGTTTGGTGGTGGGTATTTATTTATTTATTATTTATCATTGGATAATGAGTATTGAGTGTACTTTTGTAATGTAAAATACCTCTTGCGTCTCATATGTGTTATTTTCGTTCTTATGTTATTCTCTGATACCACTGTATACACGTTATTTGCACTGCATTTCTTTCATGAGCTGACATTTGTAATTTCATATAGGCTGCACTTATGTGGTCCTAAATGACAAAATGTAATTGAATCTTTAAATCTTGAATGTTTAAACAATGAGAGGCTGCATAGATGCTGATAATGTAGCAGCCATACAACCTTTCCTATTACACAGTAACAGAGAAACCCATTTAACCGATGGTAACACATCACAGTCCATACTGCAGGTATGATTGAACAAGATTAGAAATTTCAGAAAATCAACTTATAATAGTCATAGTGGGAATGTGAAAGAAATTATTTACAGAAATTGGAAGGGGGTCTTTGGTACTTTCAATATGATGGAAGAATGGAAAATCAACCTAAATGTATTTATAAAAGAGGTAGAAAGCTGAAAGCTATTTTTGATAGTAGTGTCAATAATTTTTATTTCCTTTTATTGTTTCAGCCTAACACTACCCCTCTAGTGATCTTTTCCTTTCTTAACTTTCAACCTATTTCAATATTTACAAAAAAAAAAGTGTGTATGTGTATGAGTTTGTGTGTGTGTGTATATGTGTTTTTGTGTGTGTGTGTGTGTGTGTGTGTACACACATATATATATATATATATATATATATATATATATATATATATATATATATAAATATCTTGTAAATTACTCTGTATTATTCTCAATTATTGTAACTTCCCACACTTTATTAGTCTGCTTCTCATTTTGTTTATATTGTACTGTATTATACCGTAATTTCTGCAAATTCTGTAAATTCTTGTAAAATGCGGTGTAATCATAATGTGTTTGTGGAGCTTTTCTCCCAGGGCCTCCTCAGATAATGGACTGCTGTCCCAGTTGGATTTTCCCAGTCAAGAAATGTCAATAAATAAATAAATAAATAAATAAATACATAAATAAATAAATTATAATAATTATTTAAAGGATCTGTATGGAAAATTAAATGTGGTATTTGTTCTCCAAACTGATTTCATTCCCCCAAGTCTTTGGGTTTCTAATACTATGACAGGAATGGACCCCATTACTAAGTCAAAGCACGATTAAAATTTGTGAAATTAGTATTGTTTCAATCTATGATGTTAGCCAAAAGTGCTCTTTACAGCACCTGCAATGCTCTCAGAAATGCCCTCTTCTGAAATACATATAGAGTTACATGTATTGGTAGCATATCTAAGTAAGATTGTGAATTATTTTTTATGAGACCCATTGTTCCTACTGTTATTGGAACTGTCTGGGTGTAGCAGTTTCAATGATCAGTGATACTTTTGTCTTCTTTTCATGGACAACTGTATCTATTTTTCTTTTATCTTTTTCTTGAACTGCTGGTAATGGGTAATCCCATGTGATATTAACTTCATTATTCTCTATAATGCTTTGCGGCTGATGTTTGCAATACTTGTCAGCTACTTCAGTATTGTAATGTTTGCACAATCCTCAGTGCAACAATCTTGCTGCATTATTGTGCCTTTCCATATACAGGCCCTCTGCCATGAGTGTATCACACCCAGCAACACGTGTTTCCATTCTGATTTACACAACTAGCATTTGTTTGTTTCTCACACATGTTCAATTGACTTTGTAATCCATCATGTACATATTGCACTATCCCGGGCTTTCTAATGTTAACCTTTCATCTTTTGGTTTAAACCCACCTCTCCTTAATCAGTCCTGCATCAAATCCTGGTCAACATGAAGTTGTTCCTGGGTTTTTTTATGCTTGCAACTATATTTGCACCTTTTCCACTTTTCTTGCCTTCTCACCTGATCATTCTCCTTGCATTCTTTCTTTTGTTTGTTTTTTGTGCATTCTGTTGCTGCCTGATTATGATTATATGTTCTCAGTGTTGCTTTAATTATGATAACAAAAATATAGCAATTACTTCATACCCAGGAGAACTGCATGGCAATGGAAAATTTAACTGTTGTACAAGTCGGGTAGTATATATTTGTTTATGAAAGACTTGTAATGCATTTTATGTAGGGACAACTGAGAGGACACTGTAAACTAGAATTTATGAGCATGAATATGCCATAAGAAAAGAAGATAGTAAAATGCATTAGCTAAACATACTTGAGTTTGTGAGGGTTTTAAACAATTGCATTATTTGTGTTAGAAATGGTTCCCCTTAATTTGAGAGGTGGGCACTGGAAAGCTAAATTAGAAAGCAGGGATGTATTGGCAGATTTTGATAAATGCCACGCAGTCCCCTGGATTGACTGATATGTTGAGTATTAACAGCATGTTGATGTTGATGGTAGATACAATTAAATGATTACTTATTTTATATTTCGCTGTAATTTTATTTTTAAGTCTAGATTTACTACAGTCCTTGTTTGTAATTATACATAACTAGCTAGGAATAATTTTACATAATGGTATTTTTTAATAATACGTGTACACTCATGGACTTTTAAATATTTTTAAAATCTTAAACTGTGATAACATGATTTTTTAAGTTTTGATCAGTGTAGTTTCATTTTTTAGTATTTCTAAGAATATGGAAGTAATTTTATTAAATGAAAGTTATTAGCTGGTTTATTCCTTTATGTCTTTTTAAATCATTTTAAGAAAGCTTGTATTAATTGTGGTGTTCTGAATATTTATGTGAGAAAAGATGATTGTATGAAATGATTGGTTGAATGGTTTTAATATGAGTGCTAAATATTTTAATTTTAATATGAATGCTAAATATTGTTTAATGGGGGATTTGAAATGAAATATTGTTCTGATGAAGTCTGTTGTTTAATTGAATGGAAGTACTTAACCTTATTTGTAGTAATAAATTAGTGAAGTATGTGATGTTGCCCTGTAGGCATTTTTATCTTTATTAGGGTCAATAAAGTGTTCAGCATTTAAGAGACTGGAGGTGTAACCTATCTAGATAATGGGATGGCTTTTGACATTGACCCACCCAGAAAATTAGCATTCAGGTTGTTTGTCATGGATTGGGTCCCACAGTGGTGTCCTAAGGTAAAACTTAACATGCAAGCGCTACAACAGATATAATAGTAAATTATTAGACAGAACAAACTATATTTTTTACAGATAATTTCTTGATCAAGTGGCCTACCTATCTCAGTGATGTTGCAAAATCCTGTGTGGAAAATTGTGCTTCTTTGCAGATCACATAAGGGTCTGAAATATTTAATTATTTTTCTCTATTTGGCCATTTTAAATAAAAATACATACCACCTTTTATTTATTACATTTTTTGGCTAGGTTAGTCAGGCTGAACAAGCCATTTTATAAAGAAGCTGAAAAACAAGATAGGATACAAAGAGACTTAGAAAAGAACAACACTGGTAAATGTGATTCAGAAAAGTTTCCATGTATCAAATAAAACATGATTCGCTTAAATTTAAACAGCCAGAACATAATTTATTTTTGTGCATCTGTGAGTGCGTGTTTATGTGTGTGCGCTCACGTGTGTGTGTGTGTGTGTGTGTGTGTGTGTGTGTGTGTGTGTGTGTGTGTGTGTGTGTGTGTATTTTGGAAGGAGGTTACTTACAGCAAAAGTGTCATACCTTTTGGACTTGAGCTGGTGTACACTCACTCATTTACTTTTGCAATTCTTCCTGTTCACTCCAGGCCAAGAAAAAAAAACTAATTACTTTTAATATTGAAACACTTGGATGCCAGGATATTGGATTGGTAGAATCCTTTTGGAAGCTTGTACTGTGGCATTCTGAAGCTGATATTCATCACATGTATAAGATATTTACCGGGAAGATGTTGCTCGTTGGTAGCCGTGGATTGCATAACTAGGAACAGTGAAGCTGCTGGATACAAAAAGTCATATCATAAATGCATACATAAGGACAAGTCAGCCATTTTGTATATTTTAACTTGATCTACACCTCTCAACTGTCCCTCCCACCCCACCCCACCCACAAAGGTAACCACCATGAAAAACTTCTCCAGAGCTAACTGTGTGCTCCTAAAAACAGAGGTGGCTAACTTCATGGCACCCATGCAAATGGAGAATAGTTGCATGACCATTGAATCATACACATATGTACTGTACGAACACGTACATAAATGTATGGATCTCGCCATACCCAATAGAACCAAGACGATCTCCTCAAAAAAAAAAGGAAGCCAATCTGGTGGTCCCCTGCCATAAACAAACTCTACAACAGAAGGAGGAAACTGATGGGGAATAAGGTGAAGTCTGAAGATTGGAAAAACTCTCTTATCAGCCTCAACAAAAGGTTGAGATCCCTCATTAAAATCCTCTAAAGCTAGCCATGAAAACAAAATTGCAGCAGATAATAAAGACAATCACAAGGCTATAGTTATGTAAAGAATCTCCACAGCAATATCCAGATTTTCTCTATGCTATTGCACAATGGTACCTGTTATACCGAGCCAAAAGATATTGCCAATATACTGGCTGATAGATTCAGTGCCAACTTTATCCCCCCCCAAAGGACCAATCACAATACCAGTAGATTGCCAGGCACCCAGTATTACTGCTGCACAGGTTAAAACAGCACTGTCCAAGGCCAAGAATAGAGCTTCTATGGGACCTGACAATATCCCTGGCTGTGTACTACATGAACTACAGAGTGAACTGGCACCTCACCTGTGTGCCCTGTTCAATCATAGCCTCACCTCAGGCTATGACCCTACCAAATGGTGCACTGCTACAGTCATCCCTCTCCAGAAATGAGGAGCAACTACAGACCCTGGTAATTATCACCTCATTAGCCTGACGAGTCTGATATGCAAGGCTATATAAAGCATCATCATGGACCTAATAAACAAGGATATAGGGAATCTCCAAATTCTGGGTCCTACAAAGTTTGGTTTTATGAAGGGTAGATCATGCCTGCTCAACTTGATAAACTTATTTGAGTCAGTCACCAGAGCTGTGAATGAAGGCAAGGTGGTTCATACAGCCTACCTTGATCTGGCCAAGGCCTTTGATACCATTCCCCACTCAAGAATCATAGAAAAACTCACTAAGCTGGGCATCAAGCCCTATATTACTAGCTGTGTTGCAAACTGGCTCACAGATAGAACCCACAGTGTGAAAGTAGCTGACTCCAAGTCAGGCTGCCAACCAGTCATGAGTGGAGTCCCACAGGGTTCAGTCCTGGGTCCTCTCTTGTTTGGTACCTACTTCTCTGAAGTCCAGGCCAACACAAAGGGACTCTGGCTGACAAAATTCGCAGACGATTGCAAGTTGGGAGCTATTACTAACTCCCCAAGTGATGTTGACATCCTACAGAAAGGCCTCACTGAAACTAATGACTGGTATCAGAACCATGGCCTTAAGCTCAATGCCAAAAAAATGTGTTGTCATCCCCCTTGGGAAAAACCTGGTTCCCTTGAATTACCACATCGATGGTAGTCCACTGAACACAGAAGGCGTTATAAGAGATCTGGGAACACAGGTTGACAGCAACCTCTCTTTTGACCACCACATTGTCACTATGGGTCAGAAAGTCCTTCTATGTGGCACATCTCATTACTAAGAGTTTGGCATCCAGGAAGAAAGAGGTCATTGTCTCCCTCTACTCTTCCCTCATGAGGCCACTCATCGAGTACAATGCCCCATTTGGCATGTACCTCACTAGATACCTGCAACAACTGGAGAGGCCACAGTAGTACCTCACAAAGAGGATCCTATGCCTTAAACACTTGTCCTATATGGACAGACTCAAAAAGCTCCAACTATTCTCTGTCTCATATCAACTACTTAGAGGCGATCTCTGCTTGATTTACAAAGCCATGCCTGACCCAGCTCTGTTAGAAATGCTACATCTAAAGAAATTCCAACCCCTCATCACCACACACTCTGGAAACCTTAGCCTCATTACCACAATCAACAGAACATGCTGGAGAGACAGGTTCAAAACCCAGGGACTGCCCATGCTATGGAACAGACTTTCCATACATGTCAAGCAAAGCACCTCACTGGCCGTCTTCAAGAGAAATCTTGAAGAGTGAAAGGGAAATAGAAAATTCACCCTGGGGATAACTCCAGTGGCTCTACTCGACAGAGACACTAGGAACTAAGGTTGGGTGGCACAATGCCAGGTTAATCCTGTGGGCTAGGCTTGTGTGGATGGGAAATAGAAAATTCACCCTGGGATCACTACAGTGGCTCTACTCGACCGAGGCACTAGGAACTAAGGTCGGGTGGCATGATGCCCGGGTAATCCTATGGGCTAGGCTTGTAAAGGCTCCAAGGCCATTAGCCTAGTACACACCTATGAACCTATGAAATCAAATGAATGCTCTAGTATTCTGGCCTGTCCTGCTATTATTTATATGTGTATTTTTATGACTTCAGCACTGGACTACCAATGCCTTTTTTGTAGTAATTACACCAAATCCTTGTGAGTCTTGCCTTTCTTCCATACCTACATATGTTATGGGCATACCAAAGGCAATAATGTGATTTACTTCCCTGCTTGGTGTATTTAATAGTAGAAAGTACAAGGTACTGTAGAACCTTTTCAATGCATTCATTCTAATCAGAACCCCAACAAGCTCATCTGGTGCCCTACACAGATCCCCATACTGGTGTTCTCCTCATAAATAAACAAACAAATAAATAAATAAATAAAATGTCTTCCCTTAGTTGAAGACAAAAAGAAAAATAAGGAAAGGGGTGGCAGGAAGGCTTCCTGAGGGGCTCCTTTAAATAGTGGAGCTGCATGTGAAAAGGAAGCTCTTATTTTTATTTTATAATATCTGTTTGAGAGAAAGTCTGTGAACCAATGTAGGACATTTTTAATAATCAATTCAATAATAAAGTTTCAAAGAGTTTATCAAGATTTTAAATCACACACTGAGTACTTCATTGCTTCAGTCATGACTATGAATGGAATATCAGCATTCATTTATAAGGTCCTGACATCCTTTAAATTTTTGAAAGTGATATTGTGAACACCAGAAGAAAAAAGATAGGACACATAAAAATGTGGTATGGGAATTTATCAGATTAACACCAGCATATTTTCTTCCTTCACATTTATGGACCCACACAAGGGCACTGACTGCTTTATTTATTTATTTATTTATAGACCGGGAAATTCCAACTGGACACAGGTCCTTTTTCACCAGATTCCCGGGGAGAAAAGCTCCACATCATGTACATGATAAATAGAGATACAAAACTGCAGCAATAGTAAACAACATTACAAGTTGTTGGCTTTAATACAATAAGAAGATATTGATTATCAACGGTATATACAGTAAATGTTGCAAGTTAAGATTGTTTCTTGTCATTTATACTAGTAACAAAGTTGTAAGACAAGATTTTAAAGTATGTAAAAACAACTAGCTAATTATGACTGTGGTTAGTAGTGACGGTCGTATAGTTGGGTTAAGAGTCTAGGTGAGGGGGAGGTAAGGGTGGGGGTGTTAGTCTGGATTACAACAAGGACAAAGCCAGTGCAAATTTAAGTGGAATTTGACTATAGTCTTGAAAAGGCTGCTGGAAGGTAGAGTAGTTATAGAAGGTGGAAGATTGTTCCAAAGTTTAGATATGGTACATGAAAATATGGCTTCTCCTGTTGAATTTTTGTGTTTGATAACAGTGAGTTGATTTTTGTTGCTTGATCTTAGGGGCCTAGTGGAGTCATAGGGTTGGAGAAGGGTTTGTAGGGAAGGGATGTTATGGGGGTGGTTAATAAGTTTATGAGCGAGGGTGAGTTGATTAAAGTGAAGGAGTTGTGGGAGTTCTAGCCAGTTCTTTACGTGAGATACAATGATGGCTGTGGTAGGAGGTTCCAGTGGCAAAATTAGCAATTTTGTTGTAACAAGCATCCAGCTTGTGTAGGTCTGTCTGTCTAAGGTTGGTAAGTATGGGGGATGCATAGAGTAGGGTGGAGATTAGCTGGGAATTGGCTATGGAGATTCTAGTAGCCTTGGTTAGGAATTGGCGGCTTTGATATAATGCACCAAGTTTCTTGTGAACTTTTTTTATTGTGAGAGATATGTGGGTGTCAAATCTAAGTTTTTTGTCGATTTCCACACTGAGTAATTTTGTGTGTTCTGATGGAGAGATGATGGTATTGTCTTTGGTGAAAATGTTGAAGTGGGGGGTGTTTTGGGTGGCTTTGGAAGGTTGGAAAAGGAGAAATGTTGTCTTACTTAGGTTGAGTAGGAGCTGAGCATTGGATAGTCAGCTTTCTACAGAAGAGAATGATTCCTGCGTGATTTGTTGTAAGTTCTGGTAGAGTGGGGGCAGAGCAGATGAGAGTAGCGTCATCTGCGTACTGTATAAGAGATGATTGTGTAGTGGCAGTATGTAGGTTGTTAGTGAAAAGTAGGAATAGCAGAGGGCCAAGGATAGACCCTTGGGGAACTCTAAGAGTAACTGGGAGGCGAGGTAATAGGTTATCGTCCCAGATTACTGATTGCTGGCATCCGTGTAGATAGCTGTGGAACCAGTTGCAGGCTGATTGTGAGAAGGAGAGGTTGGGGAGAGTAGAGAGTAGTAGCTCATGAGATACCATGTCAAAGGCCTTTGAGAGATCTAGAATTATAGCAGTAGAGAAGAGGCCATTGTTTTTGTGATGAAGTATAGTGCTTGTGAAGGACAGCAGAGCGAAGGTAGTGCTGTGATATGGCCTGAAACCATGTTGGGTTTTGAAGAGGAGATTATTAGCTAGGAGGTAGTTGGAGACATGGGTGTTGATACATTTTTCAAGTATCTTGGAGAGAGGGGAGAGGATAGCAATGGGGTGGTAATTGGAGAGGTCAGTGGAGGGGGTGCCTTTGTGGAGGGGGATAATGTGGGTTATTTTCCATATCAAGGGAACATAGCCTTCTGTTATGGAATGGTTGATTAGAATTGAAATTGGGTTCACTGGTGTATCAGCTGCAATTTTTAAGTATTCAGAGGGGAGGTTGTCAGTTGCGAGTTTGGTGGGTTTAAGTTTTGATAATAGTCTTTTTATGTTGGAGGTAGTTACTGAGGTGAAGAAGAAAAGAGGAGTTGGGGTTTAGGGTTAGGAGTTGGAGGGGCTGCTGTAGGGAAGTGTTGTTTGTTTAGAGATGTTATTGTTTCAGTGAAGTGTTTGTTGAAAGATTCAGCAATACTGCTGGAGGAGGGGGGTGGATGGCTGGGGGTATCAACCTTCCCTGGGTGAAAGATAGTGTTAATAGTGGACCAGAATTGCTTAGGGTTGTGGTTGGTAGAGTTTAGGGTGGATTTATAATAGAGGGATGTGTCTAATTTTATTTGCTTTTTGGCTTTATTATGCAGTTCAAGGAATTTTTGCCTATCTGAGTTATTATTTGTTTGTCGCCAGTGCTCCCAGGCCTTATCTCTGGATTTCATTAGGGTTCTGGTGGCCTTTTGTAACCATGGGGCATGCCTGGATCTGACTTTGGAATTTCTTACAGGAGCATGGGTGTTTAGGATGGAGAGGAAGGTACTGTTGAAGAGGTGGACAGCCTCATCTAGGTTGAGGTATTTTAGTGGTGACCAGTTAATTTTTTGCAGGGAGGAGATGAAGGAGTTGGGGTTGAAGTTGGACTTGTTCCATATTTACCTGTGGATAATGGGCTTGAGACTGTTCATGTGGTGCCAAATTAGGAAAGTGGGGGAGTGGTCACTAAGACAGCAGCCTGTAGGTAAGAGTGAGGAGCTTTGTTGACTAGGATCCAGTCAAGTGAGGTATGATTGTTAGGGTTTTTGTTGATTTGGGTAGGAGATTGGATGAGTTGAGTGAACCCATGGAGATTAAAGGTGAATGGTTGGGAGATTGTTATTACAGGATAGCCAGTTGATGTTAAAGTCACCGTGAATGATGGTTTCCTGGGGTAGAGATAGAGTAGCTTAGCTCAAGAGATTTTCTAGGGGTGCAATATTTTGCCCTGGTGGGAAATAGCATCCTATGATATTGATTGTTTTGTTTGGGTTTAGTCTAAGATTGGCATAAACAATTTCTTCATTGTTGTGGTGAGGGGCAGATGTGTTCAGGAGTTGAATATTGAGGTGCTGTTTAAATATCAATGCTACACCACCTCCTTTTTTGGACAATCTGTCTATGCAAAGGATGTTATATTCAGGTGGAAGTATTTCCTCACTTTTGATATGAGGTCTGAGCCAGGTTTCAGTTAGGAAGAGAATATCTGGGGAATATATGCTTAAGCTGGCATGTAGTTCTTGGATTTTATTGCATATGCTTCTGATGTTTAGGAACATTATAAGTAGGTCTGTTGTTTTTTTGCTGGCTAGGAGTTGAGTTGTGGGGGGGGGGGTTGTTTGGACTACAGTTTGTGGTTGGGTTGGATTTGGGAAGACCAGGGCTTGGATGGATGTCTCCAGCGAGGGATAGTTTATAGAGGGTGGTTAGGTATGTTTTATATACATAGTAAATGCTTATGGTATCTTAGAGATATTTTATTTTTGAGTGTGTTAGGTGTTTGGTAATGGAGTGTGCGTATTGGGAGGATGTTTTTGGTGGCAGGGGTTGTGTAGTTATAGTGTAAATGTTTGAGGGAGGGTGTTGAGAGAGTACAGTGGAAGTTGTTGGGGCATGTGACTGTGGAGCTTTGGCAGGATTTAATGGCTGCTAGAACTATGCAGGTTAGGATTGTTATTATATTAGGTAGTAGCATGAGCGGACATATGATCCGCTGTAGTGACCCCTAACCGAGAAAAGCCAAAAGAAGAAGAAGCAGTAGCATGATTGTATTGGATGTAGGGGGAGGGGTGACTAGTGGTGGTAATTAGGGGTGGGGTTCAGGCTAAGAATAAATGTAGAAGTACTGGGAATATGGTGCAGGGAGGGGAGCAAAGTGAACGGAGCGGGCTAGAACCCCTCAGGATAAAGAATCTAGTAGGGAAAAACAATCTATAGACCTGATTTCAGCTGTGTCCTTTCTGGTTAGATACCTAGTTTGAAGCAGACAAAAAGTGGTAGTTTAAGTACCTTTTTGCCTCTATTTTACAAGTGGGCAATTCCAGTGTATCTACTGGGTTACCTTTTTTTCACCTAGAGCTTTATCTTGGTTTACTGATAACTAAAAAAGAAAAAGTTTAACTGGGAATGTATTTACAGCTGATGGGAGTGGGGAGCAGCTGCCATCCCTAGCCATGGGTAGAACCAGTTATCTCTACTTTAGACCAGGTACTTTCTTCAGTAGCAGGCTAAGAGGGAAACATAGCTAGACACCTACAGTAACTTATTTTCTTTTTAAAGCCCTTGAGTCCTTGTGGCTGGTTTCTTCACTGCAGATGCAGTCAATGGATAAGGATTCAGCAAGTGGGGGCGTGAGATAGAATCCTTTTGCAGGGACAGTGGTCACTAAATGAAAAGATGGAGGCAAAAAGAGTTATTACGTTAAGGTCTCTGGAAAGGGAATGAGAGAGAAGTGCTGTAAAAAGTAACTGAAATAATAAACTATCACCCAGGCAGGAAGGGTATTGGGTTTAAGAGTAGCAGCACGTTATACTATTTACACAGGTACAAAGTGTTTAGTAAAAAAGGCTCAGGCAACTGTTATGCATTCGCATATGAAGCCCTTGACATAAAAAATCACCTGACATAGTGATATATACCAGATAATGTAGGTAGCCCATGAATTTAAAGAGACAGTTCTACCACAGATATAGCAGTAGTAAACTATCACAATTGCATATAACAGTGCTTAAATATCGCAACACAGACATTTACATATCCACATTGCTATAATATTTCTCATGGTACAGCAGTTAAAACAACTAAGGATCGCTCTGACTTGGCAGCAAAACAGGACTTTTAGCCGTAATATGGTGTTCTGTATTTAACTTATGCTTTCCTTCAAAATGAATCACAGAACACTCGGTCAGACTGCTTAGCATCTATTTTAATTAAAGGTATGTACTAAACAAAAGTGATGAGGAGTAGCAACCCAGTTTGATACTATAGCATCTGTAAGTGCTAGCAGCACGAAACAAACTAAGCACCAAGTCAGACTGGAAAATGATACTTTGTAACACTTTGTCTACAACTTGTATAAATAGGAGACCAGTTCTGCAACAGTAGCAATGCTGACAGTAACAAAGCAATAGAACAATTGAGTTTGTAGAGACCTTAGCTGCAATATAAAAAGTAAAGCTCAAACACTTACAATGAGATACACGACGACCTTGAAGGAATGGGCAGCTGCTGTGAGTAAGCCAAGGGGTTTAAAAAAACTTTACTGGGACAATATTGGAGGAGGGGGAGTGGTCACAGGTAATGTGAAGTAGTTAATTCTTGTAGAAAATCACACTTAGGAGAAATTGAGCAGCAAATGCTGCAAGAAACAACCTATAGACCTGAGTTCAGCTCTGTCCTTTCTGGGTAGATACCTAGTTTGAAGCTGGCAAAAAGTGGCAGTTTAAGTACCTTTTTACCTCTATTTTACAAGTGGGCAGTTCCAGTGTATCTACTGGGTTACCTTTTTTTAGCCTAGAGCTTTATTTTGCTTTACTGATAACTAAAAAGAAAAACTTTAACTGGGGAATGTGGGTGGGGAGCAGCTGCTGTCCCTAGCTGTGGGTAGAGCCAGTTATTTCTCCTTTAGACCAGGTACTTTCTACAGTAGCAGGTTAAGAGGGAAATGTAGCTGGGCACCTACAGTAACTTATTTTCTTTTTAAAGCCATTGAGTACTTGTGGCTGGTTTCTTCACTGCAGGCACGGTCAATGGCCAAGTATTCAGCAAGTGGGGGACTGAGAGAGAACCAGTTTGCAGGGACAGTGGTCAAGTAGCTTAATTTCTTTTTAAAGCCCTTGAGTCCTTGTGGCTAGTTTCTTCACTATAGATGCGGTCAATTGCCAAGGATTCAGCAAGTGGGGGACTGAGAGAGAACCCGTTCGCTGGGACATTGGTCAAATGAGATACACCACAAGCTGAAGGGAATGGGCAGCTGCTGTGATTTCTGCTTTTATTCCACCACCACCCCGACACACACACACACACACACACACACACACACACACACACACACACACACACACACACACACACACACACACACACACACACACTAAAAAACAAAATCGTGAGTAAGTTGTAAGAATATGTGCTGATAAGCTGTTTTGAGAACACAGTAAACTAAACTGCACTGTTCAACTTATTCCATGGTCGAAGACCATTTTCCCAGTGCTATTCACTAGCAGACTTTGAAGGTTATGTTCTACCTTTTCTGTTACAGAATGAAACCCAGTCAGTTTCAAGATGACGGCTAGAACTGAAATAGCTCAAAAAACTTTCAGTACAGTTTTCTGTCCCTGTTATGGTGTCATGAAAAAAAAATATGTAAAATAACTGGATTTGATGCACAGATGTTAGAAAGAAAGACAGGAATTCTGTCTGAAAATTAATTGCATGCCAAATGACATTGCTGCTAACCCTTAATACTATCATGTTTTGTTATGCAATCTGTGGTGTGCATTTTTCTTATAAAAAGCAAAGAAATAAGCAGAGAATAACTCATTGCAACTTTGCAGACTAAGACAATTGCATAAACTTTGCAGACAAATGCAGAAAACAATGTGGCTGAGATTCAGAAGCAACATATAACGTTCTATGTAATCCTGTTTCTAGTAGAATTGCTCAGTACATTCAAAAATGGCTCCAACATATAGTGTGACAGCAATGTTGCTGAAGAAAGCAACATGCCAATGTAGTAATCCAGGGGTACAGCTAATGCAAATTAGTCATGCGTGCTTCCTTGGAGCCTTTTGCTGGTATTACACTAGCATAGCAGAGCAAATAAATGACAGGCTTTATGGTGCTATTTGGAGAGCATAGAAATAAAAATGTTGTTTTGCAAGAGTTGCAGCAGGTAAGTACTACAAATCTATGTTGGGTGGTAGTGTGTTTGTATGTGTGCACATGTTTATCTGTCTATGTGTGTGTGTGTGTGTGTGTGTGTGTGTGTGTGTGTGTGTGTGTGTGTGTGTGTGTGTGTGCACATGCATGTGTATGTATCTATATATATGTTGGTGCAAATTTGGTAATAGGAAGTACAAGGCATGTATGTGTGTGTGTTTATTCAGGAGGAGCAGGGAGGTTTCTCGGTGCCTGAGTGAGTAGTACATGTCTGTGTTTATGTGTTTTCATGTTTGTATGTATGTGAACTTGTGTGTGTGTTTGTGTGTGTGTGTGTGTGTGTGTGTGTGTGTGTGTGTGTGTGTGTGTGTGTGTGTGTGTGTGTGTGTGTGTGTGTCCATTTGTGTATACTTCTGTGCATTTGTAGGTGCCTGTGCAACAGCAGTGCATGAATTAGTAGGGGGCAGCATAAACACTTTTACCTATAACTTTGCTGTGCTTGGTTTTAATGCACATGCTAATAAGCTATTGCTCCATGTGGATCTTGCATTTATCTGAATCACTTTTTAGTACTACTAGTGTTTACTAGTGAAGACCAAGTAGTGCTACAGAGAGTAAGTTTCTGAAACCCACCCTGCAGTGCCTTTGACAGTTACATTATATATTTGTTTGTTTTTAAAATGTCTTCAGACCAAAAATGTAGCCAGACATACTCTTTGTTCTCTACTGAGTACATTCTTTGAGGATCACATTAACATGGCTTTTTTCAGGGTGTGTTATGTCTGCAACTGTCTAAATGGTTGCCTTTAACAACAAGTGCAATACTGCTAAACTAAAAACAAAATGTTTTAATAGCTTTAGGGGAACAGCTGGAAATGTTACTTACATTTATTAAGTGCTTGGGGAGGCAGCTATTTGAGGGATGTGTCCATTTTAAGCAATAGGGGTCCAAGGCAGGGTAGCACTAAGAGCTTCTGAGTACAATATGGAACTTGCTTGCTACACCCTTGCTTCAGACTTTGTTTATAGGCTCAAATGCAATGTAATAGCTGCATCTTGAATTTTACAGAGAAAATGTTCATTTTAATTGCCATCTTTTATGTATTTATAAAGGTTGATTATCTTAGATTTTTTTCTGAAATAGTATGTAATCATGTAATTGTGTTTTTGGTAGCCTGTATATTTGTAGCATTGAGCAGAAGTGATAGCTGCATATTTTTTTCTTAAAATTAATTGTTTTGAAGTGATTTGGTGTTTCAGATTCTAGTGGTCATTTTGACCATTATTTAGTCCTCCTTTGAACGGTCACATTCCTGTAATACTGTTAAGTTGTCTTATAAATGAAATTGTCAAAACATGACACCAAGCTACTCAACAATGGGTGGTATCAGTAGACATTGCACAAATGTGCAGCAAATATTGATTGCACTGGCTGCACACAATGAGAGGTGAAGTGCAATTCAGAGAATAAGCTGCATTCATTTGCAGTGGTTAGAAACTTTGTATGCAGATGAGAAGATAATAAGATGCAAATGAGAAATATCTGCAAAAGATGTGATTTAACTATGCAAATAAGGTTATCTTACTGACTTTGTAATTCAAAGTCACATTTTGGTATGAAATTTGTGGTGTGCACTTTTCTTATAAAAATAAATCTGCACCTTTTCCAGTTTCTTTGAATCAGTAAATATGCTCAGGTGTTTTGCAAGCCTTATTGAATCTTTACTTTGAGCTGTTTGGTGGACTGCAACCCAATGGAGGAAATGCAGGCAGAGAATAACTCACTGCTACTTTGCAGATCAGAAATTGTTTGATAGATTTAGAGTGGAGACGGAGCTCATAAGAGCTTTGATGATCTTGTGTGGCCCACAAATGGGAACCAAGGAAATCATGGCCTTCCTGTACTTGCCATGGAGACTTTTCAGAGACAGACTGGGATATGCTGGAAATGAAGTCTCCTACCCCTTGATGTGGGAAGTCTACTGATGCCTAACCGCCTCCTTCTTGGAAGTAATCAGATGCACACCAGCAGTAGTTTGTTGAAACACATGTGTTGTCCAGTCTACTCAACCACCATGCATGCAGACACTTCCTTAGTCATGTCCAGGACTGTCTCCAATGTGTGTCTGATAAGTCTTCACTAGTGTGAAGATAGGGCCTGGCTTGAAAGCCATGTGAGTGCAAGCATACTGCACATCAAGATCACATCATGACATTCTCCTTGGCCTCCACCATTTCCCACATTACTGGTGAAGTTCTTCATTTATACATTTATCATTAGCCGTCTCTATAGGGCAGCAGCCTGTACCTGAACTATATCACAGAGCATTCACTACTATGCATACAAGGGCTTGCATGTCTCTGGAGTCAGCTGTGATTGATGTCTTAACCTCATACCTCTGTGTGAATGCTGCATAGTAGCTAATGGAATCCACAGACATTGTTTTGGCTTTCTCAAAATTTCAGTCTAATTGTAAGAAGTTCAGTCTAACTATCAAGTGATCCCATCTCCCAGTAATTGCATTTTCTCATGATACAGTGCGTATGTATGAGTCTGCATCAGTGACTAAGAATTATTAACCTGTTTGGGGATCACGGGAGCCCTGCAGCTACACTTTCCAATGTGTGCCACTGTCCTGAGCCTGTGTCCTTGTTATGACCTTGAGAGTAATGGCATCATCGTCAACAGCAGTCCTGCTGTCAACATCAACATGCTGTGATGCATCACAACATGTGATTGAGGTGATGTACATGTGAAAACATGCATAATTATGAATCATGCATCCGGTTTAAAACATCTGAATTTAAATACAAGTACGATGTTCCACACTTACCATGTGCTGTCTTCTCCAGTGATGAAAATGATGAAGTACCTGATGAAGAAGCGTTTCAAATGTATACACATAGATTGATCATTTGAAGGTACACATCCTCTAATATTGCAAATAGCTACTAATCACTGACCTTCTTTACCACCTGGAATGAGGCTAATGCCTTCATTCTGAGTCAAGAATCATCCCCTTTTGGGAGAGCAGGTCTCATCCAGTGTGAAACTTTGGATAGTGGAAAGCCATCGAATCTGATACTACATGCAGATGTTTTCAGTGTAGCTTTACATTTTGCAGCATATCATTAGCCCTCGTTCTGCACTGTGACAAGGTAAAATTCCTTCCTTTATAACATTTATGTCAGCCAAATTATTCTTTCTTACCTTAGCTCAATGTGCTTGTTTTGGTTCCTATTTCCAGAAAGATATTTTCCATATGTAGTAACTGGAGGCATGGGGGTAATAGTTCTCAGTGGCGAAGTTATTTCTGCTATACCTTGTTCCCTAATGGTGTAACATCTTTTCCCTAGGCACACTGATTTTGTGTTGATAGTGGCCATGTGGCATGTATGGAAGCCCCATTGCTCCATTTGTTTTTAATCTAAGTCCACCTGTTTTGATTGATATTTAAGAAGTATTAAGCAGTGACTATGGTTTGAGGGTTGGAGGGTTTTGCAATAAGGTGGGAATATTTTCTGGGGCTTGATTATAATGTGCATTTATTATTGATATGGCTTATTTCCCCTTTTGGAGTGATTTTTTGTAGTTGTATTTAATTTTCTTGCCCACTGTATTTTTATTCTTTTTTTGCTGTATGTTTTGTTTAGTTTTGGTTTCAATATTTGTATGTGTGCATGTTTATCTGTCTATGTGTGTGTGTGTGTGTGTGTGTGTGTGTGTGTGTGTGTGTGTGTGTGTGTGTGTGTGTGTGCACATGCATGTGTATGTATCTATATATATGTTGGTGCAAATTTGGTAATAGGAAGTACAAGGCATGTATGTGTGTGTGTTTATTCAGGAGGAGCAGGAGGTTTCTCGGTGCCTGAGTGAGTAGTACATGTCTGTGTTTATGTGTTTTCATGTTTGTATGTATGTGAACTTGTGTGTGTGTGTGTGTGTGTGTGTGTGTGTGTGTGTGTGTGTGTGTGTGTGTGTGTGTGTCCATTTGTGTATACTTCTGTGCATTTGTAGGTGCCTGTGCAACAGCAGTGCATGAATTAGTAGGGGCAGCATAAACACTTTTACCTCTAACTTTGCTGTGCTTGGTTTTAATGCACATGCTAATAAGCTATTGCTCCATGTGGATCTTGCATTTATCTGAATCACTTTTTAGTACTACTAGTGTTTACTAGTGAAGACCAAGTAGTGCTACAGAGAGTAAGTTTCTGAAACCCACCCTGCAGTGCCTTTGACAGTTACATTATATATTTGTTTGTTTTTAAAATGTCTTCAGACCAAAGATGTAGCCAGACATACTCTTTGTTCTCTACTGAGTACATTCTTTGAGGATCACATTAACATGGCTTTTTTCAGGGTGTGTTATGTCTGCAACTGTCTAAATGGTTGCCTTTAACAACAAGTGCAATACTGCTAAACTAAAAACAAAATGTTTTAATAGCTTTAGGGGAACAGCTGGAAATGTTACTTACATTTATTAAGTGCTTGGGGAGGCAGCTATTTGAGGGATGTGTCCATTTTAAGCAATAGGGGTCCAAGGCAGGGTAGCACTAAGAGCTTCTGAGTACAATATGGAACTTGCTTGCTACACCCTTGCTTCAGACTTTGTTTATAGGCTCAAATGCAATGTAATAGCTGCATCTTGAATTTTACAGAGAAAATGTTCATTTTAATTGCCATCTTTTATGTATTTATAAAGGTTGATTATCTTAGATTTTTTTTTCTGAAATAGTATGTAATCATGTAATTGTGTTTTTGGTAGCCTGTATATTTGTAGCATTGAGCAGAAGTGATAGCTGCATATTTTTTTCTTAAAATTAATTGTTTTGAAGTGATTTGGTGTTTCAGATTCTAGTGGTCATTTTGACCATTATTTAGTCCTCCTTTGAACGGTCACATTCCTGTAATACTGTTAAGTTGTCTTATAAATGAAATTGTCAAAACATGACACCAAGCTACTCAACAATGGGTGGTATCAGTAGACATTGCACAAATGTGCAGCAAATATTGATTGCACTGGCTGCACACAATGAGAGGTGAAGTGCAATTCAGAGAATAAGCTGCATTCATTTGCAGTGGTTAGAAACTTTGTATGCAGATGAGAAGATAATAAGATGCAAATGAGAAATATCTGCAAAAGATGTGATTTAACTATGCAAATAAGGTTATCTTACTGACTTTGTAATTCAAAGTCACATTTTGGTATGAAATTTGTGGTGTGCACTTTTCTTATAAAAATAAATCTGCACCTTTTCCAGTTTCTTTGAATCAGTAAATATGCTCAGGTGTTTTGCAAGCCTTATTGAATCTTTACTTTGAGCTGTTTGGTGGACTGCAACCCAATGGAGGAAATGCAGGCAGAGAATAACTCACTGCTACTTTGCAGATCAGAAATTGTTTGATAGATTTAGAGTGGAGACGGAGCTCATAAGAGCTTTGATGATCTTGTGTGGCCCACAAATGGGAACCAAGGAAATCATGGCCTTCCTGTACTTGCCATGGAGACTTTTCAGAGACAGACTGGGGATATGCTGGATATCTCACAGGCTGCTAAGGATACTGCAGCAGTTCCTTGAAATATTATTAGCTCATGTGGATTAGCACATCTATTTCCCAGTGTCACTGCAGGATAACACAAGTATCATGAGTACCTTCTATGGAACCACATGCTTTCCTGAGGTACTTGGTATGATAGGTTGCACCAATGTGGCTGTAAGGGCCATATATGGACAAAAGGGGAGAGGTATCACAATAAGAAGGGTTACCAGTCAATCAACTGACAGGTAGCATGTGATAGATGTGGCTGTATCACCAACATTGCAGCCTGTCATCTTGGCAGTGCCCATGATTCCCACATATAGCACATACGCTCACTACGTTGCCACTTTCTGTGTGGTAAGTGCACACTATGTAATTTTGTTTAACTATACCGATTCTTTTTACCTATTTAGTTAGATAGGTAAAAATGACTAACCACCCCTTCCTCTTGTGTCCCTTTCTTGTTATGTTTTCCATTTGATGCTGACTATGCACCTGAACCTTGGTTAATGTCACCAATCTATAATCCACAGGGAGCCACAGAGGTGCACTTTAACACCTCACTGTTCCAGACACAAGTAGTCATTGAGCAATTATTTGGTCTGTTCAAAGTCTGTTTCTATTGCCTGGATGAGTTGAGGCAAAGGTCTTTAGTAAGACCCTGTTACTGCTTGCAGGATTTTTACAGACTGTTACTTTCTGCATAAGTTGATCATGTGTTGGTCTAGTGTGCAAATGTCACAGCCAGTGACCAATAGTGACAGTGCAGCTCCATCTATTGTACATGCAACCAGTGACAATAGCAATGGTGGCCAGCTGACGACTGTAGTACAGCAATCCTCTAGCAGGCTAATACACTGTACACAGCAGTATAGGTGAAGCAACAACATTTAGCCCACGACTATATGCAGTTATATCCATTATGTGTAAAGTTATAAAGCTAATACTTAACACTTTATGCATTCAATGTGAGCTATGGGCTATGTTGCATAGTGCATAGTCAACTGACACTGAGCATCAAGCATCTCTCCTTATAACATAGACAAATGTTTTGCTCACATGGTCATAGCCAGCACTATTTGCACAGTGTTTAGATGTCACAGAAACAAGTTCTAGTTAAATCAGTAGGGTTGGGGAGGACAGTAGCAAGGAATGTGAAGTACTGCACTGATGCATGCTGAATATGCTGAATAATTGAACTGTTGCATTAAGGAAGGTGCATTCATGTGTTAATATAAATGTCAATGCTATTACAGTCACAGTTTTTTCCTTATGTAACAGGTGCCATTTTATTTTATTTATTTATTTATTTATTTTTTGTGTGCCTTTCCTATGCCTATATTTTAGCAAACAGGTAAGTGCAGTTGTTGCAATTTCTGTTTACTGTATTTTTCATTATTTTCTTGTTGGTGATGTATGTATTACAGTGACTAAAACTGTGTTCAAATTTGAAAAGTGTCATATATAATGACACCTAATGATCATGTTGGTGGTGATCCCATAGGTCATGGCAAGTGGTTTCATGTGAGTTTGAGGCTAAGTTACTGTGATGATGACATCTACAAGATGCAGAGGAAGTGCTTGACATTAACTGAACAGTGCTGTAGAACTTGACTCAAAGGTCCTACCCTTGATGTGGAAGTCTACTGATGCCTAACCGCCTCCTTCTTGGGTAATCCAGATGCACACCAGCAGTAGTTTGTTGAAACACATGTGTTGTCCAGTCTACTCAACCACCATGCATGCAGACACTTCCTTAGTCATGTCCAGGACTGTCTCCAATGTGTGTCTGATAAGTCTTCACTAGTGTGAAGATAGGGCCTGGCTTGAAAGCCATGTGAGTGCAAGCATACTGCACATCAAGATCACCATGACATTCTCCTTGGCCTCCACCATTCCCACGTACTGGTGAAGTTCTTCATTTATACATTTATCATTAGCCGTCTCTATAGGGCAGCAGCCTGTACCTGAACTATATCACAGAGCATTCACTACTATGCATACAAGGGCTTGCATGTCTCTGGAGTCAGCTGTGATTGATGTCTTAACCTCATACCTCTGTGTGAATGCTGCATAGTAGCTAATGGAATCCTCAGACATTGTTTTGGCTTTCTCAAGAATTTCAGTCTAATTGTAAGAAGTTCAGTCTAACTATCAAGTGATCCCATCTCCCAGTAATTGCATTTTCTCATGATACAGTACGTATGTATGAGTCTGCATCAGTGACTAAAGAATTATTAACCTGTTTGGGGATACGGGAGCCCTGCAGCTACACTTTCCAATGTGTGCCACTGTCCTGAGCCTGTGTCATGACCTTGAGAGTAATGGCATCATCGTCAACAGCAGTCCTGCTGTCAACATCAGCATGCTGTGATGCATCACAACATGTGATTGAGGTGATGTACATGTGAAAACATGCATAATTATATGAATCATGCATCCGGTTTAAAACATCTGAATTTAAATACAAGTACGATGTTCACACTTACCATGTGCTGTCTTCTCCAGTGATGAAAATGATGAAGTACCTGATGAAGAAACGTTTCAAATGTATACACATAGATTGATCATTTGAAGGTACACATCCTCTAATATTGCAAATAGCTACTAATCACTGACCTTCTTTACCACCTGGAATGAGGCTAATGCCTTCATTCTCTGAGTCAAAGTCATCCCCTTTTTGGGAGAGCAGGTCTCATCCAGTGTGAAACTTTGGATAGTGGAAAGCCATCCAGATACGATACTACATGCAGATGTTTTCAGTGTAGCTTTACATTTTGCAGCATATCATTAGCCCTCGTTCTGCACTGTGACAAGGTAAAATTCCTTCCCTTTATAACATTTATGTCAGCCAAATTATTCTTTCTTACCTTAGCTCAATGTGCTTGTTTTGGTTCCTATTTCCAGAAAGATATTTTCCATATGTAGTAACTGGAGGCATGGGGTAATAGTTCTCAGTGGCGAAGTTATTTCTGCTATACCTTGTTCCCTAATGGTGTAACATCTTTTCCCTAGGCACACTGATTTTGTGTTGATAGTGGCCATGTGGCATGTATGGAAGCCCCATTGCTCCATTTGTTTTTAATCTAAGTCCACCTGTTTTGATTGATATTTAAGAAGTATTAAGCAGTGACTATGGTTTGAGGGTTGGAGGGTTTTGCAATAAGGTGGGAATATTTTCTGGGGCTTGATTATAATGTGCATTTATTATTGATATGGCTTATTTCCCTTTTGGAGTGATTTTTTGTAGTTGTATTTAATTTTCTTGCCCACTGTATTTTTATTCTTTTTTTGCTGTATGTTTTGTTTAGTTTTTGGTTTCAATATTTGTATGTGTGTGCATGTTTATCTGTCTATGTGTGTGTGTGTGTGTGTGTGTGTGTGTGTGTGTGTGTGTGTGTGTGTGTGTGTGTGCACATGCATGTGTATGTATCTATATATATGTTGGTGCAAATTTGGTAATAGGAAGTACAAGGCATGTATGTGTGTGTGTTTATTCAGGAGGAGCAGGGAGGTTTTTCGGTGCCTGAGTGAGTAGTACATGTCTGTGTTTATGTGTTTTCATGTTTGTATGTATGTGAACTTGTGTGTGTGTTTGTGTGTGTGTGTGTGTGTGTGTGTGTGTGTGTGTGTCCATTTGTGTATACTTCTGTGCATTTGTAGGTGCATGTGCAACAGAAGTGCATGAATTAGTAGGGGCAGCATAAACACTTTTACCTCTAACTTTGCTGTGCTTGGTTTTAATGCACATGCTAATAAGCTATTGCTCCATGTGGATCTTGCATTTATCTGAATCACTTTTTAGTACTACTAGTGTTTACTAGTGAAGACCAAGTAGTGCTACAGAGAGAAAGTTTCTGAAACCCACCCTGCAGTGCCTTTGACAGTTACATTATATATTTTTTTGTTTTTAAAATGTCTTCAGACCAAAGATGTAGCCAGGCATACTCTTTGTACTCTTCTGAGTACATTCTTTGAGGATCACATTAACATGGCTTTTTTCAGGGTGTGCTATGTCTGCAACTGTCTAAATGGTTGCCTTTAACAACAAGTGCAATACTGCTAAACTAAAAACAAAATGTTTTAATAGCTTTAGGGGAACAGCTGGAAATGTTACTTACATTTATTAAGTGCTTGGGGAGGCAGCTATTTGAGGGATGTGTCCATTTTAAGCAATAGGGGTCCAAGGCAGGGTAGCACTAAGAGCTTCTGAGTACAATATGGAACTTGCTTGCTACACCCTTGCTTCAGACTTTGTTTATAGGCTCAAATGCAATGTAATAGCTGCATCTTGAATTTTACAGAGAAAATGTTCATTTTAATTGCCATCTTTTATGTATTTATAAAGGTTGATTATCTTAGATTTTTTCTGAAATAGTATGTAATCATGTAATTGTGTTTTTGGTAGCCTGTATATTTGTAGCATTGAGCAGAAGTGATAGCTGCATATTTTTTTCTTAAAATGAATTGTTTTGAAGTGATTTGGTGTTTCAGATTCTAGTGGTCATTTTGACCATTATTTAGTCCTTCTTTGAACGGTCACATTCCTGTAATACTGTTAAGTTGTCTTATAAATGAAATTGTCAAAACATGACACCAAGCTACTCAACAATGGGTGGTATCAGTAGACATTGCACAAATGTGCAGCAAATATTGATTGCACTGGCTGCACACAATGAGAGGTGAAGTGCAATTCAGAGAATAAGCTGCATTCATTTGCAGTGGTTAGAAACTTTGTATGCAGATGAGAAGATAATAAGATGCAAATGAGAAATATCTGCAAAAGATGTGATTTAACTATGCAAATAAGGTTATCTTACTGACTTTGTAATTCAAAGTCACATTTTGGTATGAAATTTGTGGTGTGCACTTTTCTTATAAAAAAATAAATCTGCACCTTTTCCAGTTTCTTTGAATCAGTAAATATGCTCAGGTGTTTTGCAAGCCTTATTGAATCTTTACTTTGAGCTGTTTGGTGGACTGCAACCCAATGGAGGAAATGCAGGCAGAGAATAACTCACTGCTACTTTGCAGATCAGAAATTGTTTGATAGATTTAGAGTGGAGACGGAGCTCATAAGAGCTTTGATGATCTTGTGTGGCCCACAAATGGGAACCAAGGAAATCATGGCCTTCCTGTACTTGCCATGGAGACTTTTCAGAGACAGACTGGGGATATGCTGGATATCTCACAGGCTGCTAAGGATACTGCAGCAGTTCCTTGAAATATTATTAGCTCATGTGGATTAGCACATCTATTTCCCAGTGTCACTGCAGGATAACACAAGTATCATGAGTACCTTCTATGGAACCACATGCTTTCCTGAGGTACTTGGTATGATAGGTTGCACCAATGTGGCTGTAAGGGCCATATATGGACAAAAGGGGAGAGGTATCACAATAAGAAGGGTTACCAGTCAATCAACTGACAGGTAGCATGTGATAGATGTGGCTGTATCACCAACATTGCAGCCTGTCATCTTGGCAGTGCCCATGATTCCCACATATAGCACATACGCTCACTACGTTGCCACTTTCTGTGTGGTAAGTGCACACTATGTAATTTTGTTTAACTATACCGATTCTTTTTACCTATTTAGTTAGATAGGTAAAAATGACTAACCACCCCTTCCTCTTGTGTCCCTTTCTTGTTATGTTTTCCATTTGATGCTGACTATGCACCTGAACCTTGGTTAATGTCACCAATCTATAATCCACAGGGAGCCACAGAGGTGCACTTTAACACCTCACTGTTCCAGACACAAGTAGTCATTGAGCAATTATTTGGTCTGTTCAAAGTCTGTTTCTATTGCCTGGATGAGTTGAGGCAAAGGGCTTTAGTAAGACCCTGTTACTGCTTGCAGGATTTTTACAGACTGTTACTTTCTGCATAAGTTGATCATGTGTTGGTCTAGTGTGCAAATGTCACAGCCAGTGACCAATAGTGACAGTGCAGCTCCATCTATTGTACATGCAACCAGTGACAATAGCAATGGTGGCCAGCTGACGACTGTAGTACAGCAATCCTCTAGCAGGCTAATACACTGTACACAGCAGTATAGGTGAAGCAACAACATTTAGCCCACGACTATATGCAGTTATATCCATTATGTGTAAAGTTATAAAGCTAATACTTAACACTTTATGCATTCAATGTGAGCTATGGGCTATGTTGCATAGTGCATAGTCAACTGACACTGAGCATCAAGCATCTCTCCTTATAACATAGACAAATGTTTTGCTCACATGGTCATAGCCAGCACTATTTGCACAGTGTTTAGATGTCACAGAAACAAGTTCTAGTTAAATCAGTAGGGTTGGGGAGGACAGTAGCAAGGAATGTGAAGTACTGCACTGATGCATGCTGAATATGCTGAATAATTGAACTGTTGCATTAAGGAAGGTGCATTCATGTGTTAATATAAATGTCAATGCTATTACAGTCACAGTTTTTCCTTATGTAACAGGTGCCATTTTATTTTATTTATTTATTTATTTATTTTTGTGTGCCTTTCCTATGCCTATATTTTAGCAAACAGGTAAGTGCAGTTGTTGCAATTTCTGTTTACTGTATTTTCATTATTTTCTTGTTGGTGATGTATGTATTACAGTGACTAAAACTGTGTTCAAATTTGAAAAGTGTCATATATAATGACACCTAATGATCATGTTGGTGGTGATCCCATAGGTCATGGCAAGTGGTTTCATGTGAGTTTGAGGCTAAGTTACTGTGATGATGACATCTACAAGATGCAGAGGAAGTGCTTGACATTAACTGAACAGTGCTGTAGAACTTGACTCAAAGGTCCTACCCCTTGATGTGGAAGTCTACTGATGCCTAACCGCCTCCTTCTTGGGTAATCCAGATGCACACCAGCAGTAGTTTGTTGAAACACATGTGTTGTCCAGTCTACTCAACCACCATGCATGCAGACACTTCCTTAGTCATGTCCAGGACTGTCTCCAATGTGTGTCTGATAAGTCTTCACTAGTGTGAAGATAGGGCCTGGCTTGAAAGCCATGTGAGTGCAAGCATACTGCACATCAAGATCACCATGACATTCTCCTTGGCCTCCACCATTCCCACGTACTGGTGAAGTTCTTCATTTATACATTTATCATTAGCCGTCTCTATAGGGCAGCAGCCTGTACCTGAACTATATCACAGAGCATTCACTACTATGCATACAAGGGCTTGCATGTCTCTGGAGTCAGCTGTGATTGATGTCTTAACCTCATACCTCTGTGTGAATGCTGCATAGTAGCTAATGGAATCCTCAGACATTGTTTTGGCTTTCTCAAGAATTTCAGTCTAATTGTAAGAAGTTCAGTCTAACTATCAAGTGATCCCATCTCCCAGTAATTGCATTTTCTCATGATACAGTACGTATGTATGAGTCTGCATCAGTGACTAAAGAATTATTAACCTGTTTGGGGATACGGGAGCCCTGCAGCTACACTTTCCAATGTGTGCCACTGTCCTGAGCCTGTGTCATGACCTTGAGAGTAATGGCATCATCGTCAACAGCAGTCCTGCTGTCAACATCAGCATGCTGTGATGCATCACAACATGTGATTGAGGTGATGTACATGTGAAAACATGCATAATTATATGAATCATGCATCCGGTTTAAAACATCTGAATTTAAATACAAGTACGATGTTCACACTTACCATGTGCTGTCTTCTCCAGTGATGAAAATGATGAAGTACCTGATGAAGAAACGTTTCAAATGTATACACATAGATTGATCATTTGAAGGTACACATCCTCTAATATTGCAAATAGCTACTAATCACTGACCTTCTTTACCACCTGGAATGAGGCTAATGCCTTCATTCTCTGAGTCAAAGTCATCCCCTTTTGGGAGAGCAGGTCTCATCCAGTGTGAAACTTTGGATAGTGGAAAGCCATCCAGATACGATACTACATGCAGATGTTTTCAGTGTAGCTTTACATTTTGCAGCATATCATTAGCCCTCGTTCTGCACTGTGACAAGGTAAAATTCCTTCCCTTTATAACATTTATGTCAGCCAAATTATTCTTTCTTACCTTAGCTCAATGTGCTTGTTTTGGTTCCTATTTCCAGAAAGATATTTTCCATATGTAGTAACTGGAGGCATGGGGGTAATAGTTCTCAGTGGCGAAGTTATTTCTGCTATACCTTGTTCCCTAATGGTGTAACATCTTTTCCCTAGGCACACTGATTTTGTGTTGATAGTGGCCATGTGGCATGTATGGAAGCCCCATTGCTCCATTTGTTTTAATCTAAGTCCACCTGTTTTGATTGATATTTAAGAAGTATTAAGCAGTGACTATGGTTTGAGGGTTGGAGGGTTTTGCAATAAGGTGGGAATATTTTCTGGGGCTTGATTATAATGTGCATTTATTATTGATATGGCTTATTTCCCCTTTTGGAGTGATTTTTGTAGTTGTATTTAATTTTCTTGCCCACTGTATTTTTATTCTTTTTTTGCTGTATGTTTTGTTTAGTTTTTGGTTTCAATATTTGTATGTGTGTGCATGTTTATCTGTCTATGTGTGTGTGTGTGTGTGTGTGTGTGTGTGTGTGTGTGTGTGTGTGTGTGTGTGTGTGTGTGTGTGCACATGCATGTGTATGTATCTATATATATGTTGGTGCAAATTTGGTAATAGGAAGTACAAGGCATGTATGTGTGTGTGTTTATTCAGGAGGAGCAGGGAGGTTTTTCGGTGCCTGAGTGAGTAGTACATGTCTGTGTTTATGTGTTTTCATGTTTGTATGTATGTGAACTTGTGTGTGTGTTTGTGTGTGTGTGTGTGTGTGTGTGTGTGTGTGTGTCCATTTGTGTATACTTCTGTGCATTTGTAGGTGCCTGTGCAACAGAAGTGCATGAATTAGTAGGGGGCAGCATAAACACTTTTACCTCTAACTTTGCTGTGCTTGGTTTTAATGCACATGCTAATAAGCTATTGCTCCATGTGGATCTTGCATTTATCTGAATCACTTTTTAGTACTACTAGTGTTTACTAGTGAAGACCAAGTAGTGCTACAGAGAGAAAGTTTCTGAAACCCACCCTGCAGTGCCTTTGACAGTTACATTATATATTTTTTTGTTTTTAAAATGTCTTCAGACCAAAGATGTAGCCAGGCATACTCTTTGTACTCTTCTGAGTACATTCTTTGAGGATCACATTAACATGGCTTTTTTCAGGGTGTGCTATGTCTGCAACTGTCTAAATGGTTGCCTTTAACAACAAGTGCAATACTGCTAAACTAAAAACAAAATGTTTTAATAGCTTTAGGGGAACAGCTGGAAATGTTACTTACATTTATTAAGTGCTTGGGGAGGCAGCTATTTGAGGGATGTGTCCATTTTAAGCAATAGGGGTCCAAGGCAGGGTAGCACTAAGAGCTTCTGAGTACAATATGGAACTTGCTTGCTACACCCTTGCTTCAGACTTTGTTTATAGGCTCAAATGCAATGTAATAGCTGCATCTTGAATTTTACAGAGAAAATGTTCATTTTAATTGCCATCTTTTATGTATTTATAAAGGTTGATTATCTTAGATTTTTTTTTCTGAAATAGTATGTAATCATGTAATTGTGTTTTTGGTAGCCTGTATATTTGTAGCATTGAGCAGAAGTGATAGCTGCATATTTTTTTCTTAAAATGAATTGTTTTGAAGTGATTTGGTGTTTCAGATTCTAGTGGTCATTTTGACCATTATTTAGTCCTTCTTTGAACGGTCACATTCCTGTAATACTGTTAAGTTGTCTTATAAATGAAATTGTCAAAACATGACACCAAGCTACTCAACAATGGGTGGTATCAGTAGACATTGCACAAATGTGCAGCAAATATTGATTGCACTGGCTGCACACAATGAGAGGTGAAGTGCAATTCAGAGAATAAGCTGCATTCATTTGCAGTGGTTAGAAACTTTGTATGCAGATGAGAAGATAATAAGATGCAAATGAGAAATATCTGCAAAAGATGTGATTTAACTATGCAAATAAGGTTATCTTACTGACTTTGTAATTCAAAGTCACATTTTGGTATGAAATTTGTGGTGTGCACTTTTCTTATAAAAAAATAAATCTGCACCTTTTCCAGTTTCTTTGAATCAGTAAATATGCTCAGGTGTTTTGCAAGCCTTATTGAATCTTTACTTTGAGCTGTTTGGTGGACTGCAACCCAATGGAGGAAATGCAGGCAGAGAATAACTCACTGCTACTTTGCAGATCAGAAATTGTTTGATAGATTTAGAGTGGAGACGGAGCTCATAAGAGCTTTGATGATCTTGTGTGGCCCACAAATGGGAACCAAGGAAATCATGGCCTTCCTGTACTTGCCATGGAGACTTTTCAGAGACAGACTGGGGATATGCTGGATATCTCACAGGCTGCTAAGGATACTGCAGCAGTTCCTTGAAATATTATTAGCTCATGTGGATTAGCACATCTATTTCCCAGTGTCACTGCAGGATAACACAAGTATCATGAGTACCTTCTATGGAACCACATGCTTTCCTGAGGTACTTGGTATGATAGGTTGCACCAATGTGGCTGTAAGGGCCATATATGGACAAAAGGGGAGAGGTATCACAATAAGAAGGGTTACCAGTCAATCAACTGACAGGTAGCATGTGATAGATGTGGCTGTATCACCAACATTGCAGCCTGTCATCTTGGCAGTGCCCATGATTCCCACATATAGCACATACGCTCACTACGTTGCCACTTTCTGTGTGGTAAGTGCACACTATGTAATTTTGTTTAACTATACCGATTTTTTTTACCTATTTAGTTAGATAGGTAAAAATGACTAACCACCCCTTCCTCTTGTGTCCCTTTCTTGTTATGTTTTCCATTTGATGCTGACTATGCACCTGAACCTTGGTTAATGTCACCAATCTATAATCCACAGGGAGCCACAGAGGTGCACTTTAACACCTCACTGTTCCAGACACAAGTAGTCATTGAGCAATTATTTGGTCTGTTCAAAGTCTGTTTCTATTGCCTGGATGAGTTGAGGCAAAGGGCTTTAGTAAGACCCTGTTACTGCTTGCAGGATTTTTACAGACTGTTACTTTCTGCATAAGTTGATCATGTGTTGGTCTAGTGTGCAAATGTCACAGCCAGTGACCAATAGTGACAGTGCAGCTCCATCTATTGTACATGCAACCAGTGACAATAGCAATGGTGGCCAGCTGACGACTGTAGTACAGCAATCCTCTAGCAGGCTAATACACTGTACACAGCAGTATAGGTGAAGCAACAACATTTAGCCCACGACTATATGCAGTTATATCCATTATGTGTAAAGTTATAAAGCTAATACTTAACACTTTATGCATTCAATGTGAGCTATGGGCTATGTTGCATAGTGCATAGTCAACTGACACTGAGCATCAAGCATCTCTCCTTATAACATAGACAAATGTTTTGCTCACATGGTCATAGCCAGCACTATTTGCACAGTGTTTAGATGTCACAGAAACAAGTTCTAGTTAAATCAGTAGGGTTGGGGAGGACAGTAGCAAGGAATGTGAAGTACTGCACTGATGCATGCTGAATATGCTGAATAATTGAACTGTTGCATTAAGGAAGGTGCATTCATGTGTTAATATAAATGTCAATGCTATTACAGTCACAGTTTTTCCTTATGTAACAGGTGCCATTTTATTTTATTTATTTATTTATTTATTTTTGTGTGCCTTTCCTATGCCTATATTTTAGCAAACAGGTAAGTGCAGTTGTTGCAATTTCTGTTTACTGTATTTTCATTATTTTCTTGTTGGTGATGTATGTATTACAGTGACTAAAACTGTGTTCAAATTTGAAAAGTGTCATATATAATGACACCTAATGATCATGTTGGTGGTGATCCCATAGGTCATGGCAAGTGGTTTCATGTGAGTTTGAGGCTAAGTTACTGTGATGATGACATCTACAAGATGCAGAGGAAGTGCTTGACATTAACTGAACAGTGCTGTAGAACTTGACTCAAAGGTCCTACCCCTTGATGTGGAAGTCTACTGATGCCTAACCGCCTCCTTCTTGGGTAATCCAGATGCACACCAGCAGTAGTTTGTTGAAACACATGTGTTGTCCAGTCTACTCAACCACCATGCATGCAGACACTTCCTTAGTCATGTCCAGGACTGTCTCCAATGTGTGTCTGATAAGTCTTCACTAGTGTGAAGATAGGGCCTGGCTTGAAAGCCATGTGAGTGCAAGCATACTGCACATCAAGATCACCATGACATTCTCCTTGGCCTCCACCATTCCCACGTACTGGTGAAGTTCTTCATTTATACATTTATCATTAGCCGTCTCTATAGGGCAGCAGCCTGTACCTGAACTATATCACAGAGCATTCACTACTATGCATACAAGGGCTTGCATGTCTCTGGAGTCAGCTGTGATTGATGTCTTAACCTCATACCTCTGTGTGAATGCTGCATAGTAGCTAATGGAATCCTCAGACATTGTTTTGGCTTTCTCAAGAATTTCAGTCTAATTGTAAGAAGTTCAGTCTAACTATCAAGTGATCCCATCTCCCAGTAATTGCATTTTCTCATGATACAGTACGTATGTATGAGTCTGCATCAGTGACTAAAGAATTATTAACCTGTTTGGGGATACGGGAGCCCTGCAGCTACACTTTCCAATGTGTGCCACTGTCCTGAGCCTGTGTCATGACCTTGAGAGTAATGGCATCATCGTCAACAGCAGTCCTGCTGTCAACATCAGCATGCTGTGATGCATCACAACATGTGATTGAGGTGATGTACATGTGAAAACATGCATAATTATATGAATCATGCATCCGGTTTAAAACATCTGAATTTAAATACAAGTACGATGTTCACACTTACCATGTGCTGTCTTCTCCAGTGATGAAAATGATGAAGTACCTGATGAAGAAACGTTTCAAATGTATACACATAGATTTATCATTTGAAGGTACACATCCTCTAATATTGCAAATAGCTACTAATCACTGACCTTCTTTACCACCTGGAATGAGGCTAATGCCTTCATTCTCTGAGTCAAAGTCATCCCCTTTTTGGGAGAGCAGGTCTCATCCAGTGTGAAACTTTGGATAGTGGAAAGCCATCCAGATACGATACTACATGCAGATGTTTTCAGTGTAGCTTTACATTTTGCAGCATATCATTAGCCCTCGTTCTGCACTGTGACAAGGTAAAATTCCTTCCCTTTATAACATTTATGTCAGCCAAATTATTCTTTCTTACCTTAGCTCAATGTGCTTGTTTTGGTTCCTATTTCCAGAAAGATATTTTCCATATGTAGTAACTGGAGGCATGGGGGTAATAGTTCTCAGTGGCGAAGTTATTTCTGCTATACCTTGTTCCCTAATGGTGTAACATCTTTTCCCTAGGCACACTGATTTTGTGTTGATAGTGGCCATGTGGCATGTATGGAAGCCCCATTGCTCCATTTGTTTTAATCTAAGTCCACCTGTTTTGATTGATATTTAAGAAGTATTAAGCAGTGACTATGGTTTGAGGGTTGGAGGGTTTTGCAATAAGGTGGGAATATTTTCTGGGGCTTGATTATAATGTGCATTTATTATTGATATGGCTTATTTCCCCTTTTGGAGTGATTTTTGTAGTTGTATTTAATTTTCTTGCCCACTGTATTTTTATTCTTTTTTTGCTGTATGTTTTGTTTAGTTTTTGGTTTCAATATTTGTATGTGTGTGCATGTTTATCTGTCTATGTGTGTGTGTGTGTGTGTGTGTGTGTGTGTGTGTGTGTGTGTGTGTGTGTGTATGTGTGTGTGCACATGCATGTGTATGTATCTATATATATGTTGGTGCAAATTTGGTAATAGGAAGTACAAGGCATGTATGTGTGTGTGTTTATTCAGGAGGAGCAGGGAGGTTTCTCGGTGCCTGAGTGAGTAGTACATGTCTGTGTTTATGTGTTTTCATGTTTGTATGTATGTGAACTTGTGTGTGTGTTTGTGTGTGTGTGTGTGTGTGTGTGTGTGTGTGTGTGTCCATTTGTGTATACTTCTGTGCATTTGTAGGTGCCTGTGCAACAGAAGTGCATGAATTAGTAGGGGGCAGCATAAACACTTTTACCTCTAACTTTGCTGTGCTTGGTTTTAATGCACATGCTAATAAGCTATTGCTCCATGTGGATCTTGCATTTATCTGAATCACTTTTTAGTACTACTAGTGTTTACTAGTGAAGACCAAGTAGTGCTACAGAGAGAAAGTTTCTGAAACCCACCCTGCAGTGCCTTTGACAGTTACATTATATATTTTTTTGTTTTTAAAATGTCTTCAGACCAAAGATGTAGCCAGGCATACTCTTTGTACTCTTCTGAGTACATTCTTTGAGGATCACATTAACATGGCTTTTTTCAGGGTGTGCTATGTCTGCAACTGTCTAAATGGTTGCCTTTAACAACAAGTGCAATACTGCTAAACTAAAAACAAAATGTTTTAATAGCTTTAGGGGAACAGCTGGAAATGTTACTTACATTTATTAAGTGCTTGGGGAGGCAGCTATTTGAGGGATGTGTCCATTTTAAGCAATAGGGGTCCAAGGCAGGGTAGCACTAAGAGCTTCTGAGTACAATATGGAACTTGCTTGCTACACCCTTGCTTCAGACTTTGTTTATAGGCTCAAATGCAATGTAATAGCTGCATCTTGAATTTTACAGAGAAAATGTTCATTTTAATTGCCATCTTTTATGTATTTATAAAGGTTGATTATCTTAGATTTTTTTTTCTGAAATAGTATGTAATCATGTAATTGTGTTTTTGGTAGCCTGTATATTTGTAGCATTGAGCAGAAGTGATAGCTGCATATTTTTTTCTTAAAATGAATTGTTTTGAAGTGATTTGGTGTTTCAGATTCTAGTGGTCATTTTGACCATTATTTAGTCCTTCTTTGAACGGTCACATTCCTGTAATACTGTTAAGTTGTCTTATAAATGAAATTGTCAAAACATGACACCAAGCTACTCAACAATGGGTGGTATCAGTAGACATTGCACAAATGTGCAGCAAATATTGATTGCACTGGCTGCACACAATGAGAGGTGAAGTGCAATTCAGAGAATAAGCTGCATTCATTTGCAGTGGTTAGAAACTTTGTATGCAGATGAGAAGATAATAAGATGCAAATGAGAAATATCTGCAAAAGATGTGATTTAACTATGCAAATAAGGTTATCTTACTGACTTTGTAATTCAAAGTCACATTTTGGTATGAAATTTGTGGTGTGCACTTTTCTTATAAAAAAATAAATCTGCACCTTTTCCAGTTTCTTTGAATCAGTAAATATGCTCAGGTGTTTTGCAAGCCTTATTGAATCTTTACTTTGAGCTGTTTGGTGGACTGCAACCCAATGGAGGAAATGCAGGCAGAGAATAACTCACTGCTACTTTGCAGATCAGAAATTGTTTGATAGATTTAGAGTGGAGACGGAGCTCATAAGAGCTTTGATGATCTTGTGTGGCCCACAAATGGGAACCAAGGAAATCATGGCCTTCCTGTACTTGCCATGGAGACTTTTCAGAGACAGACTGGGGATATGCTAGATATCTCACAGGCTGCTAAGGATACTGCAGCAGTTCCTTGAAATATTATTAGCTCATGTGGATTAGCACATCTATTTCCCAGTGTCACTGCAGGATAACACAAGTATCATGAGTACCTTCTATGGAACCACATGCTTTCCTGAGGTACTTGGTATGATAGGTTGCACCAATGTGGCTGTAAGGGCCATATATGGACAAAAGGGGAGAGGTATCACAATAAGAAGGGTTACCAGTCAATCAACTGACAGGTAGCATGTGATAGATGTGGCTGTATCACCAACATTGCAGCCTGTCATCTTGGCAGTGCCCATGATTCCCACATATAGCACATACGCTCACTACGTTGCCACTTTCTGTGTGGTAAGTGCACACTATGTAATTTTGTTTAACTATACCGATCTTTTACCTATTTAGTTAGATAGGTAAAAATGACTAACCACCCCTTCCTCTTGTGTCCCTTTCTTGTTATGTTTTCCATTTGATGCTGACTACGCACCTGAACCTTGGTTAATGTCACCAATCTATAATCCACAGGGAGCCACAGAGGTGCACTTTAACACCTCACTGTTCCAGACACAAGTAGTCATTGAGCAATTATTTGGTCTGTTCAAAGTCTGTTTCTATTGCCTGGATGAGTTGGGGCAAAGGGCTTTAGTAAGACCCTGTTACTGCTTGCAGGATATTTACAGACTGTTACTTTCTGCATAAGTTGATCATGTGTTGGTCTAGTGTGCAAATGTCACAGCCAGTGACCAATAGTGACAGTGCAGCTCCATCTATTGTACATGCAACCAGTGACAATAGCAATGGTGGCCAGCTGACGACTGTAGTACAGCAATCCTCTAGCAGGCTAATACACTGTACACAGCAGTATAGGTGAAGCAACAACATTTAGCCCACGACTATATGCAGTTATATCCATTATGTGTAAAGTTATAAAGATAATACTTAACACTTTATGCATTCAATGTGAGCTATGGGCTATGTTGCATAGTGCATAGTCAACTGACACTGAGCATCAAGCATCTCTCCTCATAACATAGACAAATGTTTTGCTCACATGGTCATAGCCAGCACTATTTGCACAGTGTTTAGATGTCACAGAAACAAGTTCTAGTTAAATCAGTAGAGTTGGGGAGGACAGTAGCAAGGAATGTGAAGTACTGCACTGATGCATGCTGAATATGCTGAATAATTGAACTGTTGCATTAAGAAAGGTGTATTCATTTGTTAATATAAATGTCAATGCTATTACAGTCACAGTTTTTTCCTTATGTAACAGGTGCCATTTTATTTTATTTATTTATTTATTTATTCATTTTTTGTGTGCCTTTCCTATGCCTATATTTTAGCAAACAGGTAAGTGCAGTTGTTGCAATTTCTGTTTACTGTATTTTTCATTATTTTCTTGTTGGTGATGTATGTATTACAGTGACTAAAACTGTGTTCAAATTTGAAAAGTGTCATATATAATGACACCTAATGATCATGTTGGTGGTGATCCCATAGGTCATGGCAAGTGGTTTCATGTGAGTTTGAGGCTAAGTTACTGTGATGATGACATCTACAAGATGCAGAGGAAGTGCTTGACATTAACTGAACAGTGCTGTAGAACTTGACTCAAAGGTCCTACCCCTTGATGTGGAAGTCTACTGATGCCTAACCGCCTCCTTCTTGGGTAATCCAGATGCACACCAGCAGTAGTTTGTTGAAACACATGTGTTGTCCAGTCTACTCAACCACCATGCATGCAGACACTTCCTTAGTCATGTCCAGGACTGTCTCCAATGTGTGTCTGATAAGTCTTCACTAGTGTGAAGATAGGGCCTGGCTTGAAAGCTATGTGAGTGCAAGCATACTGCACATCAAGATCACCATGACATTCTCCTTGGCCTCCACCATTCCCACGTACTGGTGAAGTTCTTCATTTATACATTTATCATTAGCCGTCTCTATAGGGCAGCAGCCTGTACCTGAACTATATCACAGAGCATTCACTACTATGCATACAAGGGCTTGCATGTCTCTGGAGTCAGCTGTGATTGATGTCTTAACCTCATACCTCTGTGTGAATGCTGCATAGTAGCTAATGGAATCCTCAGACATTGTTTTGGCTTTCTCAAGAATTTCAGTCTAATTGTAAGAAGTTCAGTCTAACTATCAAGTGATCCCATCTCCCAGTAATTGCATTTTCTCATGATACAGTACGTATGTATGAGTCTGCATCAGTGACTAAAGAATTATTAACCTGTTTGGGGATACGGGAGCCCTGCAGCTACACTTTCCAATGTGTGCCACTGTCCTGAGCCTGTGTCATGACCTTGAGAGTAATGGTATCATCGTCAACAGCAGTCCTGCTGTCAACATCAGCATGCTGTGATGCATCACAACATGTGATTGAGGTGATGTACATGTGAAAACATGCATAATTATATGAATCATGCATCCGGTTTAAAACATCTGAATTTAAATACAAGTACGATGTTCACACTTACCATGTGCTGTCTTCTCCAGTGATGAAAATGATGAAGTACCTGATGAAGAAAGCGTTTCAAATGTATACGCATAGATTGATCATTTGAAGGTACACATCCTCTAATATTGCAAATAGCTACTAATCACTGACCTTCTTTACCACCTGGAATGAGGCTAATGCCTTCATTCTCTGAGTCAAAGTCATCCCTTTTGGGAGAGCAGGTCTCATCCAGTGTGAAACTTTGGATAGTGGAAAGCCATCCAGATACGATACTACATGCAGATGTTTTCAGTGTAGCTTTACATTTTGCAGCATATCATTAGCCCTCATTCTGCACTGTGACAAGGTAAAATTCCTTCCCTTTATAACATTTATGTCAGCCAAATTATTCTTTCTTACCTTAGCTCAATGTGCTTGTTTTGGTTCCTATTTCCAGAAAGATATTTTCCATATGTAGTAACTGGAGGCATGGGGGTAATAGTTCTCAGTGGCGAAGTTATTTCTGCTATACCTTGTTCCCTAATGGTGTAACATCTTTTCCCTAGGCACACTGATTTTGTGTTGATAGTGGCCATGTGGCATGTATGGAAGCCCCATTGCTCCATTTGTTTTTAATCTAAGTCCACCTGTTTTGATTGATATTTAAGAAGTATTAAGCAGTGACTATGGTTTGAGGGTTGGAGGGTTTTGCAATAAGGTGGGAATATTTTCTGGGGCTTGATTATAATGTGCATTTATTATTGATATGGCTTATTTCCCCTTTTGGAGTGATTTTTTGTAGTTGTATTTAATTTTCTTGCCCACTGTATTTTTATTCTTTTTTTGCTGTATGTTTTGTTTAGTTTTTGGTTTCAATATTTGTATGTGTGTGCATGTTTATCTGTCTATGTGTGTGTGTGTGTGTGTGTGTGTGTGTGTGTGTGTGTGTGTGTGTGTGTGTGTGTGTGTGTGTGTGTGTGCACATGCATGTGTATGTATCTATATATATGTTGGTGCAAATTTGGTAATAGGAAGTACAAGGCATGTATGTGTGTGTGTTTATTCAGGAGGAGCAGGGAGGTTTCTCGGTGCCTGAGTGAGTAGTACATGTCTGTGTTTATGTGTTTTCATGTTTGTATGTATGTGAACTTGTGTGTGTGTTTGTGTGTGTGTGTCCATTTGTGTATACTTCTGTGCATTTGTAGGTGCCTGTGCAACAGAAGTGCATGAATTAGTAGGGGGCAGCATAAACACTTTTACCTCTAACTTTGCTGTGCTTGGTTTTAATGCACATGCTAATAAGCTATTGCTCCATGTGGATCTTGCATTTATCTGAATCACTTTTTAGTACTACTAGTGTTTACTAGTGAAGACCAAGTAGTGCTACAGAGAGAAAGTTTCTGAAACCCACCCTGCAGTGCCTTTGACAGTTACATTATATATTTTTTTGTTTTTAAAATGTCTTCAGACCAAAGATGTAGCCAGGCATACTCTTTGTACTCTTCTGAGTACATTCTTTGAGGATCACATTAACATGGCTTTTTTCAGGGTGTGCTATGTCTGCAACTGTCTAAATGGTTGCCTTTAACAACAAGTGCAATACTGCTAAACTAAAAACAAAATGTTTTAATAGCTTTAGGGGAACAGCTGGAAATGTTACTTACATTTATTAAGTGCTTGGGGAGGCAGCTATTTGAGGGATGTGTCCATTTTAAGCAATAGGGGTCCAAGGCAGGGTAGCACTAAGAGCTTCTGAGTACAATATGGAACTTGCTTGCTACACCCTTGCTTCAGACTTTGTTTATAGGCTCAAATGCAATGTAATAGCTGCATCTTGAATTTTACAGAGAAAATGTTCATTTTAATTGCCATCTTTTATGTATTTATAAAGGTTGATTATCTTAGATTTTTTTCTGAAATAGTATGTAATCATGTAATTGTGTTTTTGGTAGCCTGTATATTTGTAGCATTGAGCAGAAGTGATAGCTGCATATTTTTTTCTTAAAATGAATTGTTTTGAAGTGATTTGGTGTTTCAGATTCTAGTGGTCATTTTGACCATTATTTAGTCCTTCTTTGAACGGTCACATTCCTGTAATACTGTTAAGTTGTCTTATAAATGAAATTGTCAAAACATGACACCAAGCTACTCAACAATGGGTGGTATCAGTAGACATTGCACAAATGTGCAGCAAATATTGATTGCACTGGCTGCACACAATGAGAGGTGAAGTGCAATTCAGAGAATAAGCTGCATTCATTTGCAGTGGTTAGAAACTTTGTATGCAGATGAGAAGATAATAAGATGCAAATGAGAAATATCTGCAAAAGATGTGATTTAACTATGCAAATAAGGTTATCTTACTGACTTTGTAATTCAAAGTCACATTTTGGTATGAAATTTGTGGTGTGCACTTTTCTTATAAAAAAATAAATCTGCACCTTTTCCAGTTTCTTTGAATCAGTAAATATGCTCAGGTGTTTTGCAAGCCTTATTGAATCTTTACTTTGAGCTGTTTGGTGGACTGCAACCCAATGGAGGAAATGCAGGCAGAGAATAACTCACTGCTACTTTGCAGATCAGAAATTGTTTGATAGATTTAGAGTGGAGACGGAGCTCATAAGAGCTTTGATGATCTTGTGTGGCCCACAAATGGGAACCAAGGAAATCATGGCCTTCCTGTACTTGCCATGGAGACTTTTCAGAGACAGACTGGGGATATGCTGGATATCTCACAGGCTGCTAAGGATACTGCAGCAGTTCCTTGAAATATTATTAGCTCATGTGGATTAGCACATCTATTTCCCAGTGTCACTGCAGGATAACACAAGTATCATGAGTACCTTCTATGGAACCACATGCTTTCCTGAGGTACTTGGTATGATAGGTTGCACCAATGTGGCTGTAAGGGCCATATATGGACAAAAGGGGAGAGGTATCACAATAAGAAGGGTTACCAGTCGATCAACTGACAGGTAGCATGTGATAGATGTGGCTGTATCACCAACATTGCAGCCTGTCATCTTGGCAGTGCCCATGATTCCCACATATAGCACATACGCTCACTACGTTGCCACTTTCTGTGTGGTAAGTGCACACTATGTAATTTTGTTTAACTATACCGATTTGTTTTACCTATTTAGTTAGATAGGTAAAAATGACTAACCACCCCTTCCTCTTGTGTCCCTTTCTTGTTATGTTTTCCATTTGATGCTGACTATGCACCTGAACCTTGGTTAATGTCACCAATCTATAATCCACAGGGAGCCACAGAGGTGCACTTTAACACCTCACTGTTCCAGACACAAGTAGTCATTGAGCAATTATTTGGTCTGTTCAAAGTCTGTTTCTATTGCCTGGATGAGTTGGGGCAAAGGGCTTTAGTAAGACCCTGTTACTGCTTGCAGGATTTTTACAGACTGTTACTTTCTGCATAAGTTGATCATGTGTTGGTCTAGTGTGCAAATGTCACAGCCAGTGACCAATAGTGACAGTGCAGCTCCATCTATTGTACATGCAACCAGTGACAATAGCAATGGTGGCCAGCTGACGACTGTAGTACAGCAATCCTCTAGCAGGCTAATACACTGTACACAGCAGTATAGGTGAAGCAACAACATTTAGCCCACGACTATATGCAGTTATATCCATTATGTGTAAAGTTATAAAGATAATACTTAACACTTTATGCATTCAATGTGAGCTATGGGCTATGTTGCATAGTGCATAGTCAACTGACACTGAGCATCAAGCATCTCTCCTTATAACATAGACAAATGTTTTGCTCACATGGTCATAGCCAGCACTATTTGCACAGTGTTTAGATGTCACAGAAACAAGTTCTAGTTAAATCAGTAGGGTTGGGGAGGACAGTAGCAAGGAATGTGAAGTACTGCACTGATGCATGCTGAATATGCTGAATAATTGAACTGTTGCATTAAGAAAGGTGCATTCATTTGTTAATATAAATGTCAATGCTATTACAGTCACAGTTTTTTCCTTATGTAACAGGTGCCATTTTATTTTATTTATTTATTTATTTATTTTTTGTGTGCCTTTCCTATGCCTATATTTTAGCAAACAGGTAAGTGCAGTTGTTGCAATTTCTGTTTACTGTATTTTTCATTATTTTCTTGTTGGTGATGTATGTATTACAGTGACTAAAACTGTGTTCAAATTTGAAAAGTGTCATATATAATGACACCTAATGATCATGTTGGTGGTGATCCCATAGGTCATGGCAAGTGGTTTCATGTGAGTTTGAGGCTAAGTTACTGTGATGATGACATCTACAAGATGCAGAGGAAGTGCTTGACATTAACTGAACAGTGCTGTAGAACTTGACTCAAAGGTCCTACCCCTTGATGTGGAAGTCTACTGATGCCTAACTGCCTCCTTCTTGGGTAATCCAGATGCACACCAGCAGTAGTTTGTTGAAACACATGTGGTGTCCAGTCTACTCAACCACCATGCATGCAGACACTTCCTTAGTCATGTCCAGGACTGTCTCCAATGTGTGTCTGATAAGTCTTCACTAGTGTGAAGATAGGGCCTGGCTTGAAAGCCATGTGAGTGCAAGCATACTGCACATCAAGATCACCATGACATTCTCCTTGGCCTCCACCATTCCCACGTACTGGTGAAGTTCTTCATTTATACATTTATCATTAGCCGTCTCTATAGGGCAGCAGCCTGTACCTGAACTATATCACAGAGCATTCACTACTATGCATACAAGGGCTTGCATGTCTCTGGAGTCAGCTGTGATTGATGTCTTAACCTCATACCTCTGTGTGAATGCTGCATAGTAGCTAATGGAATCCTCAGACATTGTTTTGGCTTTCTCAAGAATTTCAGTCTAATTGTAAGAAGTTCAGTCTAACTATCAAGTGATCCCATCTCCCAGTAATTGCATTTTCTCATGATACAGTACGTATGTATGAGTCTGCATCAGTGACTAAAGAATTATTAACCTGTTTGGGGATACGGGAGCCCTGCAGCTACACTTTCCAATGTGTGCCACTGTCCTGAGCCTGTGTCATGACCTTGAGAGTAATGGCATCATCGTCAACAGCAGTCCTGCTGTCAACATCAGCATGCTGTGATGCATCACAACATGTGATTGAGGTGATGTACATGTGAAAACATGCATAATTATATGAATCATGCATCCGGTTTAAAACATCTGAATTTAAATACAAGTACGATGTTCACACTTACCATGTGCTGTCTTCTCCAGTGATGAAAATGATGAAGTACCTGATGAAGAAACGTTTCAAATGTATACGCATAGATTGATCATTTGAAGGTACACATCCTCTAATATTGCAAATAGCTACTAATCACTGACCTTCTTTACCACCTGGAATGAGGCTAATGCCTTCATTCTCTGAGTCAAAGTCATCCCCTTTTTGGGAGAGCAGGTCTCATCCAGTGTGAAACTTTGGATAGTGGAAAGCCATCCAGATACGATACTACATGCAGATGTTTTCAGTGTAGCTTTACATTTTGCAGCATATCATTAGCCCTCATTCTGCACTGTGACAAGGTAAAATTCCTTCCCTTTATAACATTTATGTCAGCCAAATTATTCTTTCTTACCTTAGCTCAATGTGCTTGTTTTGGTTCCTATTTCCAGAAAGATATTTTCCATATGTAGTAACTGGAGGCATGGGGTAATAGTTCTCAGTGGCGAAGTTATTTCTGCTATACCTTGTTCCCTAATGGTGTAACATCTTTTCCCTAGGCACACTGATTTTGTGTTGATAGTGGTCATGTGGCATGTATGGAAGCCCCATTGCTCCATTTGATTTTAATCTAAGTCCACCTGTTTTGATTGATATTTAAGAAGTATTAAGCAGTGACTATGGTTTGAGGGTTGGAGGGTTTTGCAATAAGGTGGGAATATTTTCTGGGGCTTGATTATAATGTGCATTTATTATTGATATGTATTATTTACCCTATTGGATTGATTTTTGTAGTTGTATTTAATTTTCTTGCCCACTGTATTTTTATTCTTTTTTTGCTGTATGTTTTGTTTAGTTTTTGGTTTCAATATTTGTATGTGTGTGCATGTTTATCTGTCTATGTGTGTGTGTGTGTGTGTGTGTGTGTGTGTGTGTGTGTGTGTGTGTGTGTGTGTGTGTGTGTGTGTGCACATGCATGTGTATGTATCTATATATATGTTGGTGCAAATTTGGTAATAGGAAGTACAAGGCATGTATGTGTGTGTGTTTATTCAGGAGGAGCAGGGAGGTTTCTCGGTGCCTGAGTGAGTAGTACATGTCTGTGTTTATGTGTTTTCATGTTTGTATGTATGTGAACTTGTGTGTGTGTTTGTGTGTGTGTGTGTGTGTGTGTGTGTGTGTCCATTTGTGTATACTTCTGTGCATTTGTAGGTGCCTGTGCAACAGAAGTGCATGAATTAGTAGGGGGCAGCATAAACACTTTTACCTCTAACTTTGCTGTGCTTGGTTTTAATGCACATGCTAATAAGCTATTGCTCCATGTGGATCTTGCATTTATCTGAATCACTTTTTAGTACTACTAGTGTTTACTAGTGAAGACCAAGTAGTGCTACAGAGAGAAAGTTTCTGAAACCCACCCTGCAGTGCCTTTGACAGTTACATTATATATTTTTTTGTTTTTAAAATGTCTTCAGACCAAAGATGTAGCCAGGCATACTCTTTGTACTCTTCTGAGTACATTATTTGAGGATCACATTAACATGGCTTTTTTCAGGGTGTGTTATGTCTGCAACTGTCTAAATGGTTGCCTTTAACAACAAGTGCAATACTGCTAAACTAAAAACAAAATGTTTTAATAGCTTTAGGGGAACAGCTGGAAATGTTACTTACATTTATTAAGTGCTTGGGGAGGCAGCTATTTGAGGGATGTGTCCATTTTAAGCAATAGGGGTACAAGGCAGGGTAGCACTAAGAGCTTCTGAGTACAATATGGAACTTGCTTGCTACACCCTTGCTTCAGACTTTGTTTATAGGCTCAAATGCAATGTAATAGCTGCATCTTGAATTTTACAGAGAAAATGTTCATTTTAATTGCCATCTTTTATGTATTTATAAAGGTTGATTATCTTAGATTTTTTTTTCTGAAATAGTATGTAATCATGTAATTGTGTTTTTGGTAGCCTGTATATTTGTAGCATTGAGCAGAAGTGATAGCTGCATATTTTTTTCTTAAAATGAATTGTTGTGAAGTGATTTGGTGTTTCAGATTCTAGTGGTCATTTTGACCATTATTTAGTCCTTCTTTGAACGGTCACATTCCTGTAATACTGTTAAGTTGTCTTATAAACGAAATTGTCAAAACATGACACCAAGCTACTCAACAATGGGTGGTATCAGTAGACATTGCACAAATGTGCAGCAAATATTGATTGCACTGGCTGCACACAATGAGAGGTGAAGTGCAATTCAGAGAATAAGCTGCATTCATTTGCAGTGGTTAGAAACTTTGTATGCAGATGAGAAGATAATAAGATGCAAATGAGAAATATCTGCAAAAGATGTGATTTAACTATGCAAATAAGGCTATCTTACTGACGTTGTAATTCAAAGTCACATTTTGGTATGAAATTTGTGGTGTGCACTTTTCTTATAAAAAAATAAATCTGCACCTTTTCCAGTTTCTTTGAATCAGTAAATATGCTCAGGTGTTTTGCAAGCCTTATTGAATCTTTACTTTGAGCTGTTTGGTGGACTGCAACCCAATGGAGGAAATGCAGGCAGAGAATAACTCACTGCTACTTTGCAGATTAGAAATTGTTTGATAGATTTAGAGTGGAGACGGAGCTCATAAGAGCTTTGATGATCTTGTGTGGCCCACAAATGGGAACCAAGGAAATCATGGCCTTCCTGTACTTGCCATGGAGACTTTTCAGAGACAGACTGGGGATATGCTGGATATCTCATAACCTGCTAAGGATACTGCAGCAGTTCCTTGAAATATTATTAGCTCATGTGGATTAGCACATCTATTTCCCAGTGTCACTGCAGGATAACACAAGTATCATGAGTACCTTCTATGGAACCGCATGCTTTCCTGAGGTACTTGGTATGATAGGTTGCACCAATGTGGCTGTAAGGGCCATATATGGACAAAAGGGGAGAGGTATCACAATGAGAAGGGTTATCAGTCAATCAACTGACAGGTAGCATGTGATACATGTGGCTGTATCACCAACATTACAGCCTGTCAGCTTGGCAGTGCCCATGATTCCCACATATAGCACATACGCTCACTACGTTGCCACTTTCTGTGTGGTAAGTGCACACTATGTAATTTTGTTTAACTATACCGATTTTTTTTACCTATTTAGTTAGATAGGTAATAATGACTAACCACCCCTTCCTCTTGTGTCCCTTTCTTGTTATGTTTTCCATTTGATGCTGACTATGCACCTGAACCTTGGTTAATGTCACCAATCTATAATCCACAGGGAGCCACAGAGGTGCACTTTAACACCTCACTGTTCCAGACACAAGTAGTCATTGAGCAATTATTTGGTCTGTTCAAAGTCTGTTTCTATTGCCTGGATGAGTTGGGGCAAAGGGCTTTAGTAAGACCCTGTTACTGCTTGCAGGATTTTTACAGACTGTTACTTTCTGCATAAGTTGATCATGTGTTGGTCTAGTGTCACAGCCAGTGACCAATAGTGACAGTGCAGCTCCATCTGTTGTACATCCAACCAGTGACAATAGCAATGGTGGCCTGCTGATGACTGTAGTACAGCAACCCTCTAGCAGGCTAATACACTGTACACAGCAGTATAGGTGAAGCAACAACATTTAGCCCACGACTATATGCAGTTATATCCATTATGTGTAAAGTTATAAAGATAATACTTAACACTTTATGCATTCAATGTGAGCTATGGGCTATGTTGCATAGTGCATAGTCAACTGACACTGAGCATCAAGCATCTCTCCTTATAACATAGACAAATGTTTTGCTCCATGGTCATAGCCAGCACTATTTGCACAGTGTTTAGTTGTCACAGAAACAAGTTCTAGTTAAATCAGTAGGGTTGGGGAGGACAGTAGCAAGGAATGTGAAGTACTGCACTGATGCATGCTGAATATGCTGAATAATTGAACTGTTGCATTAAGAAAGGTGCATTCATTTGTTAATACAAATGTCAATGCTATTACAGTCACAGTTTTTTCCTTATGTAACAGGTGCCATTTTATTTTATTTATTTATTTATTTTTGTGTGCCTTTCCTATGCCTATATTTTTCAAACAGGTAAGTGTAGTTGTTGTAATTTCTGTTTACTGTATTTTTCATTATTTTCTTGTTGGTGAAGTATGTATTACAGTGACTAAAACTGTGTTCAAATTTGAAAAGTGTCATATATAATGACACCTAATGATCATGTTGGTGGTGGTCCCATAGGTCATGGCAAGTGGTTTCATGTGAGTTTGAGGCTAAGTTACTGTGATGATGACATCTACAAGATGCAGAGGAAGTGCTTGACATTAACTGAACAGTGCTGTAGAACTTGACTCAAAGGTCCTACCCCTTGATGTGGAAGTCTACTGATGCCTAACCGCCTCCTTCTTGGGTAATCCAGATGCACACCAGCAGTAGTTTGTTGAAACACATGTGTTGTCCAGTCTACTCAACCACCATGCATGCAGACACTTCCTTAGTCATGTCCAGGACTGTCTCCAATGTGTGTCTGATAAGTCTTCACTAGTGTGAAGATAGGGCCTGGCTTGAAAGCCATGTGAGTGCAAGCATACTGTTCAAGATCACCATGACATTCTCCTTGGCCTCCACCATTCCCACGTACTGGTGAAGTTCTTCATTTATACATTTATCATTAGCCGTCTCTATAGGGCAGCAGCCTGTACCTGAACTATATCACAGAGCATTCACTACTATGCATACAAGGGCTTGCATGTCTCTGGAGTCAGCTGTGATTGATGTCTTAACCTCATACCTCTGTGCGAATGCTGCATAGCAGCTAATGGAATCCTCAGACATTGTTTTGGCTTTCTCAAGAATTTCAGTCTAATTGTAAGAAGTTCAGTCTAACTATCAAGTGATCCCATCTCCCAGTAATTGCATTTTCTCATGATACAGTATGTATGTATGAGTCTGCATCAGTGACTAAGGAATTATTAACCTGTTTGGGGATACGGGAGCCCTGCAGCTACACTTTCCAATGTGTGCCACTGTCCTGAGCCTGTGTCATGACCTTGAGAGTAATGGCATCATCGTCAACAGCAGTCCTGCTGTCAACATCAGCATGCTGTGATGCATCACAACATGTGATTGAGGTGATGTACATGTGAAAAAATGCATAACTATATGAATCATGTATCCGGTTTAAAACATCTGAATTTAAATACAAGTACGATGTTCACACTTACCATGTGCTGTCTTCTCCAGTGATGAAAATGATGAAGTACCTGATGAAGAAACGTTTCAAATGTATACGCATAGATTGATCATTTGAAGGTACACATCCTCTAATATTGCAAATAGCTACTAATCACTGACCTTCTTTACCACCTGGAATGAGGCTAATGCCTTCATTCTCTGAGTCAAAGTCATCCCCTTTTTGGGAGAGCAGGTCTCATCCAGTGTGAAAATTTGGATAGTGGAAAGCCATCCAGATATGATACTACATGCAGATGTTTTCAGTGTAGCTTTACATTTTGCAGCATATCATTAGCCCTCATTCTGCACTGTGACAAGGTAAAATTCCTTCCCTTTATAACATTTATGTCAGCCAAATTATTCTTTCCTACTTTAGCTCAATGTGCTTGTTTTGGTTCCTATTTCCAGAAAGATATTTTCCATATGTAGTAACTGGAGGCATGGGGGTAATAGTTCTCAGTGGCGAAGTTATCTCTGCTATACCTTGTTCCCTAATGGTGTAACATCTTTTCCCTAAGCACACTGATTTTGTGTTGATAGTGGCCATGTGGCATGTATGGAAGCCCCATTTCTCCATTTGTTTTTAATCTAAGTCCACCTGTTTTGATTGATATTTAAGAAGTATTAAGCAGTGACTATGGTTTGAGGGTTGGAGGGTTTTGCAATAAGGTGGGAATATTTTCTGGGGCTTGATTATAATGTGCATTTTTTTATTGATATGGCTTATTTCCCCTTTTGGAGTGATTTTTTGTAGTTGTATTTAATTTTCTTGCCCACTGTATTTTTATTCTTTTTTTGCTGTATGTTTTGTTTAGTTTTTGGTTTCAATAAATTAAACAGTAGAAATAGCAAGTTTTGCACTTGCTACAATAATCCTCATCTTACTGAGCTGAAGCTAGTAGTAATGACTTTCAAATAATACTGTAACAATGTGCAGTGCAAGAAATTAGTGATGCTGACAGTTCTCATGCTTCACAGCTTCATCTGTGTGTTAATAGTTATTTTATTTTATTTTATGTTAATAAATTATTTACCTAGGAGACATATAAGAATGTTTATATTATACTACAGGCCTGTTAAGGTGTGTGGGATTGGGGGAGGGGTGAACATCTGTCACAGTACATTATTGATGGTATAGTTGGCAAATTGTTATACATATGTGTGTGTCTAGTCTTGAGCATTGCCATCGTCAGGTACCAGAGGCTGTACTAAATAAATGCATTATTCTGAAAATGTGGTATATTAGAAAGGTGTATTTTACCTAATAATGTCTGGATGCTTTATAATTAAACAAATGTAACAATGTTTTCACCTTACCAGTAACTTTGAAGTTATTCCTGATGATTTCACAGTAAACAGCAACGTTAGGAACGTATTCCTTCTCTTCTGATCCTAACAGTACTTAATTTAAACTACTGGCTGTAATTATGACTTTGCATCAATGTTTTCAAAAAAGCAGCAACTTGTGGCACTCAAAATGGTGACACAAAAGTTTCAGCAAACTTACTTCAAGTTAAAGAGTTATATGTGAATGGAGCTTGCTGACACGTAGCTGTATGACTCACATTACTGCACATATGTGCAAGTGTACAAATCATAGCAAAGCAACTGCATGGACTTGTATATGAACTCCTTTTCAGGATCAAATTGGGTGCATATACAACTGGACTGTGGATGCACCCACTTTTAATCACTTAGTAGGTGTCAGAGCAGGGTGTCAGCTGCTTGAATGGGTGATGTCAACTTGGAGTGGGCGTGAATAACATCCTAGAAACCACAGTTTTATAGCCATTCTGATTTGTACCTGGCTTCAAAAATGACAACTTCTGTTAGAACTAAGGCTAGGGTCTCAGTCTGGTGTGAAAGAGAAACTACAATCTTTCTATGCTTTTGATCTATCTGGTTTGCAGTTTACAAGTCTGCACAGTGAACAGCAGTGCTAATTATATATTCATGCAGTGCACCGCATTTAAATGTAAGTAAGTGTGGTTTCATGGCTGGCTAATTGTGTAAAGCAGCATGGATAACAAACCTAGTTACGTCAGAGCACAATAACTTAGCTGAATTGCGTGGTATGCCACAATGATTACCAGGACTTAACATATAGTTATGTATATGTTCCAGGCAGTACAGGGCAGTATATACCATGCAGGGTATTGTGAAATCCCATTCCAGGCATTTTGTACAGAGGTTCTGTAAATAATCTGTAAGGGTACCATGGACTGCTAGGCAAAATAAATACTCAGGGAAGTGTGTGTATTGAACAGGGGCACAAAGATGAATTGTAGGAATGAACATAGGGAAAGAGGACAGGTAAAACAACCTAATCTACAGCAGATGTGGGCATGTCATTGGTAGACAGTTGCAGCTGGAACACCAGTCACATATCTATATGATACAGTGTGGACTACACAGTAAAAATGTGTATTATTGACTTAATGACTGTACTGTTACTACTGTTCTCATAATAAAAAAAAAAAAAAAAAAAAAAAAAAAAAAAGGGTACAAACAATGTCTTTTACAAGTATGTATATACATTTTAAAATATGTAATACCCCATCCTCACATAATTGTACTGTAAAGAATTAATGCTTTTCTCAATACATAGATAGCACTATGTGTTTTTTATTACTTGATCTAGACTAATATGTATGCATTGTTGCTTACTGTCTGTGTCACTGGCATTTATTGTAAATGTTTAATTTCTATAACCTTGTTTTAATCTGTGGAGCTTTTCTCCCCGGGCCTCCACTGAAAATGGAAATTATCCAGCTGGACTAGCCCGGTCAACAAATGTAAAATAAATAAATAAATAAAAATAAATATTGACTGTATCACACAAGGTAATATGTTTTTGTGAGATTAGTATCCTTACATGAACAATGCATAGGACATCTATCAGGGATGTTATATGCAGTTGGGGTATGGTGCATATTGTGCAGCTGTGCAAACTTATTTGCCTAAACATGAGTGTAATCTCAGCAGAGGTCTCCAACAAGTGTGACACAGATAAAGGCTCATGGACAACAGTAAAAGAAGCACACACAGTCATGGACAATATCAGAATAATGTCACTAGTAATCAATCCTATGTCTCTGACATAAATGTGATTCTGGGTGATCAGAGATGGTTCTGCACAAACACAATTGTACAACTATTATGACATGTCAGCAGTCTATGAGGGTAATTACACACACTGTGCTGACACTGTAACGTCTGCTGGAGGTGTTAGGAGGGACACTGCTATACCTTTATGTGACATCATGATCAAGACAGGCTAGTTGACTGGTGTGCATGGCATATATATGGTAGAATCCACACTGTCACAAATGTTACCCATGCCACCAATGTTGTCAAACAGCTTTGTATGTACTGTGTGCATCACTGGAATATCTATCACACATTTATTTGTTTATTTAACATTTGTTTACTGGGAAAGTCTGACTGGGTATGAGCCCATTTTCAGTGGAGTCCTGGGGAGAAAAACTCCACAGTACATATTAAAAATAATTAATAAAAATCGAACAATGGTTGCAAATATTAAGACCATAAGATTGTGTATCTGGTGTAATAGCTTGATGGGGGTTCTGCACCATCAGGCAGTAATGTTTATGCAACAAAAAGAATACCTAGGTATGGCCTATAAGATGTGTGACAGCTCAATGTGGCAAAGGTGGTACACATCAGTTACACATCATTGGAAGATGTATAAGGAGGTACATGAAGAAGGGTGCATTGTAATTGGTTATTGGTGTGATGAAGGTTGTAAACTATGGAGGTGTTATGGCCTTTGATATGGATGTCCTTCATATACTCAGTAGTTGAGTTACATACAAGGGAGTAGTCAGCATTGTGACCACATGCTGGCGGATGTTCCACATGCCATCTACCCCAGAACACAGGTCACATACCTATTGGTCTGATTATATGATGTGATGTCTACATTATCCTTGGGTTGTGTGTTGGTTTTCATGACATAACAAATACCCCATGTTTTTGTTTCATTGCAGGTGTTATCATGGCTGTAGCAGCAATCTTTGGTGTGGGTTAATACTGTCTGTATTATACTAATATCACAGTTGGAATCAATGATTGACCAGAATCTGTAGTCCTTCAGACAGCTGTTTGGACACAGAATGTTTATGTCATTTGTGATGTCTGTGACTTAAATAATGTACAGGAAAGGGGCAAGCAGACAGCTGTGATGTAAGGGCCTGATATATAGATAGATTAATACTAGGCTAACTGCCCTTGTGGGGCATTTTAAGCTTAGCCAATTACCAAATGTGAGAATCAAACCCTGCACCTCATGTTTGTAAGGCAAATACCTTAACCATTATACCAAACTCCATAGGTCACTTCACACATTTCAACATATTTAGATACCACGTATGTGATCCACTGATCTACCCAGTTGCTGATATAAGTGTTTATGGCCACATCTGACAGTGCTGACTGAATACCTCAGTGCGGATTTGTGTTAAATGCCTTGGTCTTGTTAGATTCAAAAGGATGATAGTGTTGTCATCATGAATGCCCTCGATGACCTTTTTGAGGATATCTAGCAGATGTAACAGACATGACGTAACATTAACAACTCATTCAGGTGTGTTACACACAGCTGGGATATTACTAGTGTCCATTTAGAAAAGGTCCATGATGACATGTTGGTCTACCTCACAGATGAGGAGAGTCAGGATGTGTCTATACATGCATGCATTGGGTGTTTCCCCCAACTCATATGGATGCATGTTGATGTACACCCTCCTATGGGAGCATAGTCTGTGTGGAAGGTGTGTCGAAATGTGTATTCAACCGTATCAGGAAGTGAATGTGCTGGGTCATGCTATAGGTGATATGTGATGTTGGCACAGCTCATTGATTCTGTGATAGGCCTGGATGAAGGTAAGACAGTGCATACTGTTTTATCTGGCCTAGGGTTTGGAGACAATCCCCAATGCAGGTGTCATTGAGAAACTCTCCCAGCTGGGTTTTAACCCTTACATCACTAGATGGGTAACAATAGGCTCACTGACAGAACACATACTGGGAAAGTTGGTGAATCAACCTGTATCAATAGAGCTGCAACCATTGGTGTACCTTAGGGATCTGTGCTTGGCCGTTTACTGTTTAGAATCTATTTATTAACAGTTCAGCCTAACATATACAGCCTTTGGCTTACCACATTTGCTGATTCTTGCATATTGGGTGCAATTATTGAGTCCACCAATGATGATAATATATTACAGCAGGGGCTAACACAAATGATTGGTGACAAAGCCACATGGTCTACAAATAAAAGCAAAAACATGTCTTTATTTTATTCTTCTGAAAAGTGTAATTCCCTGTTAATTACAGCATTGACAACACTCACACTATGCTGAAGCCCAATGATGCAAGACCTGGGAACACACTTAGATGGCAATCTGGACTTCAACCACCAAGTCTCCACAGTGGGCTGGAAAGGCTATGTTGTGCACATCATAAGTCACATCACATATTCAGATATGTGGATTATATAACAGCAATGTACTCAAACCCTATCAGAACACTAACAGAGTGTAATGCTTCCCTTTGCATGCACCTCACCAGACACATGCAGCAGCTGGAGAGACCACAGTTTTTTTCACCAAGAAAACACAGGGTCTACAATCCATGCCATGACATATGCAGATAGACTGAAAGTCATGTCACTGTAATCTGTATCATATAGAATGAGGTGACATCTGCCTGACCTCCAGGCCTGTTTCTGACCCTGACCTAGTGGAAATAGTGCATATCCACAAAAAAGATATAGGTGATGACATCAGCTGTGTCTGGTGCAGAGAATAAGGTGATAGTAGTGTCCCACATGCTGGTGTAAAAGGCTCTCTCTAATGTCATGCAAGTACACAAACACACACACCCACACCAGTTGACTGCAGTGAGAACAGAATCCCTACTTGTTTAAGTACACAGACTACAGAATTTTGTATTTAAGGCAAGTGCCACAGCTCAAGTCTGACTTGCAGTGTCTCTGAAAACACTTTATAGGTGATGACATCAGTGTCTGATAAGGAGAATATGGTAATAGCAGTGTCCCACATGCTGGTGTAAAAGGCTCTCTCTAATGTCAAGCAACTGCACAAATGCAGACACACACACCCCAGTTGACTGCAGAAAGAACAGAATGCTCTGCCTATGTAACTACACAAACTACAGAGTTCAGTACTTTACAAAAGTGCCACAGCACAAGTCTGACTTTTACAAGGCTGCAGGACAATTTATAGTGGATGACATTAGCAGTGGATGTTGGAAAGACGATTTTGGGAGGCCTGCATGACATGGATGTGTAGGAATGTGCAAGTGTCAAACTAGTGTCAATCCATGGGATTGGAGTGGTAACTGTAGAAAACACACTTATGCTCTTCTAGCTAGATAGGAACACACACACACAAACACAGTTGACTGCAGTGATAACAGCACCTCCTGCCTAAGTACACAGACTGATGTCTAGTGGTCTCCTCCGATGTTGCTGGATTTTCTTATTAGTCTAAGGTAGTGTGGAGGTATGATAGTTCCCCAACCCATGCTTTCACACACAGACACACACACACACACACACACACACACACACACACACACACACACACACACACACACACACACACACACACACACACACACACTTGACTACAGTGAGAACAGAACCCCCTTCCTAGTTATACAAACTACAGTGCTCAATATTTTATGCAAGTGCCATGGCATAAGTTGACTTCAGGACAACTTATAGTGGATGACATCATCAGTGGATGTTGGGGAGAAGATGGGAGCTCTGCATGAAACGAGTGTGTAGGCATATTCAACTGTGAAGACAGTTCTAATTCTGCATGTTACCAGATTGATGTACATTGCATATCACACAACATTTGTTATTAATTTATGTAGTGTAGTTGATATATTTGTGAACAAGTACTGACAGACCAGGGTTGCAGTTCATAGTGGAGGTAGTATATGCCTGCATTGTAAATACATGACATATTGTTTGACAGGGTCTTTAGTTTGCTATGTTTCCACGTGTAGTTTCATGGCATGAAGAGTAAATGGAGAGTAAACAGCACTAATACAGTAAACAGCACTAATACTTGCTAATATTGACTTTCTTTAACACAGCAGCGAGCAGCATGTTTGCAAGGTGGTTAGCAAAGTGTGCATGTGAGATAAACATTTCCATTACTTTCCCTGTTTGAGCATAGTTAAGCAGTGCACAAATGCAGGGCTCATTGCTAAAATTCTGTGTGTTAGTATTGAGTGTATGAAACACCTGCTGCTTAGCTGACTCTGTGTCAGCATGTGGAAATGTATGGAGACATTTCTTTTTTGAGCCCAGATGATACTGGATTCGAATCCAGGTATATCTAACACTTTGAAATAAACAGTGACAATACAATGACATTATTCTTTATAGTACATTCAGCATATTTTACTGTGTGTGTTGACCTAGCCCAGTGGGGTAAGCGGCATTGCACAGAGGTAACTATAGCACTGTAGAGCCACTCACCATCACTTGGCATTGGTGCACAATACCAAACTTCACACAAACACAGAGGCCAAAGAGTGAAGGGATCCATTGCTTTTTCTGGTACTTATGTGTTATGTGTGATTCTATTTTTTGACCAGATTATAGGTATTAAAATGGAATAGCTAGTAAAGTGGTGAAATGGGGAGCAAGCAGGGGGAAGTACTAAGGGGAAGCAATAGAGGAATGTGCTGGAGGGAGGTAGCAGTGAACAATACCTATCCATTTTGCCAACAGTGTAAACTGAAACTATGTGCAAAATATTAGCTGAATTTGGACTGTCATCTCTAGAAAGAGGGGTGATAACAATGTAATCATGTGTTATAGCCAATTGAACTGAATCAAGTGTATCAGGAAGACATGTGTGAAATGGAGAGCAATGTATGGGACAATATTTTTTTTTTACGGGACAGGTGCCCATATTTTTTTATTCAGTAAGAGAGGAATGCTGGTTAAGGGACATTGGTATTTCTGGGTCAGGTATGTTGGGTAGGTGAGGAAGCAAATGCAACCAAACAAAACAAACAATACAAGACATAGGGATGGTAAGGGACAGAAAAGGTTGGAAGACACCATGATTGGGCTGAGGGATGGGACAACCCAGGGTCATAAGTTCACAGGTTCATAGGATGATACTAGGCTATTGGCCCAGGGGCCCTTATAAGCCTGTCCAAAAATTTTGTCCATGTTCCTTCAAAGTCAGCACCTGTTTCCCCTGTTCAGCAGGGACACAGGTGGGATCTCAGGGGTATATTTTCTGTTTCCCATCCAGTCATCCAGGTTCCTCTTAAAGAGGGCTAGAGAGATACTCTGCCTGACATAGAGAGGGAGTCTATTCCACAGACAGGGGAGTCTTTGGGACATGAATCTATCCCACCAACAAGTTCTATTACTGTCACTGACCAGGTTAAAGCCTTGGGTGTGGGTTGCACGAATGGAGTTTGTCTTACAGATATGCAGCAACTCCATCAAGGCTGGGACTGAAATGGCCTTGTATGCCAGACACAGGTCAACTTTGAGCAGTCTGTATGAGACTGAGTAGAGGGACAGGGCTTTTAGCCTATCTGTATAGGATAGGTGTTTGAGACCCTGGATTTTCCTGGTCAGGAACCTCTGTGGTCTCTCCAGCTGCTGCATGTGCTTAGCAAGGTACATGCTGATGGGGGCATTGTACTCGATAATGGGTCTGACAAGGAAGGAGTAGAGGGATGTTATGACCTCCTTATTCCTGGATGAAATACCCTTATTTATGAGGTGTGCCATATAGAAAGCCTTATGTACAATGGAGGCAATGTTGTGGTCAAAAGTCAGGTTGCTATCAACCTGAGTGCCCAAGTCCATCACGACTGATTGCATGCTAGTACATTGTTATTAATGTGATAATTAGTGGGGATGACATTTTCAGCAAAGGGGATAATGATGCATTTCTTGGCATTCAGTTTAAGGCCATGTTTGTGGAACCAGTCATTAGTTTGGGTAAGGCCCTCTTGGAGGATGTTCACATCACTAGGGGAATTTAAGAGATTCTTGCCCATCAAACACGGAGACAGTGATAATCTAGTCATCATCCACTGGACTGTTATCAATGTTCTCTTACTCCACTGGCTGCTGGAGTGCTTAACGTCTCCTCCTATGTACCATGAAGGAGAACAGCCTCTCCATCTGATGTAGGTGTACATCAATGGTGCTGTGCACAACCCTATGCACTGACCCTGGCATCTCCTGGCAGGTTATGAAATCCCTACCTCCGCCACTACTCTCGGAGGGTAGTATAGCATCACCTCCTGGGGCAGTACTATATGAGGGCTTAGGTAGTGCAAGGGCAGCAGAGTCAGTGCTGCCAGATTGGGTCGCTGATATGCTGAGCATTGTTGCTGGAGCCGGTGGAGCAGGAGCAGGCTGATCCACTGAGGTGGCCTACCTTGCTGTGCTGTGAAGCCTTTAGAGATGTGTTATGGATGGATGACATGGAGACATTTTGACAGCACATAATAGAAAATAAGAAATAGAGATAAGGGTTGACGTGAGAGAAAAAATATATATAAAATTAGTACCATTATATGTAACATACAATGTATTAACACAATTATACAACTATTTTAAGTATACGTCCTAACTACACACTATAACTACAGATTGCTGAAAGTAATCCTTGAAATGTGCATATATTTCACATATTTTTGGTCCAATTATACAGATTACAGTTAACAGCAGGGCATTTATGCTACTTGCACAGTTTAATTTATGTAATATTACTAAAGAAATGCAGTATTGTATAGTTGCTACTTGTAGTATTTGAACCCACAACCTCTGAATACAGTCTTATACTTGACTCCTTAATTTGGTTTGTGCTACAGACTAAGGTGTGCATACTTGCTTTTACAGTTACAATATGCATGCTCAATTTGCTACAACTGTATAGAAAATCAAAATCTATCTTTAACTTTTAAAGGCCTTTCCAAGACCTTTGACATGGTGTCACATAGTAAACCTATTCAAGTTCTTTCTGAATTTAACATCAGTCAGAACTCTTATCTATTGGTTCCAAAGCTACTTTTCAGGTCACCAGCAAGCAATCCAATGGCAGAAAGACCTCTTCCCTCTCCTTCCAGTTATAATAGGAGTTCCTCAAGGCTGCATTCTAGGACCACTACTTTTTTCTTTTTTCACCAACAAACGACATACTTCCTATCTTTATGCCTCAGTTATCCACTATGCACACTCTACCTTAATTTGCTCTGCCTCCTCCCTTCATGAGCTACAATCAATTACACAAGATTAATTTCTCTTGGTTGAAGCTCAGCTAACAAACTCCAATCTAATTCTAAACCCAAACAAAAACTACATTTCTTCTATTTAGCTCAAAAAAATTCACCTCAGTTAGTCCCTCCTTCAATATGATTTCCAAAAACAAGACCATCATTTCTTGTGTATCTCACACCAAACTCCTGGGTGTAAAAACTGACTGTAATATGAAATTTGACATTCATATCTCCCAGGCCATAAAAAAGTCCATAAAAATTGGCTATTCTCTACAGAAATAAACAATTTCTTACCAAACAAAGTTCACTATTGCACATACCCATCCCATATCTACACTCCTCTATGCTTCTCCTATACTCACAATTTTGAAAAAGACTGAAACCAACAAACTCAATTCCTGCTATAATAAAATAGCCAAGTTTGGCCCTGACTTTCCCTTCATATCACATCATTGCTCAACTCTTAAACAATTCAATTGGCTTGAATTTCCACATTTGCTCCTTTATAATCAGCTGATCTTTGCTCACAAAGCCTTTAACCAACCTGATAAATCCCCACCCTGAAAAACTTGATACTCCCATACTGAAACAACAGATCACTTCATTCAAGTAACAGGCTACTACTACAGGTAACAAAAGCCAGTGATGCAGCCGGTGATTCCTTTTTCTCCAACTTCATATCCAAAAAATGGAACTCATCCCCACACAATATAGTATCCCAATCTTCCTTAACACAATTTAAACATATGCTGAAAACTCACCTGGCTGATACATGGTTGTGCTTCCCCATAATTGTAACGCTAACTAATCCACTGCATCAACTAAACTACCAAACTACTAACCCCATCCTTCTCAAACTTGGACACAGCTCATTCTGCAACACTAAATACACTAAATATTCTGTAATACCGTATATACTGTACTAATAACTAAAATCTAAAGTGTAAGGGCACTTCTGACCACTGATCATATAACTCCTAAACTACTCCTAAACTGTTACTTTTTGTATACACTATAACCTCAACTGCTTCTTCCTATATATATATATATATATATATATATATATATATATATATATATATATACATATATATATATATACATATATATACATATATATATATATATATATATATATATATATATATATATATATATATATATATATATATATACCTTAACCAGTACCTTTTATCAACTGGTTTCTCTCTCACCCCTTCTCCATCTCTGTAGTGTACATTGTTTGTTACCAGATCATACTATGCTCAAACTGTAATTGGCTGCCATATCTGTATCTAGTACATGACATCACTGTAGTAGACACAGTATATAATTGCTGTAATATTATTGTAAATGTACATTGGATTTATATTTGTAACTACTTTATATTATCGTATTTGTAACTTGTTTGTGGAGCTTTTTTCCCTGGACCTCCACCAAAAAAGAGCCTGTGTTCAGTGGACTTTCCCAGTTAAGAAATGTAAAATAAATAATAAATAAATAAGGCTACAATAATTCTTCTCTTGTGCTGCATACATACCACTTACTTCCTTCAGTCTCCCCATTCAATCAGCATAAGTCTGGCAATTAAACACTATTTCGGCATTAGCTGTAGAAAGAACAGAAGAACATTATGCATACCAGTCTTGCCTATATTTAGTTTTCTGTGTATTAAAATACTCTTTTATTAGTGTACTTACACAGCTGTGGGATGTCAATAAAATGGTTTCTACACTGTTCTTCAGTGTGTGGGATGGCAGCTGCAGTGAATACTGCCTGAGCCAAACTACTACAAGCCTCAGACTTGTACTGAGAGCCAGACTAGCCCCCCCTTGCAGAAGCCTTTAGCTATGGCCCTTTATCAGGAGTCCAATAAATATCCTGGATTCCTGAACACCCCACGTATGTGCCCTAAACAAGGCACCTTCCCTCTAACGCCAGACATGTCTAATGTCAAAACTAGAGCAGTGGCAACTAATGATTTCCCTCCAATTCCTGTTATCACATTTACTGGTAGTGCACAAACCCAAGCTATGATACCAACCACTTTTGTGTGATGTTAAGTGGTCAACAACAGTGCCACGAAGAGAGGAAAACAATATTTGAAGCTATAAGGTTACTCTGACACTTGAAATTAGTTTGAGGGGTGTCTTCTGCTGTAGCTTGTAAATATATATTGAAAATGTGAAGGTAACTGTTAGGTGAGTTAAGTTTTCAGACATGCACTGGAGCATAAATTTAATGACCTGACAGATTTTCTTTTGGCTTTATACACAGATAAAATTGATTTTTAAAGTGTGGGATTCAAACCTAGGCATAAGGAGCAAAATATTTTCTTCCGCAGTGGTGATTTTCTATTTTTGCCACAGAAGAAGTGCTGCTCAGACATAGTCAAGAATCATTCATAAATACAGCTGACAGTCTGAGGTATTACACATGTATGTGTTTGACCTGACAAGGTTCTTTGTATATAGATCCAGTTGCATATGTGTCTTATTTAACTGTGAAGGCCATCCAAGTTCAGATAGCAGAATTATACTTACAGAAATATAGTAGACAATATACACTCAGTCATATATCTGAAAACACAGTAAGAGTGTCTTAGCCCTCATAGGTATGATTCATATCAGCTCCACTATCTGAAGTACTTTAAGTGAAAGTGAATATAATGGGAAATGGAACAAGAGTAAAGATGTCTGGAATTTCCTGTATTAGAACCCAGGAACATGTGGATGGCAGCTATGTAATACACCTTTTGCCAGAAGAATGTTGAAAAAGCACTAGAACTCAGGTCCATCTGTACTCCAGTCTTACACTTACACTTACACGTGGTGCCACAGGAGCAGTTACATGACAGCTCCATAATTTTCTATTCATTCTTAAGTTTTGTGAATAACCACCGTGCAATGCTGCTTAGCAAATTTGTGCAATGCCCCACAGAATTAATTGAATATATCAGTTTTCAATTATTGACTGCATCCTATCTGCAGGTATTTGATGGCTTCAGGTGTTGGGGAGCCTTGCTAACTGCCACTCAATATTGCTTAGCGGTGCTATGCAATGATAAGCAAAAGTTGCACTTGTAATCCTAGCATCGTGGAAGGCAGAGGTGGTTGTTGGATCTACTCGTGCATGTGATAAGCCAAAAAGATGAACAGTTTAAAGTTTATATATATATATATATATATATATATATATATATATATATATATATATAAAATATATATATGTGTAAATATACACATATATATAGCTAGGATATGATACAGCTGTTAAGGATTACATATATTCACAGGCTGTGCCAATGGGGGTGAGGAGCCCAATAAACAAATGTGTAACACATAGCATCAACCCCCCCCCCCCAGCTAGACAGGTGAAACATACAAACACACAATAAAAGTAAACAAACCACTGCTTCCTGGACTACAGACAGGATACTACCAGTGGGAGAGACCCGCCAAGTCTAATCTTGAAACAAAGACAAAAATGTCCCTTGTGGGACAAGCCAAAAATTATATGGCTATTCGGCCTTCCAGCCATTACACAGATAACGTATGACAGGGTATGCATATACCCGGACCACAAGGTTGGGGAAGCCTGATGACCCATGGGGCGAGACAACATAGGTGATGGGTCCCGAGAAGTGGGGAGCGGGCATTGTGTACTGGTGTGCTCAGACCCGACCTGCACCTGGAGTAAGGAAGACTGCTGAAGAGGAGGTGCAGGTGGGGAACTATGGGTATGTAATTATGGGCCTAGACATGCAGGTGTTGGCTGGAGCAGTTCTATGTGGACCCCCCCCCCAGGAATGTAAGCAATAGTATGCATTGGGCAGACCCGACACCTAATGAACAGCCACGCCTTGTACGAGTCCCACAGCAGCAATGTTTAGTTTATATGGCAAAGGACGCTATAACCAGATGTGTTGTTGCAAACTCACTAAATGACACCAAAGAACACATGGTCACAAAACCCCACTGTTGGCATGTAAGCCAAACTAATTGGCATCACAAGGTATTATTGCTGTTCTCACCCCCACCCAGGGGTGTGAGTGTCCAGACTTATCTCCAAATGCAGGGTATATACACAGCTGTCTCTGTAGAAGAAATGGCCAGCTGTGGACCTTCCCATCAACCGTCCTGTGCATCCCTGGACATGCCCCCTACTATCAGTCCCTCTGTGTGGCCCAATAACACTACTTACCTATCGACCTCTGTTTCATTCCTAGTAATGTTCAAGTAGGTGACACCCTCCACACAACTATATTGGCAGAATCTAGAACTCCCAAACCAAGTGTATTACCGCAGCTATCCCAGACGATACATGTAAATAACACATGAAGGGAAAGTTCAAGCACACTTGGATCACTACTTGCTCACCACCTGGCAAAGTCCACCACCCCCCAACTTACACTTCATACCACTACACCAAATACTGACACTGACACCTCCTGTCCTCCCTCACATACATATCCCAACACCCTGCAAACCTGCACTACTGCTCCCCCACCAATCAAACGATGTACTACACAGTTAAAATGTCCCCCCTCCACCTACCCGCCTACACCTTCACTATTCACATCTACTCTACAACACAGGTATAGCATAACTAAACCTAACCCGAATACCTGAGTGTAACCTATCCAGAACTGCTAAATTGGAATCCCACTTCACCTTACACTGACCTTCGTGAACAGTCATACCTGACATGTACACCTGACTTAAGCATGTAGAATGCCGACATGTTCATGAAGTAGCATGGGGGAATGCGGCAGCAAGCAGGAGCACACCTGTTTGGGCAGCGGTAAGCAATGCCCACACTGGTTAAGCAATGTGGAGGCTAACCCAGAGTAAGACGCCGTAACCGGAGGTCAGCAAGTTTGAGCCTCATTCACACCAGCGCATACCTGCCTACACTTCCCCCACAGTGCCTTAGTCACGCTGTAGCCCACAGCCCTCATCGTGGCCAGTAACAACATCATCAGCACTCCCAGGTTCCCACCCCGCCACCCTGCACACTATAGTCCAAGTGAGTTATCACAAAGGCATGGCAGATATACAATCAGCTGCTATCACAAACATATCATCCTGCACAGTCAGTCAACAGTATAGGAAATGTAGGTAAGTATGTACATTAATACCAGCAAATATGTGCACATTGCTCAGTCACAGTATTCCGAGCAGACCATGAGTATTAATGAACAGTGCCTGTCCACACATACTGTGAGAACAGTAGTCTTGTATAATACTGAAGAGAGGAATGGAAAATGGGGCACGCCGTGGGGTGTGCTTCATCCACGGAAGCGGGAGATGAGGCTGGTCTGGTATGTGAGCAATCTGCTACTTCTCAAACCCCTGGCAGGATGCTACCAGTGGGAGAAACAGTGTAGACCAGCAAAGTCTACTTGTGACACAACAACAGGTCCATCCCTGGCAGGACGCACTAGACTTTGTGGGTCACAATGATGTTTCCACCAGTATCAGAGGAGGATCAAGAGAAGGCTCGAACCTAGTTGGACTAAATGGATGAAGAGCCTGCAAAAGGTTGTGTCGAGACAGTAAAATGGAGGAGTACTGAGACGTGCAGAGAGGGAAATGTGTGGAGGTGTGGTATGGCAGGGCTAGCAACTGGAGAATGGATGTATGCTGTGTACGTGGAGCTCGGGGGCTGGAGAAAGGGAGCATGTGTATCACATTAAGGTAGAAATATTCAAATTAAGCAGAACTGCAATAGTGTAGTGGGTAGAGCATCTGTCTAACGCGCACACATTCCCCATTCGAGTCCCACTGCAGTACATTCTATTTTCCATGTGAAATCGGTATATCAACATCATTTTGCTGTATAACCTACTAAATGACATTTATACTTGAACAGGAGTACTGCATTACACATAGACCCACTCACTGTTCAAAGGACATGAGACAACACACAGGTATTTATACACAGACAATCTTTAATGGTGTATTTTACAATAATGTATGCCATTACTTGCAGCACATAGATCTGGACTTATTTAATCAGTGAGGAATGCAAGACCCACACAAAACAGTAGATGCAGACAGTGCAGATGTATAACATACTATGCTGTCCAGGCCAAGCCTGTCAATTAGTACAACTGTAGACAAAGGATTTGCTATCAAGATAGGTAACAATAAACAATAATAGGTGTGGTTCAGCAGCTGCCAGTTGCACTCAGAGCATATATGTGATGGTGAGTGACATCTGCAACAGGGATACAGTAGCTGTACAGTAGGTGACATACACATGCCTGTTGGCATGAACAGGTGCTAGCGTCAACACAACCACACTCTCACAAGGACACACACACATTGACACACATGGCAGGGCCAGGTGTACAACTCATCGGTTGTGGGATTGCCACATCACAACACTGTGCAGGTATCCCATGCACCACACAGGTCATACAGGGGGCTGTATGGGCGAAGGGTATGGGAAGGTGTCTGATATCAGACAGCATGCTGCAGGAGGCCCATGGGGGTTGTAGGGAGTGTGGATGTGAACATCTGCAGCATGCAACACACACACAAACACACAGGGTGCCAGAACTGACATGCATGGGTGCATGTCTGCACAGGTGTGTGGTGTTTGACTGCACCAGATGGCTGCCCAAGGGTAGGCGATGGGTGTACCTTGGCATCAGGCCACATGACGAGGATCTGCATTGTGGCTCAGTGATGTAGTGTCTGCCTTTGCCCACATAGGCAGGTATTGTATCCCCCATCTGGTCACCTGGGTGACTACTGTGTGTGGGCAATGATGTGCATTGCTTGTCATGTCTGTGTTCCTTCATCCATGACATGGATGGCATTTGGGATGTGCACACCTCCCACATGCATGTACAGTAACATGTGGAACTGTACCTGGGGTGTCCGGCCCATGTTGTGAACACAGATTATCATCAGATGTGCCAGTCCTGCCCACTTGTGGTGGGAGCTGGTAATGGTCAGCAGCTTTACCCTGCACCTACACTGAGTGCATGCTATCAGCATTCCTTGGTGTCAGTGGCATCTGTCCATATGGGCATGTTGTCAGGCATGGTATGTCCATTGTGGGTCACATGTGATGGCACCACAGTTGGTGCATGTGTCCATTGGGGAACATGGAGGAGGTGCACGGTCTGCACGTATGTGCATATTGACATGTGCATATGGACAGATGTACTGGGTGTCATGCCCTCTGTGGCCCACCACTGTCACTCCATAGTTACTATCAGTGGCCGATATGCAGTGTACTACCACACATTGGCTGTTACCTAGGCATGTGTGTGTATGACACATGGGGTGAGAGTGTGCTCCGGGTAATACTGGGGTTGCTAACTGTGATTGCCTGGCCTTGATGTCACATGTCTGGATACTGCTGCTTTCCCTTCCCATTGCCCTTCTGTTTCATCCCAGGGGTGCACCACACAATCGGTGTACTGCAATGTGCACACTGCTGCTATTTCCTGGGTTCACTTCCTTTATCTTCCTGTAGATCCCATTGTGTGGCACGCACACCCGCTTACACTTTGTCATACATGCTGGGCAGGTTTAGACACACCCCCTGGCTTTGTTGTGCTAAGCTAGATGCAACCCCAAGCCACAGGGCTCCAATCCGCTGACAGTATGCCTTACACTCCCACACATGATGTCACCTATCTCCTAGTCTTGCACTCAGCTATTCATGCTCTTACTATGTTGGGACCTGCCTCACATGCTGGAGAAAACCGTGATTCACTATCCTTCCCCTCATTTGCATAGAATTACCTGCTAATGCATAGTTACATGTGTCAGACTGTGCCTCCCCCCTTAGCCACCAGTATTCACTGGCCAGGTTGTCTTTTGCCTGCCATTTTTTTTTATTTTTTTTAGGTTTATTTTCTTATTTCCCCACCAATCCCGTTTGCCTGCCGCTGCCCTATGCTTCAACAGCCGTGATCAGCGGACATATCATAAAAGTTGTATTTTGTACATTTTGCATTGTTTACAATGCCAATGGCCTTCTACTTGGTCATTGGCATACTTCCTCAATGATATGCCGCCTTTATTTGGAGCTGTCATAGCTCCGTTTTGGAGTTTGCAGTACCATACTCGGTTACTAACCAAGTACATTTCTGCATGTTACGCTAGTCCTGCACGCCCTGATTCCTACTTCCTGGATGGGAGATTTACCTCATTTGTATGGTTTTCACCTGCAAATGGAGTGATTTGCATATGGGGGCTGGGAACGTGCAGCACTAGTGTTACAGTGCCTGTGCACGTCAAATGTGCACTTACGTTGATCACTCGGCCGCCATATTGGCAAATTTCCTCTTACACTAATCATGCACGCCGTGCAAGCTTTTGAGAATCCAGGGGTGTTTCTATTCATGTGATTCTTATATTAAGTCTAATGTTTACTGTCTCTTTCATACAAGTCATGTTAAACACAATAGTACATTTATTTCAACTTTTTAAATGAAGGTATTATACATTTCTCTGAAATGCTTAATTTTGCTGTGAATAATGAGTATTTAAAATTTAAAAAAGAAATGTATAACATTAATTACAATTTAACATTATTAGAATGGAAGTCACTGAAAGCATTAAGTAACAGAAGTGATTTAATTTTTAAGCCAGTTGACAAAGGCAATAAGCTGGTGATTATGTCTTACATCCAATATTTAGCTTTGTGCCAGGAGCATTTGGTGGATACTAATGTTTATGAAAAAGTTGATAACCTTATGCATGAAAATGCATTAAAGAAGTATGAAAATTTGTTGCACAAGGGCTATAGATTAGGCTATTTGTCTGAGGAAGACATAAAAAAAAAGTGTAATGCAGAAAACTGTAAAATGGCCTATTTCTATTGCCTTCCTAAGTTACATAAGGATCTTAGGAAGCCCCCAGGCAGGCCTATAGTTTCAGGACGTAATTATTTCTTAAACAAAGTAGGACAGTTTCTTCACAGTTACTTGTTTCCCAAAGTTTGCACCTTGCCTTCATATATTTGTGATGTGTTTGATTTTTTGGAAAAAATCTGCACTATTAAGTTGAATTGTAACATGTTTTGGGTGACAATAGATGTAAAGAGTTTATACACCAGCATCCAAGATAGTTTTGTTATTGAGGCAATAAGATGCTTTTTGGGAAACAGTCCTGCTACAGAATATATTATAGACCTTTTCTATTTCAGTTTAACAAAAATGTTTTTGAATTTAATAACGAGTTATGCCATCAGAAACAAGGCACTGCCATGGGGGCAGCCTTTGCCCCATGTATGTCATAGTTTCATAGTTTCATAGATTAGTACTAGGCTAACTGCCCTTGTGAGCCATTTTAAGCCTAGCCAATTATCCCTTGTGAGACTTGAACCCTACACCTTGTGTTTGTAAGGCAAGCACCTTAACCATTAGGCCACCCTCCCAACCCATGTCAACCTTGTTCGAAAGGGAACATTTATATAGAAATTCTTGTTTTTCATAAATGTTGTCAAATATTACAGATTTATTGACAACCTCATTTTTCTGGTAGGGGGGGATTAGTTGAATTTATAGCTGACTTAAAAAATAATAGATTTGGACTAAAATTTGACAGCCTGAAAAGTGGGACTTGTATCCCTTTTTTAGATGTCATAGTAGACATTTCAGATGAGAACGTTTCAGAAACTTCAGTCCACAGGAAATTTGTATGGTGAAAGCCACGATCCACCCCATACAATGCAAGCTATTCCCTTTGGTGATTTTTTTTCGTTTGTATAAGCTATGTAATACTAAAGAGTATCTCAAACAAGAAATATATAAAACTATAGACATTTAAAAATAGGGGCTATGATGTGAAGACAATACATGATAGTTGGCAGAAATTCATACACAGAGTTAATAGACACCGGAAAAGTAACCAGCATGGACAATACACTGGGGCTGTGCAGAAGAAAGAGATAAATGAAAATATATTTTTTGTTACAACATACAGTTGACTTAGTCCCAAAATAATTGATCAAGTTAGATATTTCTGGAAATATATGACATCTTTAAGGGATGCTTCCGAGTGGTTGAACAAAGAACTAGCATTTTCCTACAGAAAAGGAAAAAGTATACATAAATTTTTGGTAAGAGGTAAATTCAGTATTCCATCTCTCAATATACCATATAGTTTAACAATGAGTGGTACATTTGCTTGTGGCAAGTGCAAGGCTTGCAAGTATGTAATAAAAAATTTTCCTAGAATAAATGTTTCTTTTAGAACTTGTGGTCATTTTACTTGCAATACTGAAGGCGTTATATATGCCTTGAGATGTCCTTGCAACAAATTTTATATTGGAGAAACAAAAAGGTTTTTTAAAACTAGAATTTAAAAGCATGTGAGGGATATTGCTAATACAAATGCAGAGAGCTCTATAGCTGAACATTTTAGTCTGTCTCATGATGGAGAAAATAAAGGGCTACAAGGCACTGTTTTGGAAAAAATACAAATGTCTAGATTTGATGTTTCTTTTATCAAGAAACAGTTGCTTTTAAAATAATATACTTACATTTTAAAATTTGATACCCTGTCTCCAAGGGGACTAAACGAAGAATGTAATTGGAGAGTACATCTTTAATTGTATGATTGTTTAATTGATGTATTTGTATGTGTATATATGGGGCAAGTTTTTTATTTTGTGTTTTACTCCTTGAAGGCTTTGGCCGAGATGTCAGAGTTTCATTAAATTTGTTGGATATACTGGTGGTTGTTTCGTTTTTGTTCCAGTGAGCCCTCAGATATTGGACAGGTGGAGGGTGAGACATTCAATCCGGGAAGTGTGGTTACTGCACCTTCAATGCCTGTTGACTCTGACTATAGCCAAAGTATAGGCAAGGTGCCAGGCAGCAGGGTTGTTAAGGGAACTTGGAGGAGGCCTGCTGTCCATCCTCCACTTGATCCAGTTGTGTCTTTCTGTGCCACTCAACATATGGTTAGGGCCATCACGGAGGTATAGGCACATTCCCATAGGTCCTCCAGAGAAACGCTTAGGGTTGTAGATGTGGCACAAGCTGACATACAAGACTGCCTCCACCATGTTTCTGATTCAATGGATCAGATGAATGACAAGTTGGAATGGGTGGTGAGTGTGATTGAACATCTTCTGAGAGGGGGACAGCATCCTCATTGGCGTAGGTCAGCCACATCATCTGCTGTTAGCCAATGTGGCCATGCCTGATCATGTTCCCATAATGGCACTAATTCCACTGCTCCATCAGTGGTTGAGGTGTTCACACCCAGACATGGCAGGCCATGTGGTTGTGGTCCTTTGTGTCCTCGTGAGGGAAGTTTGTCCAGTAGACATCAGTCATGTTCAGGTAACAGCAGTACTTCTGATTGTGGGCATGGGTGTGCCAGTGCAACTCCTGGCTGAGTCAGTTCTCATGTTTGGGTATGACAATGATGAACTGCCACCTCTACCATGCACTGTTCACACCTGTCTGATATACCCCGATGTAGAGCTAGCACAGAGCTTGGCTTTATTCATGCAGACACTCATACACCAATTTAACCTGGAGGGTCCATACTGACACACACAGCAGTTACATGGTTCTGCCATGAATCTAAAAGCTCATTTTGTCTCACTGGCTATTTGTTACTATATTCAAATGTCTGCCTGCTTCTCTTTCTTACTCACGCACACTCACTAACTATTTGTGTCAGCCTAGGCTTCCTGACCCCCCTCCCCCACACACACACACAACACCCTGTGCAAGTGATGATAACTGTGCCATATCCCTGTTTTCGGTCTTTTGGATTTAAGGATACATAACATTTGTGTCTGATGCTCAGGGTGCATATCGGACTTGGTGCTTAGTATATCTGCATCTGTGAAGTTGATCTAGTAATTGTACCTTTGATATATTTTGCTCTTAGAAAGTTAGACAGTTGATAGAATCAAACATGTTTTGCATTAGTGTTGATAATGATCTTGTGAGGATTGTGAAGTCTGCAATTCATTACTTTCTAACTTCTTTCTTTAATGATTTTCCAGTACAAAAGTATGGTGCTAAACTGAGGACATTCTGTGACCATCAGTACTTTTGAGAGGTATGACTGTGTGAATCTTTGATGCCTAAAATCTACTATTTGATAATGGGCATATATAAGTCACATAAGTCTCTGCTGTCACATGTTAAAGTCATTTCTGTACAAACCACCTTGCCTACATTACCAAGTAACAACATACAAGGATATGCCGTTCATTTGTATTATTAAACAATACACTCCAGGCTCAACCCTTACCTTGTAAATCAAGCAGTTGTAACAGTTTATTTCAGGACTGACTTTGTCTGATGCTAAGAGTACACAGCCATTACATGGGTAGGTAAAGGTTGTGAGCTTTGCTTGGCACCAATGTTACTATATGTATGTGCGTAGGAGGAAGGTTTTAGCCCCTTAGGTGGTCAGTGAGTGTGCTATGCATTGCCTTTTAGCCAATAAGAAGGCATATTGAGCAGGTCTACATCTACCTACACCCACAGCAGATGCTGGTTCCCCCCTCTGACTCCTCACCTGCATGTGGTTGTGGTGACCTTGCCATTGGTGGTATGTGTGCCCCTTCCCCTTGTTGATCCTGTTGAAGCTTTTTTCTCAGTATGATGTTATGTAGCATAGCACATACTGTGAATATTTTAGTACGTATACATGGATTGTATTGCAGGGCTCCCCCAGATGTATCTAGACACTGGAACTGCGATTTCAACAGCCCAAACACATACTCTATGGTATTTCTGGCTTGAGCATGTGCCTCATTATGGTGTTCTTCAGCAGGTGTGTGCACATTTCTGATAGGTATCATCAGCCATGGTACCAATGCATAACCTGCATGCCCCAGTAAATGACCTTGTGGGATATCCCCCCTAGTGAACATCTAGTACAGCTGGGAGGTGTGTCAGATATGTGAGTTATGGTAACTGCATGGGTTGCCAGCACACGCATTCAAGATGATTCCCTTGGCATTACACAAGACTTGGCAGTTAACAGAGTGGAAGCCTTCCCTGTTCCCCAGGTGGTGCCTTAATTTCTATATGTGTGCAATCTGTGGTACCCAGTACTTCAGGGTAGTGTGCTACAGAGTAGAACTCCAGCATACTTGTGGCCCTGTCCTCAGGAGTACGGGGAAAATATATGCGGTCACTGGCATGTTGGAGCATAGCATTCAGGAATTGATGGCAGATCTTGGATGCTGATACCTTTGACACCCCTAGCATGTCCCCTGTTGGTCTCAGAAACAATCCTGTAGTCTAAGTGGCACACATATCTTTGTCTCAACTGGTATGGGTTCCCCTCGGTTTGCCTTGGCTATGAGTTGAGGATGACAGAGGTTGCAAAGTTCCTGTAGTGTGTCTCTATCCACCCTGTAGCACTCGGCAATCTCTATCTCATGCAGATTGTGAAATGTTAAATGGGGTCTGAAAACTCTTCTCCTTCTTGGCTGTGGTCTGTTAGCATCATCATCAGCATAGACTTCAGCTTGTTGCAAATACACATGAAATAAAGCAACAGCAACCGCTATCATACTTTCTGTGTAGGCTCCTTTCCGTGGCTGTATCTCAATAGGTTTTGGAATTTGCAGTCAAAACCATCACTGAGTCTATACAGTTGCTTTATAGTTTATTGAATAGCTCCTCCAACTCTGAATGGTTGATTAGCATGCCACTTATTGAATCTGAAACAGTGCACTACCATGTGAGTGCCATGGCACAACATGAACACGGTGTAAACAGACCATGCAGGCTTTATTGAATCTGGCTGAGGATGTATTTGTTTTTGTAGATCTGTATGCAACTATGAAACATTTTACCTGACATTTCTTTGGCCTAATTATTATACCAGCTAAACTATGATGAATATATATATATATATATATATATATATATATATATATATCTATATATATATATATATATATAAGTTTTATCTTTATGAGACTTTTCTCAATGGGCCTCTACCAAAAAGGTATCTTGCATGACCCAGACAGACAATCTGCGAAAACAAATGTGATGAATAAATAAATAAATCAAGTTTTGCTTTATTTTTTCCTGAAGTTGTACTTAACAGTAATATATTCTGCAGTGGTTATAATAAGCAAGCCCAATTTAATATGAAATATTTTTTTATAGTTATTGCCTGCTGCTACTTTTAGCAGATTTGGTCAAGTTTGTAGTCATCAATGTCTATAACTTAGTTATAAATGAAATCTAAGAGTAAATGAAGCATTGCATGTTTGTTTAGCATTATCAAACTGCACTCCAGTACATTCACTGAAGACATCTTACATGGTAGTGATTTTGTATTGGGGATTTCCTAAATTGTTTCATAACTTCTGCAAAGGATGCTTTCAAGAGCACCATGCACCTTAGTGTGTGTGTGTGTGTGTGTGTGTGTGTGTGTGTGTGTGTGTGTGTGTGTGTGTGTGTGTGTGTGTGTGTGTGTGTGTGTGTGTGTGTAAATATTGAACTAATTATTGTCAAGTCTTTAGCTGCTATGCCAACTTTTCAGTTAATCCCTTTCAACACGGCTAGGTTCATGCCAGTGTGGCAATTGGTGAATGAAATACTACCAATAAAAGAAAATGCTACTGTTGCAAGTAAATATCAACAATGCAGCGTGCAGTTAATATAACCAGTTTATTACTTATTGATATGGCTACACACTTCTTTCAACTAGAGCCACAGCTGCATGAATCTAGTCTCACTAAAATGGATAAATTGGGAAAATTGTCAATGTAGCAACATCTTGACCAATACATAGATCAATAGCTCCCTTCCAGCCCCCCCCCCCACCCCTGGCGTCATGTGGTGCTCCTGAATGTATCCTTTGCAGAAGTTGAGAAATGCCTGCAACATTATTTTGCAGTACATTCCATATTGTTTTAAAAGTATACATAACATCAGAAATGCAATTCCATTCCTATGGTACATAGTTGGAAGCCAAAAAAAGAAATAATACAACTATCCTATTTGCTATGAATTGTCAGTTTCACTGTAGTTGCAAAGTTACATGCTGGACTTCTTCAGCCTGGAAATGGAAGGCAGAGTGGTGGTGATGTTGGGGTGGTAACCTTATAATTTTACTGGCATCTCTGACCATATATCTAGTTTTGCAGCATTGTTCACCACCCCACCTCTCTACTTCAAATATAAATTATTTATTTATTTATTTATTTAAATTTGTTGACCGGGAGTGTCCGGGTCCATTTTCAGCGGAGGCCCGGGGAGAAAATCTCCACAGTAAAATAAACAGACAGTAGTGACATTGGATTACATAGCGATTAACAATTTAACATAGAAATTACTTACAACATATTTACAGATGAAGAACATAGTACATCAGTAGACAACTAGAATCTTTATCTGTGAAGTACATAACAGGCATTAACAAATGTAACAATGAGAAGTTCCTGCTGTATAATAAGAACTAGGCTTATGAGCATCTGAGCTTGCTATAATCAAGGTAGTTAGTGGAGTGGAAAGAAAAGTAGTAGTTGGATGGGGTGGATGATATTAGAGTGGGAGTTGCAAGGGCATAGCCAGCATGTTTTTAGATGCGCTTTTAATAAAGTTTTGAAGTTGGTGCATGATGGTATGGAGGTAATTGTGGGTGGGAGTGAGTTCCATAATTTGGCTATGACGCAAGAGAATAGTGCTTCACTAGCAGAGTTATTGGCTTTAGTGATCTGCAAGTGATTTTTGTTGCTGGATCTTAGTGGTCTGGTGGTGCGATAGGGTTGGAGTAGATTCTGGAGGGATGGGACATTTAGTGGATGGTTTACTAGTTTGTGGGCGAGTGAGAGTTGATACCACTGAAGGAGGTGAGGGAGTTCAAGCCAGCCCAGTTCAGCAAGTGAGAGACAGTGGTGACTACGGTAGGATGCTCCTATGGCGAATTAGGCAATTTTGTTGTAGCAGGTCTCTAGCTTGTTTATATCACATTGCCTTAGGTTGGTATATACTGGAGAGGCATAAAGTAGGGTGGAGATAAGGTGGGAATTTGCTATTGAAATCTTTGCTGCTTTGGTGAGAAATTGTTTATTTCTGTATAATGCTCCTAGTTTTTTGTGGACTTTTTTATCGTCATGGATATGTGAATGTCAAATTTTAGTTTATTGTCTATTTCCACTCCTAGCAATTTGGTGTGTTCAGTTGGGTATATAGTGGTGTTGTCTTTTGCTGTGATGTTAAAGTGAGAGTTGTTTTGAGTATGTTTGGTGGGTTGGAAGATGAGTAGTTTAGTTTTGTTTGGGTTGAGTATTAATTGGGCATCAGATAACCATGTTTCAACAGAGGAAAAGGCTTCCTGTGTGACTTTTTGCAGTTTGGGTAGGGACTGGGCTGAGCAGATGATGGTCGAGTCATCTGCGTATTGGATGAGTGTGCCATGTATGGTGGCAGAGGCTAGATTATTGGTGTAAACAGAGAAGAGTAGGGGTCCAAGGATGGATCCTTGGGGAACCCCTATGGAGACAGGTAGTTGGGGAGATATGTCATTCTGCCATACAACGGATTGTTGGCGGTCAGACAGATAACTCTGAAACCAGTTGGTGACTGATTGTGAGAAGGATAGGTTATTGAGGACAGATATAAGTTGTTTGTGTGGGACCATGTCAAATGCTTTAGATAGGTCTAGGAAAGTAGCAGAGGAGAGATGGCCATTGTTTTTATGCTGAAGGATAGTGTTAGTAAAGGAGAGTAAGGCAGTGGTGGTGCTATGGTTTGGTCGGAAACCATGCTGAGTACTGGAAAGGAGGTTGTTAGTAAGGAGGTAGTCTGAGACCTGAGAGTGTATGCATCTCTCTAGTATTTTGGAGAATGGAGAGAGAATAGCTATGGGGCGGTAATTGGTTAGTTCTGCAGAGGGTCCGCCTTTGTGGAGGGGAATTATATGTGAGACTTTCCACAATGTGGGAACGTAACTTTCTGACAGAGATCGGTTAATCAAGATGGATACTGGGTAGGCCAGAGCATCAGCTGCGATTTGTAGGTATTCACTTGGGAGGTAGTCTGCTGCTAATTTGGTGGGTTTAAGTTTAGTTAAGAGGTTTTTTTTGTGTTGGAGGTAGGTACAGGAGAAAAAGAGAAGGCAGTGGGAAGATTACTAGTTGAAGGTGTGGGTTGGAGGGGAGGGGGGTTGTGTTGTTTAGCTAGTGATAGTATGGTTTGGGTGAAGTGTGTGTTGAATGAGGTAGCAATATTTTCTGAGGAGTGAGGGATGTTAGGGGGAGGGGTACTGACTTTACCTGGGTGGAGGATGGAGTTTATGGAGGACCAGAATTGTTTGGGGCTGTGTTGTGAGGAGTCTAGGGCAGACTGGTAGTATTGGAATTTGTCCTGTTTTATTAGCTTTTTGACTCTATTGCGTAGTTCTAGGAATTTCTGTCTAGCTGAGGGGGTTTTGGTTTTGCGCCAGTGCTCCCAGGCTTTATCCCTGTTTTTCATTTCTGACTTAGTGGTTTTCTGTAGCCATGGGGAGGGTTGTGCTTTGGTTCTGGAAAATCTTATGGGGGCATGGTAATTAAGGATGTTCAGGAAGGTAGTATTAAAAAACTCAACTGCGTCATCTAGACTAAATCTTAAGATAGCCATAGAGAATTTATAGGTTCATACATGATTACTAGGCTGATGACTCCAGGGGGCCTTTTAAAGCCTAGCCATATTTTCCAAAGGTAAGAATCAAACCCTGCACTTTTGTCTGTAAGGTAATCACCTTAACCATATGCCAACCCTGACCCATCAGTATATAAACTTGCTTAATACATCACCTTTTAATTACAATATTAACATTTTCTCTCCTACCAAGTTTTTTCCCTGATGGTCATTTCTTTGAATTTATAATCACTACATACCCCACCACTTAACTACAATAATAACATTTTCTGTTCCCTATCAAGTCCCCTCCTTCATTTGCATTTCTAAGAATTTCTGATTTTTAATCACAAGATTTACTATCTATCTGACAAATCCATTACCACACCACTTCAGTTGCTCAATGCTTAATGCCTACTAAATGCATAAGTATATTTTATAATGCAATAGTTTTCCTTTATTTAATATAAATGTTATCTAATTAGCATATGTGTGTGCGATTGTTACTGTATATTACTGAATGTCTATTTAAAAATGTTTGTAATATGTTGGTGGTTTTCTTCCCTGGATTCCACTGAAAGTTTTTTTTTGAGTAAACCCAATCAGATAAACCTTTTAAACAAAAGCAAAATAAATAAAATAAAATTCCCAGTGCATGATCACTACACTAACAGATATGTGGGACAAAATATACATAAATAGAACTGCAATTAGTGATGTTCAGTGAACAAAGAGAGGCAAAGATTTCTATTCATTCACCTTTATCCTTATTTTTTTTCTTTGAAAGCACATGATGAGATAGAAAACAACCGCTGCCTCTTTGAAAGGAAGTAGGCATGGCTGGTCCCCGACCCCATAAGTACTGCTTCTCCCAAGAAAAAAATATTAGTAATAAAAAATAATTAATAGCATTAATAACATGAATGATTACTTAATATATATATAGTTTTGCACAGAAGAGTAGGGCACTGCAATATTTAAAAATATCAAATATTGTAGTGTCAGAATATCAGAAAATGTACCTTGATATACAACACCAAGTTGTTTTTTTCAAATGTGACTTCTCATACATTACATAATTTATATGTAAGAACCAATACTAAAAATACTACTGCTGTCATTTTATACTGTGAAATAAAAGCATTTGCACTGCAATACTTCTTATCTCCTTTTTTTTTCTCCTTCTACAGATCCACTTGAGCCTAGGGCACTTCAACTGCACTCAACCCATATGCCAGAAAAGACACCACCCCTGCCTGTCCCAGGCATGCTACACAGGGTGGAAGAGATGTCACCACCAATGGTAGGCCAGCTAGGAAAACCAGCATCCTGAGTTTCAGGATCTGTTGGAGGCTGCAGAGAAGAGGGCTTTGGAAAGGATGTAGGGCCTGTATCACAGTTTTCTTAAGCAGGTGCAAGGTTCATTGTTCCATTTTTTGACACAATCCCTTACTCAGGTATCATTGAGAAACACTCCCAGCTAGGGATTCAAAGGGGGGTATTCTAGGGTGACTCTCTATCACTGCTGCTGTTCTGCCTTGCCATTAACTCATTAAGCTGTCTACTTAACAGCTTAAGCCATGACTATATTTTGGCTCCTAGAAAACAACAAAGTATAAAGACTTTTCATCTTCTCTTTGTTGATGATTAAAAACTGTATAGCTCATCAGATGAGGAGCTGAAAGCACAACTGCAAGTTGTCAAAAATTTTCAGATAGTATAAGAATGTCATTTGGTCTTGATAAATGTGCAAAAGTAACCTTTAAAGCAGGAAAACTGCAGGACCAGGAAAACATCAGTTGGGACAATAATGTGATATAAAAGAACTTGAGCAAGAGGGAGTATATAAATATTTGGGAACTAATGAAGTATCAACAATAAACATGAACAAATGCAAACAAAACTTAGTAAAGAATACTTTAGAAGTCTTAAATTAATCCTGAAAACACTGTTGACATCCAGGAACAAAATCCAAGCTATAAACCAATTTGCTCTTCCTGTCCTAACTTACAGTTTTTGAGTGACTGACTGGCCTCAAAATGTGTTGGATAGATTAGATAGGAAAACATGAAGGATACTTCATGCTCACCAAATGATTTATAAAAATCAAGGCATACAAAGATTATATATTCCCCATTCCAAAGGAGGTATGGGCATCCTTGAAATCAATTACATGTATAGATCTGCAATCATGGGACTCCACACATATCTGATGACCTCACAAGACCCAAACATAGTGAAAGTTTTGAAACATAGGGAGAATAAATCTAAGATGACTTCTCTGCTTAATCTAGGAGAAGCATATCGCCATCAAGCAGGAATGGAAATCAAACTATAAATAGATAAAAATCAGGCAGCAACTGAATGTGCCAAAAGACAAAAGAAAGAATATAAGGTGAAGGACAAGATGAGAATGCAAATAATGGGGCAAATGCATAAATATAGTTGCAAGTATAAGAAACTTCTGGAAGAACCTCATGTTGATCAGGAATGAATGCAGGAGTAGTTAAGGAGAGGCAAAGTCAAACCAAGAGATGAAACATTAATATTGGTGGCCCAAGATAGTGGGCTATGTACATGCTGGTTTACAAAGTCCATTGAATATGTGGGAGAAACAGACAAATGCAGGGTTTTGTAAAACCAAACTGCAAACAGTCACACACCTTGTTGCTGGTTGTGACATACTAATGGCAGAAGGACTGTATACTGAAAGGCATAATAATGTGGCAAGACTGTTGCACTGGGCATTGTGCAAACATTATGGTATTGAAGTGGCTGAAAAACACTGGAAAAATGAGCCACAAAGCATCATAAAAAATGAAGAAGTTTACATCACATGGTATCACCCATTACCAACAGTTCAAAAGATAGATGCTAAAAAAAACAGATATAGTGGTCCATGAAAAGAAGACAAAAGTAGCATTGATCATTGAAATTGCCACACCCAGTGACTACAGTGTCTTACATACCGAGGCACACAAAGTCATAAAATATCAGGATCTGCAGGCAGAAATGAGAGCAATGTGGAAGAAAGATATTCAGTTCCAATAGCAGTAGGAGCAATTACTGTTGCCCACCCCTACTGTAAATTTGATAAGGGGTACTCTTCCCAGTCCCATCTTATTAGCTCATTCTACCTAATACAGAGATAATTAGGGAAGGTCAAACCCCTTAGTTCCTTAACTTTGAATTTTCTTTTGTTCCTCCTGTCTTCCTTTCCACTTTACTAACAAAAAAAAAAAAAAAAAAAGAAACACTTTATTCAGCTTCGTTTACTGTATTTGTGTTTCCTCCTCCTGCTCCATTACTTCATCTTGCTTTTTTGCTACTTGCTGCAGCTTGTTCTCTAAAGCATTCAATTGTATCTTTTCTGTTGCATTTGTTACTGCTTGTTTATAGCCTGTTTAAATTGTAAGTGTTAATCTAAGCCTCTTTGTTTTGGTTTAAGCACTTGGGCTTAAGGCTAACCCCTTAGCTCTTCCTGGCCTTCTCTCTCAGATTCTGAAACATATGGTTGGACAATTTCCTACAGTTTCCCCTGCCAGTCTAGTTGGTATGGGCATCCTGAGACAGTGTAGCAATTGCCTTATGTACACAGACAACCATCTACTACTACCACCTAGAAACACAACACAATTTGTGAGAGATGCAATTACATTAGGAACCTAGAGTCCATGGTCTCTCCCTCACAAGCCAGTATATCTGGCACTAAGAAGGTTGTCAACACAATCACTACACCTCAAACACCACCCACACCTACCCAACATACACCCACATATGTGGAGGTCCTTAACAAAAACATACCCAAACAAAGGAGACCTCTGAGGCAAAAACACACGCAATCTCCACAGCCCACCACACCACATATCACACATAGTTTACACAACTGTGTTTCACAACCACTAAGGCTTACCATAAACCCATTGTGAGGCACACAGATGTGCCTCTCCCCAGGCTGGATAAGGAGAAAGTCATGGTTAGTTGTCTGGCAGGAGCCAGAGTCCACCATATCAAACACACACTCAAGTCTCTCAATAACAAGTACTATTATGACTCTGTCATAGTCCATGTTGGTATGAATGACTTGAGATGTACCTCCCTGGACTATATGAAGAGAGATATGATTGAACTTGCTGAATATGTGTCCCTGGCAGGTATGTCCCTAGCCTTAAGCAGGATTCCTACCATTACCCAAAATGATGCCTCAATACAAACAGAAAATGATTGACTTTAACAATTGGCTTAGTTTTTGGTGTCATTCTGGGGGGGATCCAGTACCTGACAGCTTGGGAAGATTACGGTCAACAGACCATGATGCTTTGCCAGAGATGGCCTGCATTTGTCTCACTTGGGCTTCATGCTTCTGGCAAAGGCACTTGCCTCCCCCATAGTGTTTTTTTAGAAGAAGTGAAGAGTTTAAAACTACCAAAATAAAAATTTCAACAAAACCCAAATTAAAGGTCATGCTGCTAAATGCCAGGAGTCTAAACATGAAATTGCACTCATTGCAAACACTCTTAGCCCTGGAAAATGCTGACATTTGCACAATCACAGAAACCTGGTTCAAAGCTGCAGAGAGCACCCCAGTCATACCTGGTTACTCATCCTATCATACATTCAGACTCCAAACTGGGGATTGTAAAGCCAAAGGAGGTGATTTCAATATATATTAAAGGCATACACACCTCCAGGTTGGTCAAACAGTATGATGCACAAGAGACATTCCATGTGCAGTTAACAACTGATAAGACACCTATACAAATCATAGCTAGCTACCAGCCCCCAAATCTCACCCAAGATGTCCAAACTGCCTATCTAGACCTCCTTGAATTTATCAAGATTCAACTCTTTACCTTGATCCTGGGTGACTTTAACTACCCAAACATAGACTGGAAGAACTACTCATGCCAGAACACAAATGCCCACAAATTTCTCAATTTTGTCAATGCAAATGCTTTGGAACAGCTAGTCGAGGTGATCATATCTTGGACTTGGTATTAATCAACATGAGTAACCACTGCAGCATTCCTGCAGTATCATTCTCCCTTATAAGATAAGACCATAAAGCGGCCATGTTCAAAGTCACCATCTCCTCTGACCCTCCTCTAGCTAGGGTCAAACAAAAAACTTTTCCAAAGCTGATTACAGCCTCCTGAGGGATGGTATAAACAGCTTCACAAGCCCCCTTCCCCTCTCTAGGAAATGGCACCAGTATCTAAAACTATACCAAATTACTATACAAACATTTATATAGATGCATGGAATCAGGAATACCTGACAGGACTAAATCATCCTCCGCAAGGAAGAGTAAGCCTGTCTGGTGGACATCTGCAATAAATAAACTCTATAACAAAAGAAAAAAATTGCTGTCTAGGACCAAGAAGGAGCAGGTGCCAAATTGGAAGAAATCTCTCCTTAGCCTAAACAAGCAAATAAGAACACTAGTGAAACCCTCCAAAGCAAACTTCAAGGCCAAATTGACCACATCTACAAGAGACAATAATAAGGCCTTCTTCACATATGTCCATAATCTCAAAAGTAGCACCCAAATCTGTTCAGAACTGGTGGTCAAGGACACCACATATACAAATGCTGTAGATACAGCAAACTTGCTGGCTGACAGATGCAGTAAAATTTTCACCCCTCTGTCCCCCCATCAGTAAATCAGGACATTTCCAGTACCTGCCCCCTTTCCCTTATATCTAGGGATCAGGTCATCACTGCTCTCCCAAAGGCAAAAAATACAGCCTCCATGGGACCTGATAACATCCTAGGCTGCATCCTACATGAACTCAGGCAGGAACTTGCAGCACCATTAGGCTTCCTATTCAACCAAAGTCTGAGTACCGGCTTTGTCCCAGCTGAGTGGAGGATAGCCGCTGTCATTCCTTAACACAAAGGTGGAGCATCCACTGATCCAAGAAATTAATATCCATCAGCCTAACTAACCTGATCTGCAAGGCCATGGAATAGATTACCATGGACCTCACTAACAAGGATATTGGCAACCTCCAAATGCTCGATCCAACACAGTTTGGCTTCATCAAGGGGGGGTCATGTCTGTTAAATTCAGTCTACTTTTTTGAGACAGTTATCAAAGCCATGGATGAGGGGAAGACAGTGCACACTGCCTACCTTGACCTGGTCAAAGCCTTCAACATTATTCCCCACTTGGGCATAATAGATAAACTCTCTCAACTAGGCATCAATCCGTATGTTACCAGATGGGTAGCTAACTGCCTCACTGATAGAACCCACCTAGTCAAAATAGGGGAAGCCACCTCAAGCAGTAGATCCATATCAAGTGGCATACCCCTAGGGTTCGGTCTTGGGGCCTCTGTTATTTGGGATATACTTTTCTGTGATGCAGGCCAAAATCAATGGGCTATAGCTGACCAAGTTTGCAGATGACTTCAAGCTGGGAGCTGTCATCAATTCCCCTGGTGACATAGACATCCTCCAACAGGGTCTTACCCAAACAAATGACTAGTGCCAGAAACATGGCCTCAAGCTGAATACAAAAGAATGCATCATCATCCCCTTTGGGGAGAGTGATGTCCCCAAAATTATCACATTAATAACCACATCCTAACAATGCAGTCAGTTGTGAGGGATTTGAACACACAGATTGATAGCAACCTAACTTTTGACCACCATGTTGCTTCCATTGTACAGAAAGCTTTTTACATGACCCACCTCATAAGAAAGGGTATCTCATCCAGGAACAAGGCAGTCATAACAGCCCTGTATTCTTCCCTTATAAGGCCCATTATGTAGTACAATGCCCCATTAAGCATGTGCCTCGCAAAGCACATGCAGCAGCTGGACAGACCATAGAGGTTCTTCACCAGGAGAATCCAGGGCCTCAAAAATATACTGTACACAGATAGGCTAAAAGCCCTATCCCTGTACTCTGTTTCATACAGACTTCTCAGAGGTGACCTCAGTCTGGCATACAAGGTGATCTCAGACCCCACCTTGATGGGACTGCTGCATATCCGCAAGTCAAGCTCCACTCGAGTAACCCACACACGCGGCCTCAACCTGGTCTGTGACATCAAAAGGACTTGTTGGAGGGACAGATTTGTTTCCCAGAGACTCCCCTATCTATGGAATAGACTCCCTCTCCACGTCAACCAGAATATCTCCTTACCTCTTTTTAAGCACAACCTGGATAACTGGATAAGAAATAGAAAATACATCCCTGGGATTCCACCTGTGTCCCTGCTGGACAGGGGCATCAGGTGCTGATTTGTCTATGCATGGGCTTAACTCTTGGCTAGGCTTAATAAGGGCCTCAGGGCCAATAGCCTAGTAACTTCCTATGAGCCTATAAAAAAGAAGCTACGATCATATTTAGATATGTTACCAATACATGTAACCCCATACGAATTGCAGAAGAAGTCATTACAGGGCACATTGCAGGTGCTGCAAAGAGCACATTTGGCTGACATCAAAGATTGAAACAATACTAATTTCATAAAATTTAATCTTATTTTGACTTAGGAATGAGGTCCATTCTTGTCATGGTATTGGAAACGCAAAAGATTTTGAGAAATTAAAACTAAGTATTAATCCATACATCACTAGATGGGTAGCCAACTGGCTCACTTACAGAAAGCATACTGTCAAAGTTGAGGATTCCACCTCTACCAGTAGACTATTTACCAGTAGCATACTACAAGCATCTGTGCTGGGTCCTCTCCTGTTTGGAATTTATTTCTGGGAAGTTCAGTTGAAAGTAGATAGCCTGTGTCTTACCAGGTTCACTGATGATTGCAAACTGGGCATAATCAACGAGTCCCAAACAATGTTAACAAATTACAAAGGGGGCTAATATAGACACATGATTGGTGCCAAAGCCATGGACTAAAACTAAATGCAAAAAAGTGAATTATTATCCCCACTGGCAAAGAAGAGCTCCCTGAAAATTACAATATTGATGAGGCTAGGAAACACAGGTTGACAGCAATCTAAATTTCAATCACCATGTGTCCATAATGGTAAGGAAAGCCTTCTACATTGCACATCTCACAAGTAAGGGCATCACGTCCAAGGCTAAGGATGTTATAACTCCTCTGTACTCAGCACTCATCAGACCACTAATAGACTACAATGCTCCCTTTTGGATGTACCTCACCAAACACCTGCAGCAGCTGGAGAGACCACAGTGGTTTCTCACCAAGAAAATTCAGGGCCTCCAAAACATGACCTACATGGAAAGAATAAAAGCCCTGTGACTGTACTCTGTATCATATATGCTGCTGAAAGATGACTTGTGCCTGGCCTACAGAGCAGTCTCTGACCCTGCCTTAATGAAAATGCTGCACATGCTCAAATCAAACAGGACAAGAGTCACTTACTCCAGGGATCTAAGTGTAACCTGTGACATTAACAAGAACATGCTGGAGAGACAGATATATCTCCCAGAGATTGCCACTCCTTTGGAATAAACTCCCAATTCATGTGAAGCAGAACTCCTCAATGCCCCTATTTAAGCACAACCTAGACAATTGGATGGAAGACAGTAAATTCACCCCGAGGGTGGGACCTATGCCCCTCATGGACAGGGGCAGTTGGTGCTGATCATAGACTCTCTCTACAAATAACGGCCATCTAACCAAGGTCAGTTAGGGAACATGGGTATAACATGGCTAGGCTTGTAAAGGTCCTAGGGCCATGAGCCTAGTAATCTCCTATGAATCTCTGAACCTATTAGTTTCCAACCACTCAACCACTGGATGTCTCCCATTTAAATGTTTAGAAATAAATATATGGGCCAATGGGTATGACATTTATTGAGTTTGCTATTTATAACAACTTATATGTATAGGTGTGTGTATATAGATAGTGTGTGTGTATGTGTGTGTGTGTGTGTGTGTGTGTGTGTGTGTGTGTGTGTGTGTGTGTGTGTGTGTTTGTGTGTGTGTGTGTGTGTGTGTGTGTGTGTGTGTGTGTGTGTGTGGCGAGAGAGAGAGAAAGGCATACAGAGATAAAAAGAGAGAGACACAAAGAGAAAGAAAGTTGTACCAACATCTGTTTTGTGAAAGTAGAGTTATTCATGTACATCAAATCAAATGGTAGTTTTCATAATCACTGGATTTTCCTGCATTTTATGTGTCAGTCAATGTAATAGATTGCTGACATTTACTGATATTTTATGTTTGCATATATGTATGTGAAACTGCATGACAGAAGTTGTCATATCTAAATGTGGCATCTTTCATCAACACTGTATGTGTTGTGTTTAAAACTGTGAGGTTAGTAAATCAGTATGTATATGTGTGAAGTAACAGTAAACAGTAAGGCTAAGGAAGTTTTTCCATTTCTCCACTGTTGTGTGATCTTTGAGTTAGCATATGTTATGGGTTGTGACTTCCCACATGGTGATGGGGAGGTACTGGCTCCCTAGGAAATACATTTTTTAATCAGAAATCAATGGAATGTGTGTTGATCACGTTATTTCTGACAAAAATTTCTCAAACACATGCATTCGAGTTTAAAAAAAAATAATAATATATATATAAATATATATATATATATATATATATATATATATATATATATATATATATATATATATATATATATATATATATATATATATATATATATATATATATATATATATATATATATATATATTACTGTTGGTGCAAAGCCAGTTCAGTATGAATATTCTCTCGGATCTCATCTGTATTGCATTCTTCATCCTAGACAATATTCATAAACCCACTTTTTGAAGAAATAAATGTAACTTTGCAGTCTGAGACATTTTAAAGACATTTTTGTTTACTGATGGTCCCTACTAATACATGTATCTCAGGCTTGATGATTTTGTAAAATTTACTGACAGCAATGCTGGAAATTAAGTTATAAGCTGTACTTATGGTGTACATTTAAGCATAAAGGGACAGCAAGATAAAGCTCTAATTCCAAATTCACAATTCTCTATTGTATTTATTTCTAACTAAGAGATTGAAATGTTCGAAAACATCAGTTTTAGGGTCACATGAATCCTGGTTTGAGTTATGACACTTTAAATTCACAAAAAAATATATAATTTGATATATACTGCATTTGCCACCCTGGGGAGCGAAATATATGTACATAAATTGTCAACTGAATCCAATGAATGTTTGTAGGTTGTCAGAAAAACTGCAATGGGTATGCTGTGAAACTGTAATTATAAAACAATAATTATAAAAAACAAAATGTAGACTGAGTTTTTTTTATTTTTTCGTGTGATACAAATGTTTTCTTTGCCTTTCTTGCTCAAAGTTTCTACCCATAATAAAGTCCTTCAGAAAGGATGCATTTAGTCTAACGAAGTAGCTATAAAAATTATCTATGTATAAAAATTAGTGATTAATATTCTTTCCTGCATAGTATTATGCACAAAATGTCCCATGGTAGTCTAAAACAACCACTTTTTGAATGGGGATACATCTGATCATAATTGTCTAAAACAAATTTCACACATAGGTTCATAGGTTCATACTAGGCTATCTGCTCTAGGGCATTTATAAGCCTAGCCAGAATGTGTTTGGCTTTCGCCACCCATTTTAAATTAATTTTGCTATGCCCTTTTTTGAGGTTAGTATACTGTGCCTCTGTCTAACAGTGACAAAGAAGTGATACCCGGGATAAACCTACGATCTCCCATCCACTCATCAAGATTCCTCTTGAAGAGAGTCAATGAGGGACTCTGCCTAACCTGGACTGGGATTTTATTCCAGAGTGAAGGGTGCCTCTGGGTTATGAATCTGTCCCCCCAGCATGTCCTATTTATTTCGGTGCTGAGGTTCAAGTCTCTTGAGCGTGTAGCTCGATGGGATTTGGATTTTCTGAGGTGCAGCATGTCCATTAATTCCGGGTTGGACATGGCTTTATACGTCAGGCACAGATCACCTCTGAGCAGGCGATATGCCACTGAGTAGAGCTGGAGTTTCTTTAACCGGGCAGCATATGGCATCGGTTTGAGCCCTTTGATCCTCTTGGTGAGGTACTTTTGGGGTCTTTCCAGTTGCTGCAGGTGTATGGTAAGGTACATCCCAAAAGGGGCATTGTACTCAATTATGGGCCTGATGAGGGATGAGTAAAGAGGCACGATGACCTCCCCTGATCTAGATGCGAATCCCTTCATGATTGGGTGGGCTATATAAAATGTTTTTCTAACCACTTTGGCCACGTGGTTGTCAAATGAGAGATTGCTATCAACTTGGGTCCCCAGGTCCCTAATTACTTCTTCTGTACTTAATGGATTACCACCTATGTGGTAATTTGTGGGCACTTTGTTTTTGCCAAAGGGGATGACTATACACGTTTTGGCATTTAGCTTGAGGCCATGGCTCTGGCACCAGTTGTCTGTTTCTATGAGGCCCTTTTGGAGGATGCTTGTTTCGGCTGGAGAATCAATTATGGTGCCCAGTTTGCAGTCATCTGCGAACTTGGTCAGCCACAGTCCTTCCGTGTTGGCCTGTACCTCCAAGAAATATATACCGAACAAGAGAGGTCCCAGGACTGAGCCTTGTGGGATGACACTTGTAACTGGTTTGGTGTCTGACATGGCTCCAGCAATTATAACCATGTGGGTTCTGTCCTTGAGCCAGTTTGCAACCCATCTAGTGACATAGGGGTTCATATTTAAGCTGGTGAGCTTATCTATAATGCCCAAGTGGGGTATTGTATCGAAGGCTTTTGCAAGGTCCAGGTAGGCTGTGTGGACCACCTTCCCCTCGTCAATGGCCTTGGTGACTGTTTCAAAGAAATCCACCAGGTTTAAGAGGCAGGATCTGCCCTTAACAAAGCCAAACTGGGTAGGCTCCAGTGTCTGTAGGTCCCCAATATCTTTATTTATGAAGTCCATGATGATCCTTTCCATAGCTTTGCAGACCAAGCTAGTCAGGCTTATGGGACGATTGTTTCCAGGATCCGTTGAGGCACCACCTTTGTGGAGAGGGACCACAGTTGCTGTACGCCACTCTTTGGGTACATATCCTGTAGTAAGGCTGAGATTGAACTTGTTGCAAACACACATATACATACACACACACACACACACACACACACACACACACACACACACACACACACACACACTGCTCTTGTAAATCCATATTGGTTATCATTTAACTGTGGTCAAGTGGCAGTGGTCTGCTTTCAAATAGAAACTGTCCCTCATAGGTTCATAGGTTCATAGGTTCATAGGTTCATACTAGGCTATCTGCCCTAGGGCATTTATAAGCCTAGCCAGAGTTGTGTGGCTTTCACCACCCCTTAGGTTGAAGAATACTATACCCATTAGTTTGCCGTGCCTCTGTCCAGCAGTGATACAGAGATTATCCCCGGGGTAAACCTACGATCTCCCATCCACTGGTCAAGATTCCTCTTGAACAGAGCCAGCGAGGTGCTCTGCCTCACATGGACCGGGATTCTGTTCCACAGCATAGGGAGTCTCTGGGTGATGAATCTGTCCTTCCAGCACGTCCTATTTATATCCGTGTTGAGGTTTAAGTCTCTTGCTCTTGTGGCTCTGGTGGATTTGGATATTTTGAGGTGGAGCATGTCCATTAATTCCGGGTTGGACATGGCCTTGTATGTCAAGCACAGGTCACCTCTGAGCAGACGGTATGCGACTGAATAGAGCTGGAGTTTCTTCAGTCGGGCAGCATATGGCATATTTTGAGCCCCTTTATCCTTTTGGTGAGGAACTTTTGGGGTCTTTCCAATTGCTGCAGGTGTCGGGTAAGATACATTCCGAATGGGGCATTGTAGTCAATCATTGGTCTGATAAGTGAAGAGTACAGGGGAACAATGACCTCCCTTGATCTGGATGTGAATCCCTTCATAATCAGGTGGGCAATGTAGAAGGTCCTCCTAACCACTTTGGCAATGTGAGTGTCAAAAGAAAGGTTACTGTCAACTTGGGTCCCCAGGTCCCTGATAACCGCTTCTGTGCTTAATGGATTGCCACCTATGTGGTAACTTGGGGTTACCTTGTTTTTACCAAAGGGTATGACTATACATTTTTTGGCGTTTAGCTTAAGGCCATGGCTCTGGCACCAGTTATCCATTTCTATGAGACCTCTCTGAAGGATATCTGTGTCTGATGGATTTTCAACTATGGCACCCAGTTTGCAGTCATCTGCAAACTTTGTCAGCCACAATCCTGCTACGTTTGCCTGCACTTCTGAAAAGTAGATGCCGAACAAGAGGGGGCCCAGGACTGAGCCCTGTGGGACACCGCTTGTGACCGGCTTGGAGTCTGACATGGCACCAGCAACTCTAACCCTGTGGGTTCTGTCCTTGAGCCAGTTTGCAACCCATCTTGTGACATATGGGTTTACATTTAAGCTGGTGAGCTTTTCTATGATACCCGAGTGGGGTATTGTGTCGAAAGCTTTTGCAAGCTCAAGGTAGGCTGTGTGAACTGCCTTACCCTCATCAATGGCCTTGGTGACTGTTTCAAAAAAGTCAACCAAGTTCAAGAGGCATGATCTGCCCTTGACAAAGCCAAATTGGGTAGGATCCAATGTCTGTAGGTCCCTTATGTCTTTATTTATGAGTTCCATTATGATCCTCTCCATAGCTTTGCAGACCAGGCTTGTTAAGCTTATGGGGCGGTAATTACCAGGGTCCGTAGAAACACCGCCTTTGTGGAGTGGGACCACAGTTGCCGTACGCCACTCTTTGGGTACGTATCCTGTGGTAAGGCTAAGATTAAACAACAGCCTTATGTGTGGGTTTAGTTCCTCATTGAGTTCGTGTAGCACACAGCCGGGGACACCATCCAGTCCCATTGATGCTGTGTTTTTAGCTTTAGAGAGAGCAGCTCTCACCTGGGCATTTGAGATGATTGGGAGGCTACACTCTTCTGGGATAGATATTTCTCCTTTTGGGGGGGAGGGAGGGGAGAAATTTTCACTGAACCTGTCTGCCAGTATGTTTGCAATGTCTGTGGGTTCAGTGATTTTTCTATCATTTTGGACTAATTCTGAGCATATCTGGGAGTTTCCACCCAGATTTCTAACATAGCTAAAGAAGGCCTTATGATTGTCTTTTGAGTCCTTGGCGATTTTTCTCTGAAAGTTGGCCTTGGATGATGTTATGAGTGATCGTAGTTTTTTACTAGTATTGATCAGAGATGTCTTCCCTTTTAGGGATTTTGCTCTATCTTGTAGTAGCTTTCTCCTCTTGTTGTAAAGTTTGTTTATGGCTGGGGTCCACCAGATCAGGCACTTGCCTTTGGTGGAAAGGGTCTTGATTTTATTTGGGATTGCTTGATCCATGCAATCCTGGAGGTGCTCGTAGAAAGCATTTGTAAAGGATTCAGCAGCGTGGGTTGTGGTTTCCAATGGCACAGGGCCTTGAAGGATACCACACCAGTCTTAAGAAGTGTGAAGTTGGCTTTTGAGAAGTTCTTCACTGTGGTCTTTTTTGTTGGGGGGGGGCGGATGTGGATCTCCAGTGAGATTAGTTTATGGTCTGATCTCACCAATGAGGGATATACTTCCGGTGTGGAGCATTTTGTCCCCATGTTTGTGATGATCAGGTCTAGTATATTTTCACCTCTTGTGGGAATGGTGACAAGTTGTTCCATAGCATTTGAGTTTATGAACTCCAGGAACCTTTGGGCTAGGGTATTGGGGCTTGAGTAATGTTCCCAGTCTATGTTTGGGTAGTTGAAGTCACCGAATATGATGGTGTTTGGAGAGACATTTATACTCTCCAGTGTCTTCAGGAAGGCTGTGTGGGGTTCCTGAGTTTGAGAGGGTGGCCTGTAACATGCTACAAACTGTAGAGCAGTTTTGCCTATGGTTAATTGCACCTGAATGGTCTCTGATACTTCATGAGTTGACACCAGCCTGGAGGTGTGGGTATCCTTGATGAATATGGATACACCCCCTCCTTTTGTGGTACTGTCCGGGTTTTGAGGCCGGAACGCATGATATGAGGTAAAACCTGATAATGCCGGGGTGCTCTCAGGAGCCTTGAACCAGGTTTCAGTCACAGCACAGACATCGATGTTCTCCATACTGAGGAGGGCTTCGAGGGCGTGCATCGTGAGATTTAGACTTCTGGCATTGAGCAGTATTACCCCTAGTTTTTTTCCATTATTGTTTTCTAGGGCGGTGGGTTTAGAATTTGAGCCTTATCTAAAAAAGGCACTATGGGGGTGACAAGAGCCTTTGCCAATATCCAGAAACCCAGGGGTGACAGGTGCAAGCCGTCCCTTGCGAAGCAGCGTGGCTTGTCAAGCATGTCATTCCAGGCAGACAGACATTGGATCCCCTTAGAATGACACCAGAAATTAAGCCAATTATTAAAACTGATCATTTTGTCTCTGTATTGTGGCATCATTCTTGGTGAAGGTAGGATAGTGCTCAGGGTCAGGGTCATACCAGCCTGGGCTACATAATCTGAGAGCTCCTTTATGTCTCTTTTCATGTAGTCCAGGGAGGTACGTCTCAGTTCATTCACACCGGCATGGACAATGACTGAGTCATACTTGTACTTGCTGTGGAGTGACCTGAGTGCTTGTGTTATGTGGCGGATTCTAGCGCCCGACAGGCAGCTTACTGTGAACCTCTCCTTGTTCAGTCTGGTGAGTGGGACGTCAGTGTGTCTGACTATGGAGTCACCTATGACAAGTGTGTCTGGCATTGTGTTTGGCCTTAAGGGCTGTGACTGATTTGCACACTGAGTTTGTGATCTATGTGTTGCTTGTGTTATGTCATGAGGTGGCAGTTGTTTGGGTGTCTGCTTTGGAGGCCTCTGCTGTTTTGGTAGATTTTTGATCAGTGCCTCCGAGTATGTCTTTGTGTGTTTATGTGTTTGATTTGTAGTTGTGATATTTCTATGTGAGACTGGGTTTATGGTGTGTGTGGTTACCTTCTCCTCCTGTCTGGTTTTGCCAGTCCTGAGTTGAGAGAGCTCAGCCTCCAGTTTGGCTATATAGTTGCATCTCTCGCATGTATTTGTGTTTTGTGGGAGGAGGAGAGGGTTGTCTGTGTACATGAGGCAATTCTAACATTGCCTCAATATTCCCAGATTCACCAGCTGAGCAGGAGAGGATGCTAGCAACTGACCCTTTGACATGCTAGAAGAAATGAAAAAGTTTGCTGTGTAACTGAGTCAGAAAGGACCTATAGGTAAGTGGGTACCCAAGGGGGTTTTAAGCTAGTGAAGTACTTTGTATAATATAGAAGTGCTTTACCTGACTAAAAAATGCTTTAGGAACAAGTGCTGAGCTTTACAGATAGAGAATAGACTGCTTAGATTACAAGTACAGCAGTTCTAAGGGAAAAAATGAAGAGCAGACTTTACGGAGCCAGAAATAGTTTAACCTTGTTTAACCGGCGCTGCCCGATGCTGCTCTAGTGGCAACTCCGCGCTAAATGCAGAAAAGGCAATAAGTCAGTAATACAGGCTAGCACACTTTAGTGGGCAGCCAAACAATTAAATTAAACAGCAAACAAACACTTTTCGACTTGAATTAGACTAATTTCGACTAAAATGTACTTTTAAGTGCAGATAATAAAAAATGCAGTAAATAACTATGAAAACACTAATAATAAATACTTTCACTAACAATAATAAACACTTTCTGAGAGAGGAAACTGTTGATGTTTGAGATTGATCCAGTAAAATGCATTTTGTCTTAAGCAGCGTTTTTACAAGAGTGCACACGTGTGCAGACACACACACACACACACACACACACACACACACACACACACACACACACACACACACACACGCACACACTCTGCTACTATTATAGGTTCATAGGTAGGTACTAGGCTATCGGCCCTGGGGCCTGTACAAGCCCAGCCAAAAAGGTATCCTGGCTTTTGCCACCCAAGAAAATTATTTTCCTGTGCCACTGTCGAGCAGAGCCACAGAGGTGATCCCCAGGGTGAATTTCCTATTTCCCATCCAATCATCAAGATGTTTCTTGAAGAGTGCTAATGAGGAGCTTTATTTGATATAGATAGGTAGTTTATTCCAGAATATGGGAAGTCTCTTGGACAGGAATCTATCCCTCCGGCATGTTCTGTTTATTGTGGTGACAAGGTTTAGGCCCCTTGAGCATGTAGCTCAGAAAGATTGGGATTTCTTTAAGTGGAGCATGTCCAACAGCTCTGGGTTTGACATAGCTTTGTATGTTAGGCAGAGATCACCTCTGAGTAGGCGATATGCGACGGAGTAAAGCTGGAGTTTTTTGAGACGATCTGCCTAGGGCATCTGTTTGAGGCCAGTAATCCCCTTTGTGAGGTATTTCTGCAGCCTTTCCAGTTGTTGTAGATGTCTTGTGAGGTACATACCAAAAGGGGTGTTGTACTCTATAATGGGTCTAATGAGTAATGAGTAGAGGGGAACAATGACCTCTTTTTTTCTGGATGAGAAACCTTTTGTGATGAGGTGTGCCATGTAGAAGGATTTCCTAACTACTGTGGCAATGTGATTATCAAAGGAGAGACTACTGTCCACCTGTGTCCCAAGGTCTCTTATCACACTTTCGGTGTTAAGTATTCTACCGCCTATGTTGTAGTTCATGGGTACAGAGTTTTTACCAAAGGGGATGACAAAGCACTTTTTGGCATTGAGCTTGAGGCCATGGCTTTGACACCAGACATCTGTCTCAGTGAGGCCCTTTTGTAAAATGTCCACATCGTTAGGAGTTTCAATTATGGCTCCTAGTTTGCAGTCATCTGTGTTAGCCTGTACTTCAGAGAAGTAGATACCAAACAGGAGAGGACCCAGGACTGAACCCTGTGGTACTCCACTTGTCACTGGTCTCAAGTCGGATTTGGAGTCTGCTACTTTCACAGTGTGGGTTCTGTCAGTCAGTCAGCTGGCAACCCATCTTGTAACATAGGGATTTATACCTAGTTTAGTGAGTTTATCTATAATTCCAGAGTGAGGGATGGTGTTGAAAGCTTTGGCAAGATCTAGATAGGCTGTGTGAACCACCTTACTCTTGTCTACGGCTTTGGTGACTGCTTCAAAGAAGTCTATCAGGTTTAGGAGACATGATCTGCCTTTTACAAACCCAAACTGGGTGGGATCCAGAGTTTGGAGATTACCAATGTCTTTATTTATAAGTTCCATGATGATACATTCCATGGCCTTGCAGACCAGGCTCGTCAGGTTAATGGGGCGGTAGTTCCCGGGGTCCATGGTGGCTCCCCCTTTGTGGAGTGGGATAACCATTGCTGTGCGCCATTCAGCAGGCACAAAGCCTGAGGTGAGGCTATGATTGAACATGGTACTTAGGTGGGGTGCCAGTTCGTTCTGTAGTTCATGTAGAACGCAGCCTGGGATGATGTCTGGTCCCATGGATGCTGTGTTCTTGGCTTTGGAGAGTGTGGTTTTTACCTGTGCAGCCGTGATTACAGGAACTTTGCATTCTTCCGGTATAGAGATGGGCTCTTTAGGGGGTGAGAGGGGGGTAAAGTTAGCACTGAACCTATCTGCCAGGATGTTGGCAATATCAGTTGGGTCTGTATATTTAGTGCCATTGTGCTGTAACTCAGAGCAGATCTGAGTGTTGCCATTGAGATTCTTGATATAGCTATAAAATGCTGTGTGGTTGTCTTTAGAATCAGTGGCGATTTTGTTTTCGTAACTAGCTTTGGGGGATTTTATCAGGGATCGCAGCTTCTTACTGAGGCTGACCAGGGAGCTCCTCCACTTATGGGATTTTACTCTCTTTTGCAAGAGTTTCTTCCTTCTGTTGTACAGTTTGTTTATGGCAGGGGACCAACAGAGTGGCTTCCTTTTTTTGGAGGATAGCGTTTTGGTTCTGTTTGGGATAGCACAATCCATGCACTCATGTAAGTGCTTGTAAAGTGCAATTGTGTAGGATTCAGTAGTCGTAACTGTATTGTCCATCTGCATGGGTGTCATGAAGTTCACCACTTCTGTCTTAAGAAGCATGAAGTTGGCTTTGGAGAAATGTTTTACCATGGTTTCCTTAATGGGGGGTGGAGGCAGGATGTGGATATCTAGGGTTAATTAGCTTATGGTCGGATCGGACCAATGAGGCGTTGACTTCAGGTGTGGAACACCGGTCACTCATATTGGTAATGACTAGATCTAGGATATTGTTGCCCCTGGTGGGGGTGTGGAAAAGTTAATCCAGGACATTGGAGTTTATGAATTCCAGAAAGCGTTGAGTGAAGGAGTTGGTACATGAGTAGTTTTCCCAGTTAATGGTGGGGTAGTTGAAATTGCCAATTATTAGGGTGTTTGGTTGAACCCTAATATTTTGCAGTACATCAAGAAAAGAGGAGTGGGAATCCTGGGGCATGGTGGGTGATCTGTAGCAAGCAACAATTTGGATTGCAGTTTTGCCCAGAGTTAGTTGCACTTGGATAACCTCAGCTGCATTATGCTGAGCAACTAGCCTGGAGGTGTGGATATCCTTAATGAATATAGACACACCTCCACATTTGGTGTTCCGGTCCAGGTTTACATGACCGAAAAGTGTGGTATGAGTTATAGCCTGGTAGTGCAGGGGTGCTCTCTGGAGCCTTGAACCAGGTCTCAGTCACTGCACGGATATCGATGTTCTCCATTTCAAGGAGTGCCTCGAGTGAGTGCATTTTGAGATTTAGACTTCTAGCACTGAGTAGCATCACCCTCAGTTTTGGCTTGCCTGTTCCTGTTATGGTGGGGAATTTGTCATTTGAACCTTGCCTAAAAAAAGGCGCTATAGGGGCGGCAAGAACCTTAGCCAGTATCCGTAATCCCAGGGGTGACAGGTGCAGGCCATCTCTGGCAAAGCATCATGGTCTGTCGACCATGTCATCCCAGGCAGACAGATACTGGATCCCTTTAGAATGGCACCAGAAGCTTAGCCAATTGTTGAAGTCAATCATTTTGTCCTTGTACTGCGGCATCATTCTGGGTGATGGCAGAATGCTGCTCAGGGCTAGGGTCATACCTGCCTGGGCTACAAGATCAGAGAGCTCTTCCATGTCTCTTTTCATGTAGTCCAGGGAGATACATCTCAGGTCGTTCACACCAACATGGACAATGACAGAGTCATATTTGTACTTGTTGTGGAGTGACCTGAGTGCATGGGTTATGTGGCGGATCCTGGCACCCAAGAGGCAGCTGACAGTAACCTTCTCCTTGTTTAGCCTGGTGAGTGGGACATTAGTGTGCCTGACTATAGAGTCACCTATGACTAGTGTGTTGGGTACGTTGTTTTGCCTTATTGGCTGTGGTTGAGTGGCACACTGAGTCTGCGGGCTGTGTCTCATTTGGGTTGTGTTGGGGGGTGGAGGTTGCTTGCATTTCTGCTTTGGAGGTCTCTGTTGCTTGAGCAGATTATTATTGAGAGCCTCGGTGAATGTTTTTGTCTTTCTATGTGTGGATTTTGGTGGTGTAGATTTAGTGAGACTATGTGATGAGTGTAGTGTGGTGCAAGTGTTTACCTTCTCCTATTGACTGTCAAGTTCAGTCTTGATTGGAGAGAGCTTTACCTCCAGTTTGGCTAGATAAGTGCATCTCTCACAGGTTGTAGTGTTGGATGGTGGGAGTAGAGGGTTGTCTGTGTACATGAGGCAATTTCTACATTGCCCCAAGATGCCCAGATTCATCAGAAAGTCAGGAGAGAATGCTGGGAGCTAACCCTTGGACATGCCTGAATAAAAAAACTATTTTCCTCTAGATAAGTGAGGAAAGTGAGTACAAGGCTATTTTTCTCTAAGCAAGTGAGGAAAGTAAGTACCAAAACTGTTTTCCTCTAGGTAATGAGGAAGGTTGAGTGCTGTAGTAATTAGTAGGTTATTTAGTGCTTACAAGCTCTGAACAAGTGCCGATCACGAATAAGCGAATTCAAGTGCTAAAAGTAGGAATCTGTATTTGGACTAAACTAGTTACAGGAAAGGTGGAAACAAGTGCAAATGTGGGTTTTTAAATCAGAAAGTTGAGAGAGAAGGAAAACCTGCCCAAAAGGCCAGTAACTACAATTTCTGGGCCAGATCCACTCCTTATGTGGTAGATAGGTTACCTAGTACTTACCACTTCCACTGATAAACTAGAAGGCTTCCCTCCAACACATAAAGCTTGGGGGGGCTCAGAAGCTTACATACAGTCCTGGATACAGCAAATCTGAATCTGGACTACACTAGTTACAGGAAAGGTATTTTTATATATATACATATATATATATATATATATATATATATATATATATATATATATATATATATATAGAAAAGTAGCTAAAACAGCAGTCAAAACAATTCAAATGCAGTGCAAGCTAGCACACTTGAGTATGTAGCAATGTTAGACCAAACAGTTTAAAAAATGCAATTAAATTAAAAATGACTAAAAACAATGCAGTAGGAGTCTATTAGGTAGAATGAGGTAAAGAGATGGGACTGGGGGCAGTGTCCCAGATCAAATATACAGTGGGGCGGGCAACTGCAAAAGCCTCCAAATTTAAACAACAACACAGGAATAGGGAGGGTAGGTATGGGAAAACCAACACCTTCAGCAGAGATCTGAAAAAGTATACAGTGAAGCAAAAATAAAAGTGCACAACTCTGAAGTCAGCCAGCAATGATATAAAATTAGTCAAACAACAGTTACCAGTACACAACTCTGAAGTGCCAGAAATATATACTCAGCTCTGTATATCTCCAGATAGTTTGAAGAGCACTCTTTCAGTACACAGGAAGGCTCCAGCAATGATATGCAGACGTTTTTACTAAGAGGGTCTAATTTTATGCAAGTAATCCCTGAGATGGTCAGATAACACACAGGATGTAAAACAAGTTATACCAACTTAAGACAGAGAAATAGTGGGAGGGGGATAAACACCTTCAGCAGAGATCTGAAAAACTATACAGTGAAGCAAAAATAACAGTGCACAACTCTGAAGTTAGCCAGCAATGATATAAAACTAGTCAAACAACAATTACCAGTACACAACTCTGAAGTGCCAGAAAAATATACTCAGCTCTATTTATCCAGACATATGACCAATGAGAACTGTGATATTCACACACAGACTGTACCCTCCTCTCAGTATAACAATATTCTTCCTGGAGACAGCTCTATCAGTTAACTTTGAACAAATGAAATTAGGTCTGCCCATTCTAATTTCTTTTTCTTCTTGTATCACACATGCATACCCCCAATGATCCTTTAAATTTGGCAGAATTAAGCAAAATTGTTGAGGGCATTGATGATCATTTGCTAGCACATGCATGGTATTGCCCTATATCACTCCCATATACCTCATTTCCTGTCTTCGGTCTAGTTGCATTAATACCTTAGCCCTGTTTGCAAATACTGCCACTTTTAGGTTATTTCTGCTCTCAGACACACTAACTATTCTCTTCAGGCTGTAATCAACCTCTAAACATGTCGAAGCATTGGTAGTGCAGGTATTCTGGTATTTGACATGCCTCGCCCAGATTATATACTTCAATGCATTAGATCCAACTGTATAATTGTAATGTTAACTGGCTGTGTTGTAGTCCTGACACTATTTTTGATTGCAGCTGTTTTTATTCAGTTATAGTACAATCCTGCAACTAATGAAATGTGTATTAAGAACGTAAAGAAAAATTTTGGATTCAGATTGTGGTACAAGATTAAACTGGAGTATTATATTGCTTGTTTGAGTGGTACTGCTTCCAAATGCTAAATAACTCACAAAGCAGTAAAAAGGTTAAACAAATATTTTGTTAGCTAAGACAAAAGTCACCAAAATGTTCTCTTTCACTCTGAAGTTTCGTTCATTTTCCCAGGTTCATGACTGAGGTCCACTTGAAATATTCAAACATTGTGGTCACTCACTAGGTCTGCAGGTACAGAGGGATAAAGCCCTGACTATAGCTTAGGTGGCGCAAGTTTGATTAGCAACTTAATCACCTGATGGTGCTGGTCACGGAGTACCCATCCTGTGGTGAGGAAGGTGACTCAAGCCTGCCGCTTGGGTAACACCTAGCAGGAGTACTAGATGTTACACTTGTAAAGTACAAACCTCTGAACACTTCAGTGTAAGTGAGGTGTACAATGAAAAGAGACAAATTTATATGTACAGTGAAAAAAAGGCACATTTGTATCACTTGTTTGCAAATACAAGTCCCACTAACAGTGAAAGATCTTAAACAGAGAACATGGCAATAACAGACTCCCAAAGTGCAATGCTTTTCTTACTGTCAGTATGGATTACCTAAATTCAAGTTTTTTTTATTGTCACTTTTGTTAAAGTAAATGCTTTATGCAGGTTTCAAGCTGATAGGCGTAATGACTTGCCGACACTCAGATATGTAATGGACAGAGTTTTATTACTGTTATACTATGATTGGAAGCAAAGAAATCCCATCCAGTGTGTGTTTGCCTTCACCATCAAAAACTGACGAAAATTAAAATATGCAGTTGATAAAAAGTGGAAACATTTCTGAGGATACGTGAGAAGAAAATATCTGAAAAATGTCTGGACTTGCCAGATTAGTATGGTTATACATACAAACAGACCTTCCTGAAGCTAGTCAGAATAAGTCTTAACTTGATTAGTGAATGTGGTTTACATTTTCTTTCTGATTTCTTTGCCAAATCATTTTGTTTATTATGTTTATCTTTTGTATACATTCTTGTAATCAGCAGAAATGCAAATATTTCTTAAACATCTTAATTTACAGTGCTTGTTACAATGGAGTTGTAACTGTAGATGTGTTGCACTTTGTGGTTTATGGAAGAGGGAATGTGCATTTGTTCTACCAGAAATAATTCATAATGCATTGGTCTTCCTGGTGCGGTGCACAACAGGGATTAAATAAAGTCACCAGAGGTCAGCTATAGTTAAAGAAAACAATGATTAGACTATAGCAGACTTCCCTGAGATTCAATAAATTCCGAGTAGGCTTAGGGTGAAGCCTACAAGGAGTTTATGCATTTGCACAGTGAGCAGCAGCGCTAATTCCATATGCATGCCACAGAATGCATTTAAAAGTAAACAAGCATGGTTTCATGGCCAGCAGCAGTGTTGCCTGCCAGGAAACTGTATATAGCAATACAGACTGGAGCAGTCATCTAAACTTGTTTACCTATGGGCAAACTAGGTCTGCAGGATTGCGCAGAATGCCACAATGATTACCAGGGTTATTAATAAAGCAATGTATATAGCTCCAACACATTACATGAAAGTCTATACAGTCCAGAGTACTATAGAAACCTGTCAGGCACACTGCATAAAAGTTGTATAAATGATCAGTAAGGGTACATAGACTGCATTATAAATAAATAAACTGCGGTGGTGGTGCTGCGGTAGCATTGTCGCCTCACAGTTAGATGTTGCCCGTTCGATTCTCAGTTAGAGCGTCTTCTGTGTGGCGACATGCGTGAATGGGCATTCCTTCGTTGAAGGTTGTGCATTATGCCCGGCAAGCCAGTACGTAAAAATCTACTGCCAATCATTAGCGGACGGGAGTTCCGCTGTGGCAACCCCTAACCGGGAAAAGCCGAAAGACACAAACAAAGTCAGGGGAAGTTTGACTATTGAAAAGGGACACACAGACAAATTGTATGAATGAACACAGGGGAGGAGGACAGATTAAACATGAATGTTCAGCCGATAAGGGCATGTCAATGAAGATAGTTGTAGCATGAACAGTAATCACATATTGACATGATACGGTATGGACTGCACAGTTATTGTACATTATGTGACTGTCACACAAGGTGGCATATTTGTGATATAAGCATTCTGACATGAACAATGGACAAGACATGTATCAGGGATGGTATATACAATAGGGATTATGTACATATTGTGAAGCTGTGCAAAATGAGTTGCCTGAATATGAATGTAATGTCAGCACAGGTCTCAGCCAAGTGGAACACTTAGCAACAGGTCCATTGACAACAGTAGATCAAAGCATGTACAATCAGGGACAATATCTGAATAATACTACCATAATCCTATGTCTTCCACAGAGCATATGTGATTGTAAGTGATTACAGATGGTTTTGCAAAAATGCACTTGTACAACTATTATGATTTGTCATTAATTTCTGAGTGGAATTAAACACACCTCCCTCAAAATGTAATATATGCTGGAGGTGTTCGGAGGGACATGTGAAACATGATAATATATAGCAGATGACAGCATGTCAAGGAAGACAGTTGTAGCATGAAAAATAATCACATACTAACATGATACAGTATGGACCGGACAGTTATTACACATTATGTGACTGTCACACAAAGTGATATATCAATGGAGTGGATACTTTGTGACATAAGCATCCTGACATGAATAATGGACGGGACATATATCGCACATGGTATATACAATAGGGATTATGTGCATATTGTGAAGCTGTGCAAAATGAGTTAACTGAATATGAATGTAATGTTAGAATAGGTCTCAACCAAGTGGAACACATAGTAACAGGCCCATGGACAACTGTAGATGGATGCATGCACAATTAGGGGCAATATCAGAATAATACCACCAGTAATCCTATGTCTTCCACAGAACATATGTGATTGTGAGTGATCATATATGGTTCTAAAAGAACACACTTGTACTATTGTGATTCATCAACAATCCCTGTGGGGAATCAAGCACACCTCCCTGAAAATGTAACATCTGCCGGAGGTGTTTGGAGGGACACTGTTACACCTGTATTAGAAATAACAAACAATCCTAGCTAGTTGACAGGTGTGCATACCACTTGGACTACTCATAGGGGTGTTGTCCATATTGTACTTATCTTGTGTATTTGTGTTCACAATGAAACTAATCCCCCCATGAGTTTCCTTCATCTACTTTGTTCCCATGGCTGTGGCATCAATCCTTTGTGCATGTGTTGATACTGTATGCATTATATCAATACCACACTTGGATTCAATGTTTGTTCACAATTTTCATTTTTCTTTATCATGTATTTCTTCCAGTTGTCTACCCACTTAGTGACATAGGAGTTTGTGGTAACTTGTAAGAGCTTCTGTGTAATACATGACTGTTGATTTGTGTCAAATGCCTTGGCCAGGTCAAGTTCCGCAGGATGATAGTATTCTCATCATGCTTGCCCTTGGTAACCTTCCTGAAGTCAGTGAACAAATGTAACAGACATGATGTAGCCTGAACAAATCAAATGTGGGTTTAATACACAGTTAGGATATTACCTGTGTCCTTTAAGAAAAGGTTCATGATGACTCCTTGGCCAACCTCACAGATGAGAAGAGTCAGGATAGGTTTATAATTCCATGCATCAGGTCATGATCCCCCTCAAGTCAGAATGATACATGTTGCAGTACACCTTCTATGGTAACATAGGATATCTGAAGGCTGTGTTGATGTATGGCTCCAACAGTGTCTGGTAGGTCAGGTTTTAAGTCATGCTATAGGCAACCTGTGATGTTGTCAGGGCCCATTGCTTCTGTGTTATTAGCCATAGAGAGTGCACAGATGTGCTGTTCTCATAAGAATAAAAAATGAGTAATGTTTGCATGTTTACTTTGTCCTTTGGCCAGTAGTAACAGAGTGATGACATGTAAGACAAACTGTCAGCTAGCAGATTGTCTGTGTCCTCTGGGTGGGTATGTCTGCTGACATCCACACACAGATCTGTGCTTAGTTGTGTATTCAACTTAACCTTTCATATGTATTATAATAAAAGATTTGTAACAAGATCTCCACACAGCCTTGGTCATTCATCGCATTCCACACACTGTTGCTATGCACACAGTTATACAACTGTCACGTGCTTATATCACTTGCACACCATATGCTTATACACATTTCATGGGCAAGCTGTGTTTGAACAGTCTGATGTCATATCAGGGCATATTACATATAAGTTGTTTGTGGTTCATGCAGAACATTTCCTGACACAAATGCTAATATTCACACACTGCTGCTGACCACCTCAATAATCCTTGGCTGTAGCAACACAACTGCACATACAATAAATTCCACAAGGTTGCAATTGCATCAAAACATGTGATACACTGTGTATATCACAGCATAACGACCATGTGTATGAGAAAATACTTACATGATCATGTAATCAATATAACTTGATATTGATGTCAGTCACAGAACATTTAATGATGGTATGTAGACACGTACACCTGTGCCATATTGCAAGTGTTACTGTGATGATGGCAGAATGTGAACTGTGTAGAAGGCTTATCTGCTCCACTACAAAAACACATGTCATAATACACCACCAATATACATAATAGTGTATCATACCATGTCAACAGTTCTCAGGAGTCATATTACTACAGCTGTCAAAAAAGTAGCATGTACTGCAAAAGCATCAATGGCCATAAATACATTAGCTCACACATCACAGATTGTAAGACTCTTTTGTAGCCATACTGTACAATCATACTTCAATATAGCACATGTCAATGACATCATCATTGACATGTCAACAATTCATAGGGTCGTAGGACATTATTGGTCTAATGGTCAACATCACATGAAATCCTAGCCATTACTATACCTTGTAAAAAATCCCTATATCCCTATTATTATGTAGATTATGGAAGATAGTAAGCTTATTGTGTGTATTTGAACACTTTGATTACATTACATCCTGTCACTATCAATATGGAGCATGTGCACCACACCATGACAGAATTAGCAATCACACATGCAGTGGTCTTGAGATGGCTTGCGGAGGCTCATGGAAGGACTCTGATTCATGATGTGTGTATGCATATTTGACACAAGAGCATCCTCCAATCCTCTCCAGGAAGGATGTCATGTGGCCAGTAGAAAAAGGAGGATGATGAATGCATGGGGTTAAGTGAAAGGTTTTCAAGTGGTAGTGCAATGAAGAATGATTCTAAAGATCATACAAAGCCTGTAACATACAATCAACCACACACACACACACACACACACACACACACACACACACACACACACACACACACACACACACACACACACACACACACACACACACACCAGTAGACTGGGCCTGATTGAACATTACACTTATGTAAGTATAGAATATGAATGCCATGCAATGTCACAGTAGCAACACCACATATGCTCAACAGTAACACTATCACGTTGCATTTATGGAGTAGGATATCATCATTTTATGTTGAGGAGAAAATGTTGGGAGGAATGTAGGGCATGGATGTGGAGTCACATCCCTGTGTAAAATTGTTTCAGAAGTGACAGATGTATGTACAGACATGCATGTCACCTAATATCAGATTAGAAAACCTATATGAGTAGGAAAATTAATTTGCAAACACAGTAGTTAATGTTACTGCCACAGCACAGGTTTGTCTTGAATACTGTCAGAGTGCATGGTATACAGGATGACATCATCATTGTATGTGACAGTGAGATCTTCAGAGTAGAGTTTGACATAGCTGTGGACTCACATATTTTTCTAAAATCGTCAACATAGTGACTGTTGACTGCATACACAGTTAACTGCAGTGAGAATAGAACTCCTATCTTTTACAAAGCACAGTACTTAATGTAAGCACCACAGCGCAAGTCTGGGTTTTATAGTGACCAACAACACTTTATAGTTGATGACATCACCAGTGTCTGGTGAGAAGAAGATGATAATAGCAGTGTCTGACATGGTGTAAAATGGTCTCTTGAATGTCAACCAAATGTACAAACACATGCACACAAGTTGACCGCTGTGAGTACAGAATCTCTACCTAAGTACACTGACCAGAGAACTCAGTATTTAATGAAAATGGCACAGCACAAATCTGGCTTCTATATTGTCCAACAACACTTTATAAAGTGATGACATCAGCAGTGTCTGGTGAGAAGAAGACGGTAATAGCACTGTCTGACATGCTGGTGTAAAGTGAACATACACAGACATACCAATTGATGACAGTGAGAAAAGAGCCCCTACCTATCTGTTTACACAGCACAGTACTTGACACAAGTGCCATGGAACAAGTCTGACTTTTACAACGGTATAGGACAATTCATAGTGGATAACATCATAGTTGGATGTTTGAAAGTAGATGTGAGGCCTGCATTAAATGGGTGTGTAGGCATGTACAACCTTCAAAATATTAGTGCTCCGTGGGATTGTACTGATGACTGAAGGATACACAGTTATGCTGTTTTGACTAGACACACACACACACACACACACACACACACACACACACACACACACACACACACACACACACACACACCAGTTGACTGCAGTGAACTCCTACCAAATTAAGAACACTGACTAGAGAACTCAGTACTTAAAGCAGCACCATGGCTCAAGTCTGACTTTTATAATGATGCAGGACAATTCATAGTTGATGACATCAGCATTGGAAGCTTGAGAGAAGATATTGGGAGTCCTGAAAGAAATGGATGTGTAGGCATGTACAATTGTCAAAATATTGGTACACCATGGGATTGATTGCACTGCTGACTGTAGGATACACAGTTCTGCTCTTCTGACTTGACTGACACACGCACACACACACACACACACACACACACACACACACACACACACACACAGCAGTTGACTGCAGTGAGATTAGGACCCCTACCTAACTATGTACACTAACTAGAGAACTCAGTATGCAATGCAAGTGCCACATCACGAGTCTCACTTTTATGATGCTGCAGGACAATTTATTGTGGATGACATCAGCATTAGATGTTGAGTGGCTTGTCTAAAATAGATGGTGAGCCATGTACAACTGTCAAGAGATTAAAGATCTACACATTACCAGATTGATGAGTGTGTAAAGTGCAGCTTTTGCTGTTGTGTTTCCAGTGTGCAGGTATACCTTAAAAAGTCAGCTTTGCAAACTATATGCAAAGCTGTCGACATTACTACAAGTGCTGGAAAATCTGAATGTGTATTGTGAGTATAAAGACATATATGGTATATAAGAAAGCATTTTTATTTACTTCTGTAGTGTAGTTGATGTGTTTGGAAACAAGTACTGAAAAAACAAGTTTCAAGTGCGAGGGTACAGGTAACACATGGCTACAGTGTAATATGTGTTCTTTCCTTAAAAGGGCCTTCTCTTTGTGTTTTTACATGTACATTCATGAGATAAAGACTAACTATGCAGTAAACATATGTAATTGATGCTAGTGCACACTTTCCTCAGTGCACTGGTGACAGCTGGTTTGAAAGGTCAATGGCAAAGTGTTTCTGCATGTGAGATACACATTTATACTGCTTTCCCAATTTGGGCATAGTTAAGAGATGAGCAAATGTGAACCTCTGCTCCATTGATACAATTATGAAAGTTGTATTGGTTTGCTTACCTCTGTGCATTCATGTTAAGCAAAGAGGCATGGCAGTCAGCAGTGTGAATATCACTGAGTGCAAGAAACACACCTACTGCCGAGCTGACTCTGTGGCAGCATATGCAAATGCATTGATAGATTTCATTTTGAGCCAGATGATGCAAGATTCAAATCCAGGTGTATCTAATAGTTATAAATATATATTTATAATGCAGTGAAATATCATTATATATGCACTGTATGTTACCTTAGTGCAACATGTTTAAGCAGCATTGCACAGAGGTAACTGCAACATTGAAGAGACAGTCACTGTCACTTAGCATTGTTATGTGATGTCAAACTCCACACAAACACAGAAAACAAAATGTGAAGGGCTTCATTGTTTTTTTTTCGCTTACATGTGGAGTGTGTGATTCTATTTTTTGACCAGATTAAAGGTGTTAAAATGGGAAAGACTGAAAAGTGGTGAAATGGGGAGCAAGCAAGGAGAAGAACAAAGGGAAAGCAATAGATGCATGTGCAGGAAGGAGGAAGGAAATAACTATAGCTATCCACTTCTTTAACAGTGTAAAATGAAAATATGTACAAAATATTAGCTGAATTTGAACTGTCACCTCAACAAAGAGGGGTGACAACAGCACATTCATGTTGTATAGCTAAATGGACCAAATCAAGTGAGTCAAGAAGACACATGTATGAAGTAACGAGCTTTGTATGGGACAATATTATTTTGTGGGACAGGTGCCCATTTATTTTACTTCAGTAACAGAGGAATGTTGGGTAAGGGATGTATGTATTTCTGGTTCAGATAAGTAGGGTAGGTGAGCAAGAAGATGCAAACAAACAGGACAAACAAGGCAAGACACAAGGATGGTGAGGGACTTGACAAGTTGGGGGACACCATGATTGGTGTTATGGAGGGGACAATGGATGTCCATGCCCATCAAACATGGGGACAATGAGAATCTAGTCCTCACCTGCAGGACTATCATCACTGTCCCCTTACTCTGATGACTGTTGGAGTGCTTGACGTCTTCTCCTATGGACTATAAAATGGCAGCATGTTCTCTATCTGGCCTAGATGTGCACCAGTGGTGCTGTGCATGACTCTATGCACCAACCCTGGCAACATCTGGTGGGTGATAAAATCCCCACCTCCACCAGTACTCCCAGAGGGTACTACAGCACTAGCTGCTGGGGTAGTGCTACCTAATGTGGAGGGCTCAGGTAGTGCAGGGGCAGCAGAACCAGTATTGCCTGGTTGGTTCCCAGATGTGCTGGGCATAAGTGCAGAAGACGGTGGAGTGGGGGCAGGCTGAGCCACAGTGGTTGGCCTAATTCTCTGTGCTGTAAAGCATTTTGTGATTTATAAGAACAGGGGTAAGAGAATAAAGAGTTCTAATTAGTACCATCATATGGGACATACAATGCATTATCACAATAATAAATTATTTATCTCTACTTTTATATTTAAGTATACTTCTTAACAACGACAAACTATAAGTAATAATTGCTAAAAGTAGTCCTTCCAATGTGCATATATTGCACATATGCATGGTCAAATTATACAGATTAAGTTAACAGTTGGGCATTTATGCACTTCTGTTGAAAATAAATTATGTAATATTTTTAAAGAATTTCATGATATATTTGTTACCTGTGGTATTTGTAGCCACTTTTGACTACAGTATTAGACTTGACTCCTACAGTTGGCTTGTACTACAGACTGAAGCATACATGTTTGCTTTACAGTTAGGAAATGCATGCGTAATTTGCTACTACTGCATAGAAGAGCAATACTTCAGCTAAAATAACACTGATGTTGTGCTGCATACATATCCCTTGCTTCCCTCAGTCTCTCTCTAGATTCTCAGCATTGGCCTACCTGTTCACCATGATCTCTTGGTTGGCTGTGGAATAAAAAGAAGAGAACAAAAGAAGAGCATTAAGCATACCAGTCTTACATATATGCATCTGCCTATTGAGTTTTAGTTATCTGTATTTGTATACTTATACAACTGTGTGATGTCAGCTGTCTTAAACTCAATTATCACTGGCTGAGTGTATTCTGCTTGCACCTTTTGAGGTCATTATAGCAATGCCTATACTTTTCTCCAGTGCATGGAATGCCAGTCACACTAGAGACAGCCTTGGCTGGACTATTCCATTCCTCAGATTTTACTAGGAGCTGGTATAGTCCCCATGTAAGAGCCTTCAGCTGTGGCACTTTACAGGAAGTCCACTAAAGATTCTGGACTCCTCAGGGCCCCACATCTATGCCCTAAATTGGGCACCTTTCCTTCTACCACCAGACATGTCCAACCAGAGAAAACAGCAATACTTAAGAATGATTTCGAGCCAATCCATTTTATTACATTTACTACTAGTGCACAAACCCTAACAACCATGCCAACTGAGTTTGCACAATGTTAAGGGGAGAGCAACAATGGCAGAGATGAAAGCAGTTTATAAACTATGAAGGATAATGTGACAATTGGAATTAGGTTTTGTCAAAGGAAAAATATACTTTCAAGATGATCAAAACACGGTATGTTCAGGTTAAGGCACTTTAATCTTGCAGCAAGGAGACAAAAACATGCTATTACAGAGTTTGTTTAACTAGAAACAGGAAATACTTTCATTTTTATACATTCTCTAACTGGACATGGCCTACCAAGCTGACGTAATAGATTACCAGCCTTTTCATCATCATTTGTTGACCATCATTCCCATGAATTTCTGCTGATTTAACAACTTTTGTGAGAAACTTCCTGAGGAAAACAACGTGGCCTTGATTACCACCAGTTAGATACATGTTATGTTACCATTCAAGGTACTACGGCTAATTCAAGCACAATGCTAACAGTTCATTTCTCTAATAATCCTTTGTCTACTTTATCTCTAAGCTTCTGCAACTGCACATGTTCTCATGCTTCAAACAGAGCTGATTGTTTAAAATCATTACATTTACAGAATATAGTATTGTTCATTCATTCGTTCCTGACCTAGCAAATAAGCACCTGCTTCTCAAGTACATTTCCAAAAGGCATAAACATGAATATTGCTGTGCTAGCAATTACTAGGTCAGAGGGCATCTTGCAAGTTTCAGAAAGCATACTGCAGTTTTCAAAAAGCATCTTTTTCAGTCTCATATGAAATTCAACTTATATATATATATATATATATATATATATATATATATATATATATATATATATATATATCACAGTGCATGTAAAATAGAATGAAAAACATGTTAATTCTTTTGATTATTAATTAGCATTAAGCATATACACATTAATACATATTTTTCGAACAGGTTTTGCTTCGGATACTGCTGTGCATGTTACTTGATTTAACTTTGCAGATGTGTTGGCTGTATAAATTATATAATCTGACACATTTTTGGTGTGTCTTTGCATATTGATAAGATTAAATTGTACAATGTGGGATTCAAATCTTTGCATTAGAAACAAAACATATTTTTCCACATAGGTGATTTTTCATCCTTGCCACAGAAGAAGTGCTTGTTGAACATGCTCTTTAATTATGTATATACATATACAGACTAAGGGGTTAACCAGGTATGTGGATGAGCTGGCAAGGTCCTGGTTTATACATATTGTGTGTATGGATATCACTGAGGTATGAAGGCCATCCAAGGCCAGAGAAGATAATTATAATTACAGAAAGATAATATTCATTGCACAGTGTCACACATATAATTCATATGAGCTCCACTGCTACACATACTTATTTTTATTTATAATTATGTTCAAATTTTTTTGTATTTAGTTCTTAAAATTGTGTGGGCAAGCATTAATAACATTGGGAGTGTCCTAAATTAGAACTTAGGCTCACCTGTATTACAGCCCTACACTTACACTTGTTGTCACAGGAACAGTTAAAAAGCAATCGTATATTTTCATATTCATTAAGTTTGTGTGTTAACCTCTGTACAACACCAGTGAGTGTGTCTGCATAGTTGCAAACTATAGAATATACAATGCATTCATTTTGAAATTGTCTACTGCCTGCTTCTGTCTGTAGGTGTTTTAGATCTGCAGGTTTTGGGGAAGGTTGTTATCCACCACACAATGCTGCTTAGCAGATTTGTGTGATAGAAAGCAAAGGATGCAACAATGCATCCTTTTTGAAATTAAAAATGTCCACATCCTGTCTGCAGGTGCTCTGTCTGCTTTGTCTGTGGGCCATTAGTCCAGGTTTCTGCTAAGGTAAGTGTTGTGCAAACAAGACAAGCAAAGATCACCTTGTTTTATACTTGTGAGCAGAGTTTATTATGTTTCATCCTTAAAAGATAAATGTGGGAATTGAACCATGATCTACAGATAATATATGCTGTGTGAATCACTGTGTCTATTAGCTGCAGCTTATGTACTGGTTATCATAGAAGTACATTACATGACATTTACTCAATTTATCCATTCACCGTGTTTGCGCTAAGCCATGCACCACACAAATATTGGTGTTAAAAATAAATAAAATAAACATTACAAAATAAATGTTAGTACAAACTAAAGGTTTTTACACAAGTCTGGATTTGAAGTATCACACCAATGAGCATACAAAACACAGTAAGGGTGTCTTATTTATCTTTACCACAGAAACAGCTTTGCAATATAATGAAAATCATTGTGCATACAAGCAAGTCCCAAATCATCCACTGTATTAACAAGATCTTTGGGATTTGTACACTTCAAAGTTGTTTATACATGTATTAATTTCAGATGTAGTGGAATGAGTGATCACACAACCATTTATGGCTATTGTTTGCAGCAATGCAGCTCTGTCTTATCTTTGTGTGGTGTTCATTCTTTGCTTATTTGAACAGTAATCTAAGACATGCAGTCTGTAAGGCATTTTGTATCGTCCTAAAATGTATGAGAATACTGAATGGTAATAATATACAGTTTTCAACAAAAGCAGGGAAGTTTGGATATTAGTGCACAGAAACAGAAATGAGTGCTGCTTACTTACATTTAAAAAACCTTGATACAATTGCTTCTACACCTGGCGGACACACCCACTGGAGGTAACTGAGCCTGAATTGCCTTTGTGTTTTCCTACTCCCTACCAGTAATTATTCAATGTTGCAATCTATTAGCAACAAATACTGAGGGAGTGCTTGCACTATGTTTACACCTGCTACACGGAGCCAATAATTTGGGATTCAGCAATTCTAATGAGTTTGCACCTAATTTTGCATTTTCACCATGCTCACAGGCCTGAATGTACACTTTAAAAGGGTAGCCATGTAGCTAAGGAACCTGAAGGTGAGGAGAGTTGTGTATGTGAATAACACAGAAAAAGACTGATATTACTTTGGAGTTATTTGCACAGGAGACTACTGATCATGATAAGGTTTGATTGAATTTTAGGATCATATGATTATAGGAGGTTACTAGGTTACTAATTCTAGGGCCCTTACAAACCTAGTCAAGTTTTACCCTTATTTCCATGATCAGCATCTACCACTCCTGTCCAAGAGGGACATAGGTGGAACCCCTGGGGTGAATTTATGGTTACCTTTCCAATTGTCTAGACTGTGTTTAAAGAGGGCCAATGAGGTGCTCTGCTTGACATGAAGCAAGAGCCTGTTACAAAGGTGTTGTAAACTCTAGGAGACAAATATGTCCCTCCAGCAGGTTCTATTAATGCCACATACTAGGTTAAGGCTATTAGAGCAAGTAACTCGTCTACCATTTGACTTATGTATATGCAGCATTTCCAATAAAGTAGTGTCAAAGATTGCCTTATATGCAAAGCAGAGATCCACTCTGAGTAGACTGTATGAAACAGAATAAAGTGACAGTAATTTCAGACAATCCTCATAGCACAGATACTGAAGACCTTGAATTTTCCTTGTGTGGAACATTTGTGGTCTCTCTAATTGCTGTAGGTGCTTGGAAAGGTACATACCAAAAGGAGCATTGTACTCAGTTATTGGCCTGATGAGGAAAGAGTACAGGGAGGGTATAACTTCTTTTTTTTTTTCCTGGAGGCTATGCCATTACTTATGAGATGAGCAATATAGAATGCCCTTCTTACTATTGTGGATACATGGTGCTCAAAGGTAAGATTGCTGCCAACCTGTGTTGCCAGGTCTTTCAACACTGAGTGTGTACTTAGGGTATTGTTACTGATGTGGTAGTTAGCAGGAACATCACTCTTACTGAAAGGGATGATATTTTTTTGCATTATGTTTAAGGCCATGACTTTGGCACCAGTTGTTTGCTTCGGTAAGACCCCCTTGTATGATGGTGACATCATTTGGAGATTCTATGACTGCTCCCATTTTGCAGTCATCAGCAAACTTTGTCAGCCACAGACCTTTAGTTTTAGCTTCACTTCAGAGAAATAGATTCCAAACAGCAGAGGTCCCAGGACTGATCCCTGTGGAACACCACTCTTTACAGGTCTGCTGTTGGAAGTGGATTGCCCTATTTTGACTATATGGGTTCTATCAATGAGCCAGTTAGTGACCCCTGTAATGATATATGGGTTAATACCCAGCTGAGTGAGTTTGGCTATTATGCCTGAGTGGGCGATAGTGTCAAAAGCCTTGGCTAAGCCCAGGTAGGCTGTATGCACAGATTTTCCCTCATCAAGGGCCTTGGTGACTGTCTTAAAGAAGTCCACTAGGTTTAACAGGCATAATCTCCCTTTGAAAAATCCAAATTGAGTAGGGTCATGTGTTTGGAGGTTACCAATATCTTTGTTGATAAGGTCCATGATGATTCTCTCCATGGCCTTGCATATAAGGCTAGTCAGGCTAATAGGTCTATAGTTCCCAGGGTCAGTGGAAGTGCCACCTTTGTGCAAGGGGATAACGATGGCCCTTCCCATTCAGCTGGGATGAAGCCAGTGCTTAGACTATGATTGAAAAGAGTACCCAATGATGTTGCTAATTCTTGTTTGAGCCCATGTAGGATGTTATCAGGTCCCATGGATGCTGTGTTTTTGACCTTAGAGAAGGCATTCATGGTCTGCTTTTTAGAGATACAAGGTAGAGAACAGGTGGTAGGGATGTCTTCAGGTAAGAGTGGCGGGGACAGGGGAGTGAAGTTTCCACAGAACCTGTCAGCTAAAAGGTTAGCAATGTCCACAGGCTTGGTATATGTGGTATAATTAGCTACCAGTTCGGCACAAATCTGGACCTTTCCTTTTAGGTTACGGATGTAACTAAAGAACTCCTTATGGCTGTCCTTAGTTGAAGAAGCTAATTTGGATTCATAGTTAGCTTTGGAGGGCTTCAAAAGAAGTCTTGTTTGCTTGTTTAAGCTGAGGAGGGAGTGTTTCCAGTTTAGGGCTTGCTCCCTCTTACTCTTAGACAGCAATTTCTTCCTCTTATTGTAAAGCCTGTTAATGGCAGTTGTCTAAAAGACAGGTTTGCTCTTCCTTGAGGAGCTTGTTTTGGTCCTATCAGGTATGGCCAAGTCAATGCAGTTGTTCAGGTGTTTGCATAAAACATTTGTGTAAAACTTTGCATTGTTTCCAGTTCCATCTGAGGGGGGAGGTACAGTGAAGATATTTATATCATCCTGTAAGAGGTTATAATCTGCTTTACAGAAGTTTTTTAGTTTAGTTAGTGCTGGGGGGGTGGTCAGGTGTGATAGTAACTTTGAATGAGACTGATTTATGGTCAGATCTTACCAGGGAAGACCTCACAATGGGGGTGCTAAAGTGGTCCACTATATTGGTAAGCATCAGATCCAGGATGTCGGCACCCATTATGGAGGTGTCAACTAGCTGGTCCAGGGCATTGCAGTTAATGAAGTTGAGGAACCTTTGGGCAAGTGAGTTTGTGCACAAGTAATTTCCCCAGTCAATGGATGGGTAGCTAAAGTCATCCAAAACCATAGTGTTTGGATGTATCTTGATAGACACAAGTAGATTCAAATAGGTAGAGTGGGTGTCCTGATTCATGGAGGGGTTCCTGTAGCTGGGAATGACTTGAATAGGTGTCCTACCAACAGTTAATTCCACCAGAAGTATCTCCAGGGAATCATGCTGTCTAACCAATCTGGAAGTCCATTTATCTTTAATAAATATTGATACACTACCGTCTTTAGTTTTCATGCCATCAATTTCTGGTCTGAACGCGTGGAAGGAGGTGTAGCCTAATATGGCTGGTATGCTCTCCACAGCCTTGAACCAGGTCTCCATGACTGCACAAATGTCTATGTCTTCCAAGGTGAGGCCTGCTTCCAGTGAATGCAGTTTCATGTTAAAACTCCTAGCATTTAGCAGCAAAACCTTGAGGTTGTTCTTAGATGGAATTCTTACATCAGGAATTTTGTCCTTGAGACACTGCCTAAAAAGGCACTATAAGGGTGGTAAGAGCCTTGGCCAGTAGCCAAAATCCCAGGGGTGACAGATGAAGACCATCTCTGGCAATCATGTCACCCAGGCTGATAGATACTGTTTCCCTTGGAATGCCACCAGAAACTAAGCCAGTTATTGAAGTCAATCATTTTCTGTTTGTACTGAGGTATCATCCTAGGTGAAGGTAAAATGCTGCTTAAGGCTAGGGACATACTAACCTGAGACACATAGTCCGAGAGCACAGTCATGTCTCGTTTCATATAGTCCAGAGAGGGACATCTCAAATCATTCACACTAACATGGACTATGACAGAGTCATAACAGTACCTGTTGTTGACAGACTTGAGTGCATATACTGGATTTGCCCATATAGGCATTTTTCTCAGGTATTTTACTTTCTCAGATACACAGCTTTATTAACTTTTATCACAAGTGTCACTGTTACAAACTGTTTCTCTGTACTCTTCTATGTTCTTTCAGTGAAATGTAAATCTTCTATATTGTCAATGGAACAGTGGTGTTAGCCTTCTAGGATGGCCCATTGACACTTGTAGGGGGAATGCTGGGCACAGGTAGAGGTGACTGGAAGTTGCATAACAATTACTGTTTTGTGGTAAATGTGTACACATGATTTTTGGACAGTTTGTTTGAAAGCACTTATAACAATTGACTGATGTGTCATTCCTTGTTTGGTACAAAATGTCATTTGTCTGTGTTTTGGTGGTGAAGGAGTCAAGTTCTATTTCTGTCACAATCAAAGCATGTTTTTACAGAGGTTTGCTTTGTTATTGTTAGTCCTTGTTTTGGACTGAACCTTGGTTTGTGTGCAACGGTGATATGTTACAACCGCATAACCCTTTTTTATATTTGAAAAACTGAAGTCTTTTTATTTCTCCAGTGGGTAATATTTGAAAAACTAGTAATATGAGTTATAGCTCAGCAGTACATTTATTTATGTGATATTTATGTGTAGTATCTTCCTTTTATGTTTGATGTCACCTAGGACTATGGCACCCAAGGATCCCAATCCCTGCAACCCCCCCCTTCAGTGACTCAGAGAACGATGTGATTGTACAAGCCTTTCATCAACATGTTGCCTTTGTGCTGTGGGGATATGTCTGGTGGAATACAAATTTGGAACCAGACAGTGAATGATGTCAGTGCTGTTGCAGGGCACAGCAAGACATATGATCAGGTGTGTCATAGAGCCACTGACATGATTTAATTTGCCTGGATGAGAGCAGCTGCAGTGGCCTGCAGACAGCTGGCTACAGGGGGAGCCTGCTACAGAATCATAACTGACACCAAATAAAGAGTTCCTGTCTATTGTCAGGCATCCAGAGAGCTCAGTGGAAAGTGTACAATAGCATGTGATTGATGTTGCTGCTGTTGTTTCAGGGAGGACAAGTATGTCTCAGGAGGAGTTTCCAGGTAGGCTTACATATGTCAATGTTTAAAGATTTCTTGTATAGTAAAATACTGAAAGCAATTGTTAAGTTGATTTAATAATTTTTGAGTGGCTATTTATAGATTGATACAGTTAACAACACATTATGTATGGTTCATTACATATGGGTTGGGGTGGACGTGTTATCCAAGTTTCAGTTAAATGTATTGTTAATGGACATATAAACGCCAACATTTTCCACCCTGTGCTATTGTTATTGTGATGATGGTGTCCTTACATTTTGCATAACTTCTTCCAGAACCATCCAGAACCATCTGACCTAGCAAGTGTGGAGTCATCTGCACATGGTAAGCCAAACATTTTTATTTCAGTACTGATGAGCATTTGTCAGAAGTATGCATTTCTCTGTAGATAGTGGGATTGTTGGACTCTTCCCACCTGATGTCAAATTATTGGCAGACTCTGATGATGATGGTGGCCAAACACAGGCACAGACGAGGGGGTGCAGAGGTTGAATCTGACACTGAGGTTGAAATTCAGCCATCTCCTGTAATTCCATCAGACACAACCAGTAGGCGTACATAAATACATTCCAGTGAGCCCTCAGGTATTGGACAGGTGGAGGATGAAACTTTTGATCAGGGTAGTGTGGTTACTGTGACTTCAAGTGCCTGTTGACCCTGGCTGTAGCCAAAGTATTCATCAGGTGTCATGCAGGAGGATTAGGGGTATTCAGAGATGGCCTGCTGTCTATCCTCCACCTGATCCTGATGTGTCTATCTCTGCCACTCAATGTATGTTTAGTGCCATCATGGAGGTGCAGACACATCTCAATAGGGCCTCTGAGGAAATTTGTAGGGTTGTAGATGTGACACAGGCTGACATACGTGACTGAACCCAATGTGTTGCCGATTCAATGGATCAGATGAATGAAATGTTTGTTTCTATGATAGAACGTCTGCTGGGAGAAGGATGGCATCCATGTGGAAGCATGTCATCCACATTGATTGATGTTAGCTAATGTGGCCATGCCTGATCAAGCTCCTGTAGTGGCACTGCTTCCACTGCTCCATCAGTGGTTGAGGTGTGCACACCAAGATTTGGCAGGCCATGGGGCCGTGGTACTGGGTGTACTTATGAGGACAGCTCGGGTAACAGACATCAATCACTTTCAGGTAGCAGTAGTGCATCTGACCATGGGCATAGACGTCCCAGTGCAACTCCTGGAAAAGCTAGTTCTCATGGTCAGGGATGACGATGAGTTTCACCTCTACCATGCATGGCTCACATCTGTCTGACATACCAGGACATAGAGCTAGCACAGAGTTTGATGGTGTTCTTGCCGGCACTTACACACCAATTTCACTTGGAGTGCCCATCCAGACACACACACATCACAGTTAAATGAGTCAGTCATGAGGCTTACAGCTCATTCTGCTCCTCAGACCACCTGCAATTCAGACAGCTAAGAAATGAAACAAAAAAGCCATATTAGGCGATAAAAGAAACTACTACTACCAACTACAACAAACCAACCAAAATAATTCCCATAAATTCTGGCGAGGTATCAATAACCTCCTACACCCTGGATGCTCAAGTACTCCCTCTCCCTCTGGCTCTGATCACAACAATCCCATCCAAATAGCTGACTCATTTAATACTTTTTTCACTGAAACCATACAATCCCTAGCCAACCAGCTATCCCCTAGCACCCCAGGCTCTGCCACAACCTTTACCAATAATTCTCATCAATTTCATTTTCAACCAGTGCCCACTTCACTTATCTGTAACCTCGTACAGAAACTTAAACCCACTACTCTCCCTGCTGATAAATTACCTGCAGAATACCTGCAAAAAGCTGCTAAAGTCATAGCCTACCCCATATCCATCCTCATTAACAGAACTATTTCTGAGGGATCTATTCCCCTAATCTGGAAAACCTCTCACATAATTCCCCTGCATAAGGGCGGTAACTCCAAAGAGTTGTCCAATTATAGGCCCATAGCTATTCTATCTCCTTTGGCAAAAATAATGGAGAAATGTATACACATACAACTGTTAACCTACCTACTCGATCACAATTTATTAGCACCCTGTCAACATGGCTTTAGACCATTTCATAGCACCACCTCTGCTCTCTTATCCTTCACTAACCATATTAACAGTAATCGTAATATTGATACTCTATTCTCAGCTGTTTTTATTGACCTGTCCAAAGCATTTGACATGGTGAATCACCACCTTCTTATAGACACACTCAAAATCTGTCATTGGACAACCATACTATACAGTGGTTCCAATCATACCTACATAACAGGCAACAGGCTGTACTATGCGAAAATACTTTATCTTCCCACGTCTCAGTCACTCTAGGGGTCCCACAAGGATCTATATTAGGCCCATTACTCTTCTCCATCTTTATAAATGACCTTCATTCTGTAATTCATCAAGCTGACTGTATCCAATACGCTGACGACTCCATGCTCATATGCGCTGCTGCTTCTCAATCAGAACTTCAGTCACTAACCCAAATGACCTTTAGTACAGTTGAAAACTGGCTCCTACAAAGACGTCTTATCCTTAACCCCAAAAAACTAAAATGCTACTATTTACCCCCACCCGCAGAACCTCCCCACTTAACTTTACTATTACTTCAAATTATGTAACTATAATATCTCCTGAACCAACCACCAAACTACTCGGGGTACTAATAGATAACAACTTGTCCTTTGAACCTCACATTAATAACACCATAAAAATAGTAAACAAGAAACTAGGTTCCCTCTATAGAATAAAACCCTTTCTTACACCTCCAGCCAGGGTTACTATTGCTCGTACCCACCTCATCTCTACCTTGCTCTATGCCTCCCCTATCTATACCAAAATATGTAGAAGTAATCTGAGTAAACTTACATCCTCCTACAACAATATTGCCAGATTTGCAGCTGGGTCCTCCTATAGAACTTATCACCGTATCAATCTGAATCAGTTAGGATGGTTAGAGCTGCCAAATTTAATACTTTTCAATCAATTAATAGTAGCCCATAAGATCCTGTATTTACCTCAAAATACACCCATACTTACATCCCTAGTCATCCCCTATAATAACCTCAAGACCTTATGCTCAGCTAATAACCTACTTGTACAAATATCAAAATCCAACAACTTAGCTGGTGACACCTTGTTCTCCAATACAGTAGGTAAAGCTTGGAACATCCTCCCAAGCCAGCTAACCTCAATATCCTCTGTCAGCTTATTTAAAAGCAAGCTTAAACCCTACCTCAAATCACACTGGCTATGCCCCTGTGTTAACCCAGACTAAGTACCTAACTATTAACTAGACTCCCACAATTCCTAGCCTCCCATGATCATGATCTTGTGTTGTCTCACTAATTTTTAGTGAGCCTAACCTTCCTTAGGATTTTTTCTCATGTAAATAAGTATATACTGTGGAATGATCAAACACCTTCATATAGTATCCCAACCTATGTGTTAAATAACACTAGAAATCCATCCTTGTTTGCTGTTCTACTATACTCTATCTATTGATCTCTAGTGTTTTTCTTTCTTAGGTTTTTGTGAGACCTTAGTATCTCTCATCATAAATTACTAGGTGTATCTAATTTTGTAATATGTTATAAAGATTTGTACTACACCATTTCTAATACAAATGTATTAGTCTTATTCATCTATTCTTAGATAAATTTTTCCTTTTTCCTACTGAAATATAAAATATATAATCTTAGGCTTGTACTATAATTGTTAAAAATTCTTATGTACCAAATTATACTGTTATTGTCTGTGACCTTCTCCTTGTTGAGCCTGGTGAGGGGGACGTCAGTGTGACTCACAACTGAGTCACTAATGACTAGCATGTTTGGTATATTGTTATGCCTTATGGGCTGCATTGGTTTATTGTTACGCCTTATGAGCTGTGTTTGTGAGACACTGGTGTGTTGTCTGCTGTGTGATGTGTTTGGTGTTGTGTGTGTAATGTTTGTGCATGGGTTTTGGAGGTCTCTGTTGTTTAGGTAAGTTTTTATTGAGGACCTCTGCATAGGTAGGTGTGTGTTGTGCTTGGCTATGTGAGGTGGGTGGTGTGGTGTTAGTACTGCTCCTCTTTGTCAGGAGTACTGACTGTGGCATGAGAGAGCATGGACTCCAGGTTACTGATGTAGATGCATTTCTCACAAGTAGAAGAATTATGTGTTAGGAGAAGAGGGCTGTCAGTAAATATGAGGCAGATGCTACACTGTCTCAGTATGCCCATATTGACCAGGCTGGCAGGAGAAACTGAAGGGAATTGTCTAGACATAGTGTTCTGAATACTTGGTGGACTTATGAACAGAGGGTTTGATAAGGGTTTGTCCACAAGAGTGTAGACCACAAAAACCTTCTTAAATGTAAAATAACTGGCCTGAAGCACAAGTGTTAAAACCAAAACTAAGATGCTTAGAACAGAAGACAAATTTAATCAGGCTACTAACAAGCAGTAATAAATGCAACAGAAAAAAGCAAAATAAGGTAATAAAGTAGGTAGAATACCATTACAGTAAGAGCAGCTGAATAAAGTGCATTTTTTTAAGTGGACAAGGGGGAAACAGAAGATAATCCAAGATTAAGAAACCAAGGGAGTTGGCCTTCCCAAATGCTCTCTCTGTACACAGTAGACAGAGCTGATGAGATGGGACTGGTAGGATTGTCCTAAATCAAAGATGCAAAGGGGCCATCCTTCCCAAATGATCTCACTGTACTCAGCTGCATGAGCAAATGAGATGGGGCTTGGAAGAGTGTTCAAAGACAAATTTACTGCAGGGGCGGGCAATTCCAAAGCCACCAAGTTTAAGAATACAATAACACTTTGGTGTGAGGGTGGGAAAAGAAAAGTACAGAGAGAGAGAGAGAGAGAGAGAGAGACCATGTTTTTTTTCTGAGGGATATGAAGTCTGAAACTGAAATGTGTGTCATTATTGTCTAACTTCACTCTGTAATGATTTGCCAGTACAAAAATAAGAGGCCAAACTATGGATATTCAGTGGTGGGATGTGTGGCTCTTCCCCTTGGTGTTGCTGCTGAAGCTGTTTTCTCATTGTTGATATATGAATGTGTGAATCTTTTATGCATGATACCTATTGGCTGATAGAGGGCACATGTATTCACATAAGTCACTGTTATGACATCTTGATGTGATTGCTGTAAAAATCACCTACCTTATACTTACCTACTTACATTATCAAGTGTATACAGGGATATGCCACTTCTTTGTATTCTTAGATATTTATTTTTTTATTCCAGGTGAAACACTTACCTTGGAATATCCAGCAGTTGCAAGACTTTTAGTTTGGGGCTGACTCTGTCTGGTGCTCTCGGTACACAGCCATTACATGGTAAGGAAATGTTGTGAGCATTGCCTATCATCAGTGTTACTCTATGTATGTATGTATGTATGTATGTGCATAGGATGAAGGTTTTAGTCCCTTAGGTGGTGAGTGTGTGCTATCTGTTGCCTCTTGGCTAGTGTAAGGGCATATTGTGCATACTTACATCTCCTTACACCCACAGTGGCTGCTGGTTCCCCCCTCTGACTCCTTACCTGCATGTGGCTACGGTGACCTTGCCAGTAGTGGTGGGATGTGTGGCTCTTCCCCTTGGTGTTGCTGCTGAAGCTGTTTTCTCATGATAATAATGTGGAGCATGGCACAAACAGTGAATATTTCAGCCCATGTTTGGGGATTGTACTACAGGGCTTCCCCAGGTGTATCTCAGTACTGAAAACCATGACTTCAGTAGCCCAAACACAAACTCTATGATATTTCTTGTTTGATGCATGTGCCTCATTATAGTGTTCTTCAGCTGGTGTGTGTGCATTTCTGATGGGTGTAATCAGCCATGATTCCAGTACATAACCTGCATTCCCCAGTAAATGACCCTGTGGGATATCCCCCCCAGTAAACATTTAATACAGTTAAGAGTTGTGCCAGATATGTGAGTTGTGGTAACTGCCTGGGTTGTCAACACACACATTCAGGATGATTCCCTTAGCATTAAACATAACTTGGAAATGAATGGAGTGGTAGCCCTTTATAGTTATGTATACCCTTCCCTGTTTCCCAGGTGGTGCTTTGATTTTTACATGTGTACAGTCTATGGCACCCAGGACTTTAGGGTATTGTCTACAGGGTAGAACTCCTGCATAGTTCTGGCTCTGTCCTCATGTGTACGGGAAAAATATATGTGCTCACTGGCATTTTATGGCATAGCATTCAGGAATTGATAGAGGATCCTGGATGCTGTTGCTGGTGACACCCACAGCATGTCCCCTCTTGGTCTCTGGAAGGTTCCTGTAGCTAAAATGCTAAGCAATACATATACCTTAATCTCCACTAGGATTGGTTCCCCTTGGTTTGCACTTGCTCTCAAGTGAGGATGACGGAGTTCCTGTAGTGTGTCTCTATCTACCCTGTAGCACTCTGCAATTTCTACCTCATGCAAATTGTGAAACGTTAAATGGGGTCTAAACACCCTTCTCCTTCTTGGCAGAGGTCTATTAGCAGCAGCAACAGCATAGACTTGGGCCTGCTGCATATACAAATGAATAAGAGCAACAGGAGCCCTTAACATTTAGTCTGTGTAGCCTAGTTTCCGTTGCTGTATTCCAGTAAGTTTTGGAATTCGCAGGGAAAACCAGCACTGAGTCTACATGGTTGCTTTATAGCTTGTTCAGCTGCTTATGCTCTAATTAGCATGCTGCATTGTTTATGCAGCAATACATGTCATGTAGAGCTACTTACTGAATACAAAACAGTGGGGTATCATGTGCACATCAAAACGCACACATGGTTTTAGTGGACCGTGCAGGCTTTATTGAATCTTGCCCTTTATTTTTTATTATAGTTATTGACATGGTAGATTGTCTAATCTTTAACAGTATGCTGCCCATTTCAGTTCAAGATGGCCGCTGTTCTGTGAGCACTGCAAGTACCTAGCTCTCTGAAATACCCTGGATTATAATAAACCCAGAAGGCAGCGCTGACTTAAAAACAAATAAATCCGAATGAATATCTAGTTCAGACAACAAACAGCATTCAAAAGAAGAGAAGAGAAAAAAAGCAACAGCTTCCTTTCAAAACAAAAGGATTAACTAAGATTCTAGAAATCATCTGTAGCCGTGTGGTGCTGTGGCCCTGCAGTCATACATAAAGTCTGCAAAACTTACCTAAAAGCAAGATGTCAAAAGAAGAAAATAATATGGAGACTTTAAAAACTAAAACCAAATTCTCGATACTAGCCTCACCAGACAAATACACAACTCCAAAAAGACAGAGGACAAATAAGCAATTTAACAATTCCAAGCCTGCAAATAAAACCAAGTCAGAACAGCCAGCTAGCCTGGAAGATGTAAAAACAGCTTTATTGCCCATTCAACAAGCAATACAGGACTTATCCACACAGTTTCAAACATTTGGAGACTCATTTAATCAAATTCTAACCAGAATTGAAAAATCTGAAGCAAAAATATTAGAAAATGAAATAAAATTAGACTCTATATCTCAGATAACTGATTCCCATGACAAAGAGCTGCAAAGTCTACAAGCAAAAATAATAGATTTAGAAGCAAGATTAGGAGAAAGAAAGGAGAAACAATATTATCATAAGGGGAATCCCTGAAACTGTGTCACACATTGATCTAATACCAACTATCAAACTCATACTAAAATCTTTACTAGATGATTCTCAAGCAACACAACACATAATAGAGAGAGCCCACAGAGATCTGAGAGAAGCTCAGTCATCCTTGAGACCAAGACCTGTGTATGCCAAAATCTTAAACTATCAAGATGTAAATAGAATACTCTTTGCAGCAAAGAAGAAAGAGACACTCACCTGGAATAATAGTGGAATTTCCTTTGCTCAAGATCTGCCTATTCAGATAATGCAAGCAAGACAACTTCTATCTCCATACTGCAAGTTTCTGATAGAAAAGAAAATAAAGTTCCAGATGAAATACCCAAACGTTCTAATTTTCAATGTAAAATATGTTAAATACATGGTTGCTAATCCCAAGGAAGCAAAAGAGACTTTCCTGTTAGTTTTCAAGAAGATTCCACCTCCAGAAACTAAATAAAATGCCTGGAAATTAAAAATGTCCCTTGAGTAAAAATCAGACGGATTTGTGAGTAGGGTTGCCACCTTTTCAAATGGCCAAAGTGGGACATTTTCGGGACACACATCAGATTTTACAGGCCGACACATACCCATGGTCAGTACAAAGGATAGAACTTAAGTTTTTTTCCTAAATAAAAGCTTATTCTTGTAGCAGTTTAGTTGCTTATTATGCTTCTTGTAACATTTAGGTATTTTAGGTTCATAGGTTCATAGGTTTATACTAGGCTATCTGCCCTAAGGCATTTATAAGCCTAGCCCAAATTATTGTGGCTTACGCCACCCCTTATATGAAAAAATACTGTGCCCATTAGTTTGTTGTGCCTCTGTCCAGCAGTGACACAGAGATGATTCCTGGGGTAAACCTACGATCTCCCATCCACAGGTCTAGATTTCTCTTGAACAGAGTCAGCGAGGTGCTCTGCCTCACATGGACCGGGATTTTATTCCACAGCATAGGGAGTCTCTGAGTGATAAATCTATCCCTCCAGCACGCCCTATTTATATCCGTGCTAAGGTTTAAGTCGCTTGCTCTAGTGGTTTTGGTGGATTTGGATTTTTGAGGTGGAGCATGTCCATTAATTCCGGGTTGGACATGGCCTTGTATGTCAGGCACATGTCACCTCTGAGCAGACGGTATGCGACGAATAGAGCTGGAGTTTCTTCAATCTGGCAGCATATGACAGATTTTGGAGTCCCTTTATCCTTTGGTGAGGAACTTTGGGGTCTCTCCAATTGCTGCAGATGTCGGGTGAGATACATCCCGAATGGGGCATTGTACTCGATCATTGGTCTGATAAGTGAAGAGTACAAGGGAACAATGACCTCACTAGATCTGGATGTGAATCCCTTCATGATCAGGTGGGCAATGTAGAAGGTCTTTCTAACCACTTTAGCAATGTGAGTGTCAAAAGAAAGGCCACTGTCAACCTGGGTCCCCAGGTCCCTGATAACCTCTTCTGTGCTTAGTGGATTGCCACCTATATGGTAGCTTGGGGTTACCTTGTTTTTCCCGAAGGGTATGACTATACATTTTTGGCGTTTAACTTCAGGCCATGGCTCTGGCACCAGCTATCTGTTTCCGTGAGTTCCTTCTGAAGGATATCCGTGTCCGATGCACTTTCCACTATGGCGCCCAGTTTGCAGTCGCCTGCAAACTTTGTCAGCCAAAGTCCTCCCATGTTGGCCTGTACTTCTGAGAAGTAGATGCCAAACAATAGGGGCCAAGGACCGAGCCCTGTGGGACACCACTTGTGACCGGCTTGGAGTCTGACACAGTGCCAGCAACTCTAACCCTGTGGGTTCTGTCCTTAAGCCAGTTTGCAACCCATCTTGTGACATATGGGTTTACATTTAAGCTGGTAAGTTTTTCTACAATACCCGAGTGGGGTATTGTGTCGAAAGCCTTTGCAAGGTCAAGGTAGGCTGTATGGACTGCCTTTCCCTCATCAATGGCCTTGGTGACTGTTTCGAAGAAGTCAACCAAGTTCAAAAGGCATGATCTTCCCTTGACAAAGCCAAACTGGGTCGGGTCCAATGTCTGCAAGTCCCCTATATCTTTGTTTATGAGCTCCATTATGATCCTCTCCATAGCTTTGCAGACTAGACTTGTTAAGCTTATGAGGCAGTAATTACCAGGGTCCGTAGAGGCACCGCCTTTGTGGAGTGGGACCACAGTTGCCGTACGCCACTCCTTGGGCACCTATCCTGTGGTAAGGCTGAGATTAAACAGCTGCCTTATGTGCGGGTTTAATTCCTCATTTAGCTCGTGTAGCACACAGCCGGGGACACCATCCGGTCCCATTGATGCTGTGTTTTTAGCTTTAGAGAGAGCAGCTTTCACCTGCGCATTTGAGATGTCCGGGAGGCTACACTCGGCTGGGATAGTTATCTCTCCTTTAGGGGGGGGGAGGGGGGTGAAGTTTGCACTGAACCTGTCTGCCAGTATGTTGGCAATGTCTGTGGGTTCAGTGATTTTTGTATCATTTTGGACTAATTCTGAGCATATCTGGGAGTTTCCACCCAGGTTCCTAACATAGCTGAAAAAGGCCTTATGATTGTCCTTTGAATCCATGGCAATTTTTCTCTCAAAATTGGCCTTAGTTGATTTTATGAGTGCTCGTATTTTTTACTAATAATGATCAGGGGTGACTTCCCTTTTATGGATTTTGTTCTATCATGTAATAGCTTTCTCCTCTTATTGTAAAGTTTGTTAATGGCTGGGGTCCACCAGACTGGACGTTTGCCCTTTGTGGAAAGAGTCTTGGTTTTATTTGGGATTGCCTGATCCATGCAGTCCTGGAGGTGTTCATAGAAGGCATTTGTAAGGGCTTCCAGCTTGGGTTGTGGTTTCCTCTGGCTCAGGGGCCTTGAAGGATACCACACCAGTCTTGAGTAGTGTGAAGTTTGCTTTAGAGAAGTTCTTCACTATGGTCTTTTGCTTGGGGTGGGGGATGTGGATTTCCAGTGAGATTAGTTTATGATCAGATCTCACCAACGAGGGATATACTTCCGGTGTGGAGCATTTTGTCCCCATGTTTGTGACAATGAGATCTAGTATATTTTCTCCTCTCGTGGGAACAGTGACTAGCTGTTCCATGGCATTTGAATTTATGAACTCCAGGAACCGTTGGGCTAGAAAGTTAGGGCTTGAGTAATGTTCCCAGTCTATATTCGGGTAGTTGAAGTCACCCAATATGATGGTGTTTGGAGATACATTTATACCCTCCAGTGTCTTCAGGAAGGCTGTGTGGGGTTCCTGAGTTTGAGAGGGTGGCCTGTAGCATGCTACAATTTGTAGAGCAGTTTTGCCTATGGTTAGTTGCACCTGGATGGTTTCCAAAGCTTGGTGCGTTGCCACCAACCTGGAGGTGTGAGTATCCTTTATGAATATGGATACACCCTCCTTTTGTGGTGTGGTCCGGGTTTTGGGGCCGAACGCATGATATGAGGTAAAACCTAATAGTGCCGGGTGCTCTCAGGAGCCTTGAACCAGGTTTCAGTTACAGCACAGACATCGATGTTCTCCATACTGAGAAGGGCCTCGAGTGCGTGCATTTTGAGATTTAGACTTCTGGCATTGAGCAGCATTACCCTCAGTTTCTTCCCATTTTTGTTTTCTAGGGTGGTAGGTTTAGAATTTGAGCCTTGCCTAAAAAGGCACTATGGGGTGGCAAGAGCCTTAGCCAATATCCGAATCCCAGGGTGACAGGTGCAAGCCGTCCCTTGGGCAGCGTGGCTTGTCAAGCATGTCATCCCAGGCAGACAGACACTGGATCCCCTTTGAATGACACCAGACATTAAGCCAATTGTTAAAGCTGATCATCTTGTCTCTATATTGTGGCATCATTCTTGGTGAAGGAAGGATACTGCTCAGGGTTAGGGTCATACCTGCCTGGGCTACATAATCAGAGAGCTCCTCTATGTCTCTTTTCATGTAGTCCAGGGAGGTACGTCTCAGGTCGTTCACACCAGCATGGACAATGACTGTGTCATATTTGTACTTGCCATGGAGTGACCCGAGTGCTTGTGTTATGTGGCGGATTCTAGCACCCGATAGGCAGCTTACTGTGACCCTCTCCTTGTTCAGCCTGGTGAGTGGGACGTCAGTGTGTCTGACTATGGAGTCACCTATGACAAGTATGTTTGGTGTTGTATTTGGCCTTAAGGGCTGTTTCTGCTTTGCACACTGCTTTTGTGGTTTATGTGTTGCTTGTGGGGTGTCTTGAGGTAGCAGTTGTTTGGGTGTCTGCTTTGGAGGCCTCTGCTGTTTAGGTAAATTTTTACTCAGAGCCTCCGAGTATGTCTTTGTGTGTTTATGTGTTTGATTCAGTGGAGTGGTAGCATTATGTGAGGCTGGTTTTGTGGTGTGTGTAGTTGCCTTCTCCTCCTGTCTGGTCTTGCCAGTCCTGAGTTGAGAGAGCTCAGCCTCCAGTTTGGCTAAATAGCTGCATCTCTCAAGTATTTGTGTTATGTGGGAGGAGGAGAGGGTTGTCTGTGTACATGAGGCAGTTATAACATTGCCTCAAGATTCCCAGATTCACCAGCTGGACCGGAGAGGAGATTGACAACTGACCTTTGGACATGCTAGAATAATATTGGGAAATCCTTAATTGAAAACAAGGGCCAGTGGGGAGTGAGGGTGTAGTGCTTTTAATTTTTAGTGCTGACTTATATAATTGCTTTAGTGAGCAAGTGCCAGGTAACTTGAGTGCAATGTGTTACAAGTAACTAAATGCAAAAACGACAAACAGTAACTTTCTTTCAAGTGAAACAAGGAAATAAGTACAGTAAGCAATGCAGATATCACTAGTGATCCACAGAAGTGCTGAGAAGTTGCGTATTAGGTGGAATTAGCTTCCAGGGAAATAACAAGCAAACAAACAACAAGCATATAAACAAAGCTAGATTCAGTAGGCCTGGATCTAGTCTATGCTAGAGCAAACAAGTTGAACCAATTTCAGTAAGATACAGTTCAAATATTCAGGCACTATAAACCTTTAACCAGAAAATTCCCAGCTCAGAAGGGCAGAGTCCAGCCTCTTCTCCCACAAGAGTGCAGACCACGAACCTTCTTAATGTAAAATAACTGGCCTGAAGCCCAAGTGCCTAAACCAGAACTAATACACTTGGACACTGGGCTCTCAATCAGCAGTTCCCAACTTAGAAGGATGAAAGCTACCTGTCCTGCCACCACAGTGCTTGCCACAAACCTTCCTAATGTAAAACAACTGTTCTGAAGCCCAAGTGCTTAATCCAAAAGACTTGAATGATAGCTACACTTTAATCAAGTTACAACCAAGCAGTAATAAATACCATTGAATACTTTAGAGAATGTCTGGATTAGTGCTCAAGTTACACAAACAAAGCTAGATCCAGCAGGCCCGAATCCAGTCTATGCCACAGCAAACAAGGCGCACCAACTTCAGTAAGGAACAGTTCAGATATGCATGCACTATAAGCCTTTAACCAGAAATTCCCAGCTCAGAAGGGCAGAGTCCAGCCTCTCCTCCCACAAGAGTGCAGACCACGAACCCTCTTAATGTAAAATAACTGGCTTGAAAGCCCAAGTGCTTAAACCAGAATTAATACACTTTTAGAATAACAGACACTGAGCCCTCAATCAGCATTTCTCAACCTAGAAGGATGTAAGCTACCTGTTCTGCCACAACAGTGCAGACCACAAACCCTCTCAGTGCAAAACAACTAACTGGTCCGAAGCCCAAGTGTTTAAACCAAAAGGCTTAGAATGAGTTACACCAAGCAGTAATAAATACAATTGAGTATTTTAAGATGATGCAAAAGTAAAAAGAAGTAGGTAAAAACACAAGTACAGTAAAAGCAGATGAAATTTTTTTTTTTTTCTGAACAAGTGCTGAGATCAAATAAACAGATTTGAGTGCTGAAACTAGAAAACTGGCTAGTTATAAGAAATAAACAAGCTAGAAGGCTTCCCTCAAACACAGAAGGGCTTGGGGGCTCAGAAGCCTACAAATAGTCTGTACCACTTAACAAGAAAGGCAGGAAATAAGCTTAATTTTTTTTTTTTTTTTTCTATTTCCCAGATGCTCTCTTTGTACACAGTAGGAGTGCCTGAAATCAGAATATGATCTCACTGCACTCAGTTGAGTGAGCAAATGAGATGGGCCCAGAGGCAGGCTGAGGGGCGGGCAGTTTCAATGCCACTAAGATTAACACCAAAACAAAAACAGGGCGGGTAGGTGGGAATAACTGAAGAGCAGAATAACTTCAGATAAAAATTCCTTCAACACTCCTTCATACACAGTTTAAATCAATTTAAATACTGTATTTTTTAAAGAAAAAGTGCAGAAAAAGGTACTTAAATTCTCTTATACGTCCAGTTGAATATAACCAAGTTTTTAGCTGGCCAAGCTGAAGTTTTAAAGCAGGAATTATTTCACATGCACCAGTTTAAATATGCAAGGACAGGAAATCAAAGAATGTGGCTACCCCCACGCCTGTAATTACTAGCAAATAACAAAATTCAGCCAACACTAGCTTTAGTTCAAGTTACTGAAGAGCAGAATAACTTCAGATAAAAATTCCTTCAACACTCCTTCATACACAGTTTAAATCAATTTAAATACTGTATTTTTTTAAAAAAAGTGCAGAAAAAGGTACTTAAATTCTCTTATACAGAAATAACTATTTTATGCAACTATTACATAAAATATAGGACATAATTATGTCCTACAATCTCAGGACATTTGCCCTTTTTAATATTTTTTGTCAGGACACAACTGCCCAAAGAGGGACTGTCCCTCTCAAAGTGGGACAGGTGGTAACCCTATCTGTGAGTGTTTTTTGATGGGATACACATCCTGAGAGCTTCCCCTTGATGCCTAGGCCCTTAAAGCAATGATGGGAGCCACGAGGAACACAGGAAAAGGAAATGAAAACCGGGTAGGAACTAAAATTCAACTGCCATTTCCGATGCGCGTAATATAAGGTGACACCATTTCCCAGGAAACTGGTATGTTAAAACAGTTCCCCTTCAAGCTCAAAATCTTCACTATAAAACCAAAATGACCTAAAAGGAAGGTACAGCAAGACCAAGAAGTGATTTCTGACTCAAAAGCACAAACATTGACATAAAACAATTAATAAGACAACAACTGACTGAAAGATGACTAGTAAAGCTTGCAAACATGACTTTGAAGAATCAGAAGAATAAGACACTGTTTTACAAAAACAAAATTGTGACTTTGATTCTCCAATACAAGCTTATTGTAAAGAATCCAGTCTTAATTTCTGGATGTGAGTCTGGTAGAACCAGACCAAGTAAATGGTTCTTGATTGAAATAATGATGTTTAACTGGAGTAACTGCAGGAATGAGAGTTTAAGCAGTTTAGAGGAGAGGAATTATATGACAATATGAATATAACTTAATTGACTGCAGAAGTTATAAATATCTAAACAAACAAGTCTTAGCAGTATATATACATGCCTAAGCTTGCAATCTTTTTTTTTCCCTCATATACCCACTTCTATTTAGATGGCAATAATGCAATCTGAGTTTGTTATAGTCCTGTGACTACTGTGGATCTATTACGTGGCACCCTATTGCTTTGGTTCCAGATTTATTTCCTGGTTTGTGCTGTTTCATTTTATTTGTTATAGATTGCTACAGAAGAATACCTGAACACAGAAGCTGGGTAACTTATATATATAAGAAGAGGGACGGTAAGAGAACTATATGGAGAAGGATCATTTAAATATGACATGTCTGGCTTAAAAATATAGGTTACATTGTTGTATATTTTGCCATATCTAATTAAGAATTTGATCATTAACATGTTGTTTAAAAATGCACTTTTAGGAGAAATAGATCATAAAAATTATAAGCTGTATGTCTTGTATTTAACCGCTGCACTCTAATGGTATAATAGTTTAAAGGTTGAGACTAGGGATATCACACAGCAGTATTTTTGGTAGAGAACTAGTCTGTTAAGCGTTGTCCGTATTGTATTTAGTAACATAAGGGGAATACCATGTCACAAACTTATACGTAAATAAAAAACACAATTTAATACTAGTGGGAATCTTATGGTACATATTAAAATCACGTTGTATTCCCCCATTTATTCCTGGTCCAGGGGTATAGTGGGTAGGCACAATGTAGGGATGGGAATAGTTAGATGCTTTCCAATGACACACTATAACAACACATACAAAAAACATAAATCTAAAGTAACATACAGATCAGTTAAAACAAGCATATCTATCACATAAATGGGGGAAATTGAAACGTGGAACATTAAAGGACTAGAAAATAAAGAAAAAAGGAAATTATTTTTGCATTTAGCCCTGAAAACCAAAGCTAATCTCATCTTAATACAAGAAACACATTTAACTTCAGAGCAATGGACAGATGTTGGGGAAAAAAAGTGGATAAGACAAATTATAGTTTCTGGGGACAAAACAGTGCTGGGGTGGCCATAATAATTAAAAAAACATTTTCAGGATAAAATACTTGAAACTAAGGCTGACAAAGAGGGAAGGTGGTGCTATGTAACATTTACTAACGCGGTATTTCAAAAACCCATAATGGTGTTAAATGTATATGCACCTTGTAGCAACCAACATCTCTTTTTCATGTCACTGTACCCAATTCTAAAGCAACTGGAAGATCATTATCTAATAATTGGTGGTGACTGGAACACACATCAAAATCCAGGAAAAGATAAATTGAACCCGACCAAACTACATAATAGACAAGCTACAATAGCTTTAAATGAACTTAAACAAGACTTCAAACTATATAACCCCTTTAAATATGAGGATAAAGATAACAAAACTGGGGATTACACATTCTACTCCCAATGCCATAAAATGTGGGTGAGAATAGACCTCTTTTTAATCTCAGACATACTCATTAACATGGACCCTACAATAGTCGTACACACTAGATTTCTGTCGGATCATTCCAAAGTTACACTGAGTATCAACTGGGACAAAAAAGTTTTTTAAACAATAGAGCTAATAACTGGTCATTAAATCCTAATCTGCTCTTCAAAACAGATGTAGTAAAATAGATTGAGGATATATTAAAAACATCCCTTGTAAATATCTTCAATTCCCAAACATCAATGGATATAGAATGGGTGTCGACCAAAACACAAATCAGAGGAACTTTCATTAAAAAAGCAGCATATTATAAAAAAATCCAACTGAAAGAGGAACATAAAATAAAGGTGAAAATAGAACAATGTGAGAAAGAATTGATAAATAACCCTAATAATCAAATGGAAATGGACCTCCTAAAACTACAGAGAGATCTATATATGCCTGAGAATATAAATTTATCTTTTTATGAGGCAAGACAGTTGGCTAATTATGCAGAAGAAGCCCAAATTCCTTCCAGAGCATTGGCCAGAATTATCGCTGAACAAAAATCCACCTCAGTTATAGCAGAAGTAAATTACCAAGGGAAAAACTATACAAGAAATGAGGAAATTATCAAAGTATTTGAACAAATATATACTCAATATGGAGAACAAACCCTACAAGCCTCGAAGGAGGATAGGGATATTTTTCTTCAAAAACTAAAATTCCCTAAACTAGATTTAGATCAACAAAAAAAAACTAATGGAGCCCATTTCTATTAACGAGATAACCACAACAATTAAACATCTAAAACCACACATGGCTCCAGGACCGGATGGTCTTACTTCAGAATTTTATAAATCCTTCAGTCCACTAGTTGCCAAATTATTATACCACGTGCTGAACTATATAATAAATAACAACATACATGATATTCACTTTAACACCTCTAAAACTATTTTTATATTAAAAGACCAAGCAGACCCTAAAAATCCAGATAGCTATAGACCCCTCTCCCTTCTAAATATAGACACCAAGATCCTGACCTCAATACTCACAAACAGAGTTAAAAATCTGATAGAGAAAATCATTTCTCCAGAACAATCTGGGTTTACACTACATAGACAGACCAGTGACAACACGCTAACATTAGAAGCATTAATATCCTTTACAAATCTGAGAAATACCAACATCTTCACAATGGTAGTAGATGCCCACAAGGCTTTTGATATGGTCAATCTTGAATTCTTGCTGCAAACGTTCCCTCACTTTGACATACCTAAAAATGTTATACAGATCATTCAAATTCCCTATAGTAATCCATATACATCCCTATATATAAACAAAACATGGTCAAACAGAATTTTGATAAAAAATGGAACAAGACAAGGCTGCCCGCTATCACCCTTTCTTTTCAACATTTACCTAGAATCCCTATTTCTATATATTAAACAAAATACATATCATAATCATCCCTCAATACATAACTTCAAAGTTTATCTCTCAGCATTTGCAGATGATTTAAACATATACTTTACTACACCAAGTTCAGACATGACCAAAATAATAAGCACAATTGAACAATTCTCATACATGTCTGACTACAAATTAAACCTTAATAAAACTAATATATTCCCATTAAGGCCACCTAGACTCATCTCCCTAATACCTCTCTTAGACAAAATAAAAATAAAAGAAGAAACCAAATACCTGGGGATTACTTTCTTTCAGAATAACAAGGAATTCTACCAACATAACGTAACTCTTAAATGGCAAAACATAACACAAGATTCTACAAGATGGAATACCCTTAAGCTACCGTTCACTGGTCTGTCTATGTGGTGTAAACCCAGATTGTTCTGGAGAAATGATTTTCTCTATCAGATTTTTAACTCTGTTTGCGAGTATTGAGGTCAGGATCTTGGTATCAATAATTAAAATGAACATGCTACCTAGATTAATATATCTATTTATGACATCTCAGATAACTATACATAATAAATTCTTCAAACAAATTCATACCTTTTTAGCAAAATTTGTATGGGAACCTAAAAAGACCAGAATCTCCTATCAAAAACTAACACTTTCCAAGAACAAAGGAAGTCTGAACTTTCCAGATTTTAAAACCTACTACTCTATTATCAACACTAATAGAATACTGAGAATAGCAGAGTATGACCCCTCGGCAAAGACTGGTTCACCGGCCTGGGTAACAATATACTATAGGTACATAAAAACACTAGACATCAATCCCAAAGTGCTTCCCTTCTTAAATAAAAAAGATTTATAAACCTATAACATAATAGAGCCACTAAAACTTTCTATACATAAAACACAAAAACATTTTCACTCTTTAAACCTACAACCCCTCTATAAAAATCCTAACTTAGAAATAAATAACAAGATGCTAAACCTAGACTTCTTGCCTCGGTTAAAACATAAGAGAATCCAAGATATCTACCCATTCCTCAATAGCACAATTCATGAATTAAGAAGTAATCTAAACTTATCTAAAGTATATATAATAATTTTAAGACAAATCAAAGAGGTCTGTTCCAGTTACCTCCAAAACCTTACCATACTCGAAAGTGACATGGAAAACTGTAACCTACTTTGGAAGACTGTGTTAATGTCAAGGAAAGCAAAAATGAACTCATACAAAATGATAGGGGAAATCAAATTCCAGAAAGACCTTCTCTTCTCTAATTACTGGAGAAAATTAAAACCTGATATGGATGACCAGCAAATAGAAAAGGCAATCGACTTAACATTGAAAACTATTCCACTTAAAAAACTATCTTATATGCAACTCATGATTAATAATAATGCTTATTTCACCCCAGCAATTCTTCACAAATTCAGTGCAACTAAGTTCCCATACTGCCCACACTATAAAGATCAGATCGCAGACCTAATACATATATTCTGGAGTTGTAAATGCGTTTTCAAGCTTTGGAATTCCCTTAAGTTACAACTGCAAAAAATGGGGTAACAAGCATCAACACTAACATGGGAATTTACTCATTTACACATCCTCCTGGCCAACATCTCAGGAAAACAAGCTAACCCACTTATAACGATATTCTTATTAATGAAGCTATATATATAGCTCACAAATGGTTAGATCCTGTAAGTATCTCTTAGGAGGAATTCAAGAAATCTGCTATTAAACATCTACTAGCACATAAAATAGTATTGGACAAAAAAAACAAAAATATGAAAGCCCGAACAATCTGGAAACAGTCCTATAACATCTTATTAGCATAAAGCACCAGGTACACCATATCTTATGAAATGGAAGTATTCCCACAAGTACACAGCTTAACTATGGATGAAGTATAATTTTTGTATGTTCTGTTTTTAGACTAATGACATTAATTGGGAAAGCATCTTTGAATATATTGTTATTAGGCATGTTGTATGACCTACATGTTTCTACTTTATCCACAATGTATAACATGCACATATGGTCATTTTGTAAATATGGAATGGTTATGGTTTTTGCAAATGTAAAACAAAAATAAAAATCATTGAAAAAAAAAATATTCTGCCCATTTCAGCCATCAATCAAGCTATAAGTCAAATATATGTAGTAGAATTAGCTATGTAAAATACATGTAAACCCAAATATATAACAAAAATGTATTTAAAGCATTTAGCTGGGTATTTTAGGTTGGTAAAGTTGACCATAAAATGACTGCAAAGAGTTACAATAACTAATGATAGACACATATCTCAGAATCATACTCTCAAGTGTCCATATTTTCTTGGAATGTCTAGATATTTGGCTGGTATTCTGATCTGTTCCTCATAAAATTTGTGGTTTTCTGTCAAATCACTGGGATGATCTGAGGACTGAATAATGGAATCATGACATACATTTGAGTTTCATACTTCAAATCCTTCAGAAAATGTATGTTAAAACAGGCCCTGTTACTCTAGGAACTTTCTAAGTTTATAAGAGCAATGCTTAAAATATGCCCCTATTTTTGGGCCATTGTCCCCAAATTTTGTCCATATTTCATGCACTAAGAGGTTGAGAGGTATGCTCAGAACCCTATTAGAATTAATTTTCTAAATTTGTTCAATATTTACAAAAATGTGAAAGTTACTTATTGTCCCTACTAATAGAGTCACAACGGATATGTGCATTTGCAAATTGATACACTAACATATATTAAACATGTCACTTTATGTAACTGAACACACACACACACACACACACACACACACACACACACACACGCGCGCACGCACGCACGCACGCACACACACACACACACACAAATAATTCATTTTTCTGAGGGGGGTTCACTTTTACTTTGTACTATGCACATTTTGGCAGCTGTCTTTCATGCCCTCTGATGCTAGCTACATAGTAAATATTTACTTCTTTTGGTGATTGTTATGTCTGACATAAAAAGATGTTCCTGCAAAGTAAACAAAAAAGCAAAGAATAAAAATGTATTATTTGTCTATTAGCAGCCATCAAAAGAAATAATCGTTTTTGATAAAGACATACTGCAAGAACTCCTTACATTAAAATGATAAAAAAAATCACATAAAAAATATGATGCTGAATTACTTAAAATACTGCTGTGAAACCATTGGTCTTCTAAGTACATAACTGTATAGAAAACAGTGTTAGCAGTCTGTCCTGGACTCATGGGGCAGAAGTCCAGCAGAAATGAAAACTCTTTTCATAAGGAGCACAATCTGATTGTTTAATATGGCTTACACTGTGCACTCTAACAGACCTAGCAATATACTTTATTTACCCTTCCTGGCCAGACTGGCTGTTTACTGTAGTTATGTACTATGGAGAGAAAGAAAGTAAAGAACACAGTCTAAATTTGGCAAGAAAAACAAGATCCCAGTTTACTTCTTATTCTCACAGCTAATTGAAACAGCAAAAGTATTTTTAGTAAATCTTCAAATGCTTGATATGAACAAGTCTTTGACTATAAACAAATAATTTTAAAATCACATGACATATGAAACTGCAAATTTGACTGTGACCATTTAGCTCAGACAGGTTTGCTTAACTAATTCAACTCATTTGGGAAGTGCATTCCAGTCCTGTAATGCGTCTGCTTACATTACATCACTGCAGGTGCAGTGGAGTAGAATGGTACTGAGGCAGTTCTACAGAAGGAAGATGACATCCATGAATATAAAGATTGTCATAAGATGGAGTGGAGTTTGGGCCTGGATTAATTTCCTTGTAGTGCTAGTAGTTGAAGAGATGGGCTGAAGATGTTTCATATTTTCAATGGGGTGAGTTGGAATACTTCTTTGTAGGAATGCTCAGTGACAAAAAACACATACTGTTTGACTGGGAGTGAATATGCATGCAGCACAGAAGAGATCTTTACCAATGACTATTGCTTAATAAAGTTAAAGTGAACTTCAGTTAATACCACATAGGAGTGCTAGCAGGATGGAGAAATGCACTAAGGCAGTAGGATTGTGTAGCAAAAGTTGGGCAAATGTAGTAGAGGAGAGAGTATTACATACAGGAGAAAGTGATAGGGAACATGGAGATAAAGGCAAAAGTAAAATGATGAGGGAAATAAAAGAGAAAGATAAGGGATAATAAAACATATATGAGAATTAAAATGCTAAGTAGCACAGCTTCAAGAAGTATAAATAAAGATGGATATTATTTTGTAGTCTTTGTGCTTCTTTTCTACATTTCTTGTTCTGCAGCAATGAAGACTGACCAGAAAACAAATGACAGATCAGTAACAGATAACTTGAACAACAGAAAGGTAGAAGAAAAGAATGCAAATGAGCAGCATGAAGAGAGAGGATAAATCTGAATGAAGGAACTAGAAATTACATGAGAAAGAATTGATGGAGTAGAAAGCAAATTATTGTATTGTGAATGGAAATTAATATTAAAAACTATGATGCAGACTAGTTTAAGAATCTACTGAAAATAAACTTAACTGAAATCTATGTATCTACTGTTCTGCAGTAATGCAAATGGGAAAGCTGGTGAAGTGAGAGAGACAGAGCAAGAAGAATCTGTTTTATGTGAAGCTGAGAAAACAGAGACCTCTACCACTCTATGAGAGAAAATTGGTTAAATCCAGCCTCCCTAATCCCAGCTCATGAATTCACAAGTCTTAGACTGTTTACACTTTATTCAGTTGTACTATGAGACCACAATTGAGCAAGCCAATTATTAATATTTGCAGTGTATTTCTCTAGCCCTAACAGCTGTGCAGCTATGAAGTTAGTATATATAAATGAGAGGGTATGGGGTCAAGCCAGTCAAGAAAACATGCAAGTAGAAAGTGTAGATATGATCACTATAATGAAAGTTGTGATGAAGGTAAGTGGTATAAGGGGGAAGAGAAATTAAGGAGCAATTGATAGAAACAAAAACACTGGGGAGATGAGAAGGAAAAAGAAGAAAAAGGTAAATAGGAGAATTGGGTGAGGGCAATGGAGTAAGAAACAGAGAAGAGATCAAAATAGCAGAGGGAGACAGGATTAAAGTCCAGACAAGAGTGTTATCATAGGAACTTGAATTATCATTGACCAGGGGGAGATGAGCATGGGCAGAAAGGAGCTTGAGTATTGAAAAAATGATCAATAATTGATATAAATCGATGAAGAGAGATGGGTAGCTAGGCAGTATGTGAGGTTGTACAGGACAAAAACAAAGCAAGAATATGAGTAGATTCATAGAACGCAGCAGATCAGCTGATACCAAGGTATATCATGAAGTAGTGATGGGAAGGGTGCAGACAGCATCATACCTATCATAAGTCCACACTTTCACAGAATGCCCAGACTTTTACCTCATAGTTTTTGATCTGGTCCTTATAAAATATGTGAATTTTTGACACATTGTTGAGGACTGAAGTTACTAAATAATGATATATATTTGAGTTTCAGACTTTATATCCTTCAGAAAAATGCATGCTAATGCAAAACCTGTTATTCTATCAACTTTCTATGTTTATAAGAGCAATATTTAAACATCTATATGTGATTTTGACTCATTATCCCCCCATTAGTTTTGGCTTTGCACAGGTTTCTTGTTCTAAAAGGCTGAGAGGTATGAGGGGTATTGTTATAATAAACAAAAAAAAAATAAAAAAGTCAAAACACCTACAGAAGGAGTTGTCAATAGTAGAAGATGACTTTGTCTGAGAATGAAGAAGTGTATAAGAGCTGTGGGTAAATGGTAAGATGTGGAAGTGGAGGGTGGATTACCCGAAAAGGAAGGATATAAATGAAAAGGTAGAGGACAGGGAATGTATATAGACTAAACTATGATTAAGGGGGTTTCAGGGGATATTCTAGGTGGGTTTGAAAGGGATGAGAGGATCACTGAAGACAGAGATAATTAATATATTTTTCAATAATACTAGGCCATGTTTTTTTGGAAAACAGAATACAACAGAAGCTGAAGGCATGAGTTAAGAAAGATTTTTCTGAGGGATGGAATATATATTTACCAGGAATGATAAAAAGGACGGATTAAGTCTGCCACATTTTTAGTAAGAAACAGGGATATTTGAAGGGTAGAGGAGGTAAGAATAAGGGTCATGGGGTGATTGACCACACATTGGTAAGCATTAAGATGAGGCAATGAGAAGAAGAAGGTTGTTGGGATCTGAAAATGGAGAGAAAGCAGCTTGGGGCTCAATGCTAAGTTTTACCTCACATCTCCAATGCCAAGAATTTGGTCCTCACCTGCAGTTACTCTCTGGGTGGAGTCTGTATATTGCTTACATTGCTGCTCTGATCGTTTCTTCTCACTTCCCCAATATATGCTTTTGTTTAGATACACTATTATATCCATAAATATTGCATTGCATTTTTCCTTGTAGAAACAATGAAAAAAAAAACAAATAAACAGTTACTAAATCAAAGAATGAACTAAAGTAGTGAATGGTTAAAAAACAAAAATCTCTAAAAAAAAACAGGTACCACTGCAAGGTGACAAATTAACCCATGTAGGTGTTTTCTTCCAGACAGACATTTAATTTTATAGAAGAGTAGCTGAATATTATTAATTTTCCATAACTAGTAAAATATGCAAAAATCTTGGATTTAAATCAGTAAGCAGGAATAATAGAGAATAAAATGGACAGATGAGCACTTACATGTTATAAATAAATCCTTCTTTGGTTTTCTTTAAGTCTTTGCAGTATAATCTGAAATTCATAAACCATAAGCAAATAGTCACTGCAGAACTTGAAGGAAAGAAGGGAAATAGTGGAATCAGGTGGGCTAAAAAAGAGGTTATGACTGAAGAAGGTCAGATAGAGACAGACTAGAAAGTTTATATATCTATCTCTCTCTCTCTCTCTCTCTATATATATATATATATATATATATATATATATATATATATATATATATATATATATATATATATATATATATATATATATATATATATATATATGGATCCCTATCGTATGATAGAAATCTCATTTGACTGAGACCAAAAGACTGAAATTTGACTGAAAAGTCACTTGACAGACTGAAAAGTCACTTGACTTTAACCCATAAGAGTGAAACCCATAATACTGAATTTAAACATACTAAATTGTAAACTGTACCATATAAAACCAGGCTAGAGGAAAAGGGCATAGTAGTGGCACCATGTAGACTACTGTAAGGTAAGTGAAAGGTATATGGGGAAAAGGGCATAGTAGTGGCAGCATGTAGACTACTGTAAGGTAAGTGAAAGGTATATGCCCCTTTCCCTACTGAAGTGCGATCCTGGAGTTAGTATATATAGTTAGGGGGTGGTGTGGGGGGCATACCCTCCCATCTAGTCTGGTTTTATATAGTCCAGTTTACAATTTAGTATGTTGAAATTCAGTATTATAGGTTTCAGTCTTATGGGTTTAAGTCAAGTGACTTTTCAGTGTTTTGAAATTTCCGTCTTATGGTTTCAGTCAAATCAAGTTTCTATCATATGACAGGGATCCATATATACATACACACATATATATATATATATATATATATATGTATATATATATATATATATATATATATATATATATGTATATATATATGTGTGTGTATATATATATATATATATATATATATATATATATATATATATATATATCCTGGTTGAAGGCTCCAGAGAGCACCCCTGCTCTACCAGGCTATAACTCATACCACACTTTTCTGCCATGTAACCTGGACTGAAACACCAAAGGCGGACGTGTGTCCATATTCATTATGGATATCCACACCTCCAGGCTAGTTGCTCAGCATAATGCATCCGAGGTTATCCAAGTGCAACTAACTCTGGGCAAAACTGCAATCCAAATTGTAGCTTGCTCCAGATCCCCCACCATGCCCCAGGATTCCCACTCCTCTTTTCTTGATGTACTGGAAAATATTAGGGTTCAACCAAACACCCTAATAATGGGTGACTTCAATTACCCCACCATTAACTGGGAAAACTACTTGTGTACCAACTCCTTAGCTCAACGCTTTCTGGAATTCATAAGCTCCAATGCCCTGGATCAACTTATCCACACCCCCACCAGGGGCAACAATATCCTAGACCTAGTCATTACCAACACGAGTGACCGGTGGTCCACACCTGATGTCAGCTCCTCATTGGTCTGATCCGACCATAAGCTAATCACCCTTGATATCCACATCCCACCCCCACCCGCCATTTAGGAAACCACAGTAAAAAATTATTCCAAAGCCAACTTCATGCTTCTTAAGACAGAAGTGGTGAACTTCATGACACCCATGTAGATGGACAATACAGTTACAACTGCTGAAACCTACACAAATGCACTCTATAAGCACTTACACGAGTGCATGGATATTGCTATCCCAAACAGAACCAAGATGCTATCCTCCAAAAAAAGGAAGCCAATCTGGTGGTCCCCTGCCATAAACAAACTGTACAACAGAAGGAAGAAACTGTTGCAAAAGAGAGTAAAATCCCATGAGTGGAGGAGCTCCCTGGTCAGCCTCAGTAAGAAGCTGAGATCCCTTATAAGATCCTCCAAAGCTAACTACGAAAACAAATTGCCACTAATTCCAAGGACAACCACAAAGCATTCTATAGCTATGTGAAGAATCTTGATGGCAACACCCAGATCTGCTCTGAGTTACAGCACAAAGGCAAGAAAATTACAGAACCAACTGATATTGCTAACATCCTGGAAGATAGGTTCAGTGCTAACTTTACCCCCCTCTCACCCCCTAAAGGGCCCATATCTATACAGGAAAAATGCAGAGTCCCTGTAATCACAACTACACAGGTAAAAGCTGCACTCTCTAAAGCCAAAAACACAGCATCCATGGGACCGGACAGCATCCCAGGCTGCATTTTACATGAACTTCCGAACGAACTGGCTCCCCACTTAAGCACCATGTTCAATAATAGCCTTGCATCAGGCTTTGTGCCCAGTGAATGGTGGACAGCAAAAGTTATCCCACTCCACAAAGAGGGAGCCACCACTGATCCCGGGAACTATCGACCTATTAGCCTGATGAGCCTGGTCTGCAAAGCCATGGAGCATATCATCATGAAACTCATAAACAAAGACATTGGTAACCTCCAAACTCTGGATCCCACCCAGTTCGGGTTTGTGAAAGGCAGATCATGCCTCCTGAACCTGATCAACTTCTTTGAGGCAGTCACCAAAAACGTAGATGAGGGTAAGGTTGTTCACACAGCCTATCTTTACCTCACCAAGGCTTTTGACACCATCCCCCATTCTGGAATTATAGATAAACTTACTAAACTAGGTATAAAGCCCTACATCACAAGATGGGTTGCCAACTGGCTCACTGACAGAGCCCACACTGTAAAAGTCGCAGACTCCAAATCTGACCTCAAAGCAGAGACAAGTGGAGTACCACAGGGTTCTGTCCTGGGACCTCTCCTGTTTGGTATCTACTTCTCTGAACTACAGGCTAACACAGAAGGCAGCTAATGAAGTTCGCAGATGGCTGCAAACTAGGATCCATAATCAAGTCCCCAAATGATGTGGACATCCCCCTCACCCCCTAAAGGGTCCATATCTATACAGGAAGAATGCAGATTCCCTGTAATCACAACTACACTGGTAAAAGCTGCACTCTCTAAACCCAAAAACACAGCATCCATGGGACCGGACAACATCCCAGGCTGCGTTTTACATAAACTTCAGAACGAACTGGCTCCCCACGTAAGCACCATGTTCAATAATAGCCTCGCATCAGGCTTTGTGCCCACTGAATGGTGCACCACAACAGTTATCCCACTCCACAAAGGAGGAGCCACCACTGATCCTCGGAACTATCGACCTATTAGCCTGATGAGCCTGGTCTGCAAGGCCATGGAACGTATCATCATGGAACTCATAAACAAAGACATTGGTAACCTCCAAATTCTAGATCCCACCCAGTTTGGGTTTGTGAAAGGCAGATCATGCCTCCTGAACATGATCGACTTCTTTGAGGCAGTCACCAAAGACATAGATGAGGGTAAGGTGGTTCACACAGCCTATCTTTACCTCACCAAGGCTTTCGACGCCATCCCCCATTCTGGAATTATAGCTAACCTCACTAAACTAGATATAAATCCCTACATCACAAGATGGGTTGCCAACTGGCTCACTGACAGAACTCACAATGTAAAAGTTTCAGACTCCAAATCTGACCTCAAAGCAGCGACAAGTGGAGTACCACAGGGTTCTGTCCTGGGACCTCTCCTGTTTGGTATCTACTTCTCTGAAATACAGTCTAACACAGAAGGCCTCTGGCTAACAAAGTTCGCAGATGACTGCAAACTAGGATTCATAGTCAAGTCCCCAAATGATGTGGACATCCTACAGAAGGGCCTCGCTGAGACAGATGCCTGGTGTCAGAGCCATGGCCTCAAGCTCAATGCCAAAAAGTGCAGTGTCATCCCCTTTGGTAAAAACTCTGTACCCATGAACTAACACATAGGCAGCAATCTACTTAACACTGAATGCATGATAAGAGACCTTGGGACCCAGGTGGACAGTAGTCTCTCCTTTGATAGTCACATCGCCACAGTAGTCAGGAAGTCCTTCTACGTTTCACACCTCATCATAAAAGGGTTCTCATCCAGGAAAAAAGAGGTCATTGTTCCCCTCTACTTGACGATCATTAGACCCATTATAGAGTACAATGCCCCTTTTGGAATGTACCTCACAAGAGCAGCAGCTGGAAAGGCCACAGAAGTACCTCACAAAGAGGATTACTGGCCTCAAACAAATGCCCTACACTGACCACCTCAAAAAACTCCAGCTTTACTCCATAGCATATTGCCTACTCCGAGGTGATCTCTGCCTAACATATAAAGCTATGAAATAGTCCAAATGCAGAGTAGAACACAAACGGAGCCCGGGACAAGCGTTACAAAAGTATAAAAGTAAAGTCCAGCTACCATACGCGTTGTTCCCAGTGGCAATAAAATGAAAAATAAAGTCCAACAAATGTTGTAGAAACAGGCCGTCACACCAAACGATCCTTAGATTTCAGTAAAACTTTTATTCACGTAAAACACAAGTGAGTGCTTTCGCCAAAAGGCTTCTTCAGACTTATACATAATCCAAGAGTTTCTAATCATTTAAATAACCCTCCATAGGTTGCGATTGGTTGGCTAATCTACATTTGAAATCACATTGTTATTTAAAGCGCTAGTTGCATAAATATATATTACTGTTTTAAAACCACAACTATAGGAATACATAAATATGTATAAAAACATCCAAAAATAAACATCCAAAAATGAATCTGACAATACGATCATATAAAACATAATAGACCTAGAGTCTTAAAAATTGTTTAGACATAACTATACTCTTCGTGCATAAAACTACCTGGTCTAATCTCATAATGAAATAGACACTGATTACTCTAGACTCTCAACAAGAAATTATGAGAGAATAATTTTCTAAAAGAAAGGAAATATTAAGTCTAAGCCAAAAAATATAATGGGAATGTCCTAGACAAATAAATTTTGCAAAATAAGCCTATTGTGCAAAAATGAATTCATGTTTACTTAGGTCTATATATCCTCCTACTTTTTAAAAAAGGTTTAATATGGACTTTATCATTGAGGCCAGGTGGTTCATCAGCTCTCCGTCTGATGATCCACCTGGACTCACATTCCAAAGTTTTGTTTATCAGATCACCACCCCTGAAGCCTTGTAATAAAGACTGTATAACATAAAATTTAAAAGTATGATTGTCTCCTGCTTCCTTGTAATGTCTGGCTAAAGCATTAACATCTGAGCCCACTCTGATGTTATAGTTGTGTTCCCTGATACGTTCTTTTAGGGTGCGATTAGTTTTCCCAATATAGAACGCTGGGCATGAGTTACAGATAGCCAAGTAAACAACATTTCTGCTCCCACAACTAGTATTGGTGTAAAAGCTAAACTTACGACCCGTATTCGGGTGTACGAATTCAGTATTCAAACTTATATATATGCACTGATTACATTTACCACAGGGTACAGTATTGGAAATGGTTCCCATGCTGTTCTTCCTGTTACTTATATACTTTGGTCTGCATAGCAAGCTCTTTAAGTTGGAATGATTCTTATACGTCACTTTCGGGTTGGGTCCAACAACCTTACCCACCTCCCTATCTGATAATAAAATATCCCAGTGTTTAGACATAAGCCCTTTTACTTCTGAACTCACTTTACTAAAGAACATTGTGGCCCTTGTGTCATTCGTAGAAAGTGTCAATGCCTCAGTATATTCAGACTGCTCTGAGAAGTAAGGTTTCGCTCTGTTAGATCTTAAACGATTCACTTCAGTGATTGTCTCATCAATCTTTTGCCCATCATACCCCCTATCCAAAAATCTCTTCTTAAGCTCCTCCACTTCAACCCTATAATAATCATCATTAGGGTTGAGCCTAGACACTCTCATGAATTGTTCTTTCAACACGTTGTTAAAAACATGGAGGGGGTGCATACTTCGTCTGTGGAGTAGTGTGTTCCTGTAACACCCTTTCCTATGAGTAGAGGTGTTAAGAAGACCATTAGTTAACCTACAGACTTCAACATCCAGAAAAGAGATGTTGGTTCTGGAAAAGCTCAAAGTGAACTTCAAAAAGTTCGTAGAAGTATCCATATAGTCAACAAAAACTCTTAGGGAATCTTCATTCCCTAACCATATAAAAAAGAGGTCATCCACAAACCTACGGTACTTACCTACAAATTCCTTAAAATGAGCATTCTCATATATGAATTTATCTTCCCATGCAGCCATAACCAGGTTGGCGTAGCTATTGGCACAAGATGTGCCCATAGCCACGCCATCCCTCTGAAGATATAAAACCTCACCAAAGGCAAACACATTGTTTGTAAGGATAGTTTCAAGGTATAGAGCAACCAGATCAGCCTTCTCAGTAGAAAAGTCTGAATGAGTTCGTAGGTACTCTAAGATATAACAAATTCTCACTTCGTTGGGAATAACTGTGAATAGGCTTACAACGTCTAATGTCACTAAGAAATATGGACAATCATCATTCAGTTGTTTTGTAAAAGCGTATAAATCTATCAGAAATTGTTTACTATTTTTAAGTATATTCGTGTTTTGATCTACAAGTGGTCTCAATAAACTTTCAGTATATATTGAGAGTGGCTCCGTGACCCAACCCTGGCCTGCCACTATCGGTCTCATGGGAGGGCTCATAAGGGACTTGTGAATTTTCGGTAGTCCCTGGATGACTGGTATGACCGGGTCATTAACCTTAAAATAGTCATATAATTCCTTAGTAATGTATGAGGACATGAGAAGGTCATCTAGCATGTAATACACATTAAATACTTTATCCGTTAGCTCTTTACGATCTATTCTGTGATAAAAATTCTCATCATTCAAGAGATGTTTCATTTGCTCATTATAATCATCTATATTCATGAGTACAATAGGACCACCCTTATCGGCTGGCCTAATAACCAGTTCCTCATCATTTTTTAAGTCTTTTAATGCTTTCCTCTGATGGTAACTCAAGTTCTGTCCATGTCTTAATGTCTTTCTATTCTGAAAATGATTATATATGTCATTTTCTAAAACTTTACCAAAAACCTCAATCACAGGATGTAACTGTGGCACATAAGTGCTATTTGCACGGAAACCAATAGGTCCTGCAACATTCTCCTGTCCAAAGTCCAACTTCAATTGTACATTTCTAATAAACATCTTTGTGTCAATAACAGTCTCAACTAAGTCACTATTTGTAGTTGGAATAAAATTAAGTCCCTTATTTAAGACTTGTTGTTCATGCTCAGTCAAGACTCTGCTTGACAAATTTACAATCAGTGAGTTGTTTTCTCCCACATCTTTTTCAGCGTGGGACCATGGTGTTCCTCTATAGAGCCTTTCCTCTTCTGTCTGCCCCTGCTGACAGAACGTCTCCTTTCCAAAAAATGATCTTGTGCTATAGGAAAAGGAGTATTAACCTTACTGGTTAATGTGAGGGAATTACTATCTTTGGGTCTAACAACCACCTCTGTTCGTGGTGTCTTGCTGTTAGTGAATGTATTAGTACAAACCCCAGGCTCACTTAATGTTTCAGAGGTACCTGGATCGCTAATATCCGCCCCATGCATTTTAAGTGTTCCATTGCCTGAATTAGGGACATTCGTTCGTTCATCTACAAGCAAAACACTGTTAGCATTCAAACCGTTTCTATCTTCTTGTATATTGTCATTACTGACATGTCGGACAGGTGATTGATTTAAAACACATGACTGACTTACTATACCATCATCATTAAACAAACCATTACTAGGTTCCTTCTGTGTATTACCTCGGGAAATTACACTAGCATAACTTTGTTGATCATTACGTGGCCTATTAGAGTCATACACATTATTATTCCTCTCCCTCGGCCAAGTAAAGACTTGGCTATTTCTAAAGTCACGTACATCCCTAGTTATTTTAATCTTTTTTTGATCAAACAAACGTTTTTCAAGCATCGTAATGTCATCCAAAACTTTCTCAAGTCTCATAACATAAACATTATCAGTATATTTCTTTTTAAAGTCATTAAACAGCTTGTTAACTAATAGTCTCAGTTTATCCTCCTCCGGTGTATGATAGTGAATAAGGAGCCTCATATAATTAAAACTCAGCTCAAGATTGAGCTGCTGCCAGCGGTAAAGTAATTCAGGAAACCTATTACCTGACGTGGGCATCTTTAAAATACGAAGCCCACGCGGTACAATCTTTTTGTTCAAGCAAGCTTCAAAGTAATGTCTTTGTACCTGTAATTTTTTTAATTTTGTAAAGGCAAGCTATGTCAAACCCAGATCTGTTAGACATGCTCCACCTAAAGAAATCCCAATCCCTCCGAGCTACACACTCTAGGGACCTAAACCTTGTCACCACATATAAACAGGACATGCTGGAGGGATAGATTCCTGCCCAGAGACTTCCCATTCTCTGGAACAAAATACCTATCTATGTCAAACAAAGCTCCTCACTAGAACTCTTCAAGAAAAATCTTGATTATTTGATGGGAGATAGGAAATTCACCCTGAGAATCACTTCTGTGGCTCTGCTTAACAGGAGCACAGGAAAATAATTTTCTTGGGTGGCAAAAGCCAGGGTACCATTTAGCTAGGCTTATATAAGCCCTAGGGCCAATAGCCTAGTACCTACCTATGAACCTATGAACCTATATCACAAAAAGTTTCAGCTGACAGATGCATGTAAATCAGCAAACTCCAAATGCTCAGTTTGCAGTATGTGGAGCTCTATGATTAATCTCCAAAATTAGTAAAAAGACAGGTTTTGTAGGTACATTTCTGATGCCAAAAAGGCACTTAAGTTTTTATTAAGCACCCCCCCCAGGCTATTAATTGCTACTGTCACACCAGAGCATTAGCCGTGTTCAGTGGACACAACAAAAGAGTGGGAGTAAGCCTTTAAACACTTTATTTGGACATTTTTTAAAAAGGTCTGAATAAAGTGTTTATCAATGATCCTCTTTGTGGCCACCCTGTGTGTGGTAGCAGTTAATGTGTCATGGCTTTCTAAGCTGTTAAACACTTAGCAGTAATTACACTTTTTTCTTCACTCTCTAACTTTTGCAGTACATTGTAGTAGACAAAGCTCCATACACTACAATGTAATATGACTGGGTCACCAATCATAGCCTTTTGTTATGTGTTTTCAAAATGGATGTCAAGATTCACCTCTCAAATTTTACTCTTGTGGTGAATTTTCTTGATATCTTTATCTTGAACACATAGTATTTTTGGTTATGATCAGAGACCCAATCATAATCTTCTATATCTCGCGTGTTATACCTGTTTAAGATACAGTCCTTCTTTGCTGACGTTTTTGACAATGGTTGCTTTGTCTCTAACAAATGCCACTGTAATTTTTCCTTCATTTCTGCTACAGCTGCTGCATAATTCTTCCTGGTTTGCTGGATACTCCAGCTTTTTCTGAATGTTGTTTTTTTTATAACTATGTTCCCTTCCAATCTGCTCTCTAAATGACTGTTCCTGTATTCTACTAACCTCCTCCTAAGAAAAACAATGATGTACAACCTCCAATCACAATAATGCCATATCATCAGTTTGCTATTTATCAACAGTAAATCCTTTCAAAATATTGCCCATGAAGTCACCATCAGGAATCACAGCCACCACAGATTTTGGTGCTACCACATTATTAGTCACATTGTCATTCACTTGTAATTTGCTATTTGCTGACTCATTTGCTATGTCCTCTGACATGCTGGGTTCACCTTCATCCACCTTTTCAAGAGAATGAATTCTACAGCCCACCTCCCCCCTCCCAGCAAAAGAGGAGGAGAATTGCCCTTGTGTCCTGGCAACATTTCCCCAAGACAGTATGAATTCCACTTCTGGTCAACACTGCAAATATGCCACAGGCTTAGTGGGACTAATGCCGTTAGCAAAACAAAAATAAATGAAAAAATGAAGAAAATGAATAATAACTAACCCAACATTCCTGTGTAGCTACATCAGCCATCTTCTTCTTTTTCATTTTTGCCCCTTTCTCAAACCATCTCTGACCTTACATCTGTTACCCCTTCTTTATACTGACTGTTACTTCACTTCTGTCTCTCCATTTTTTGCCATTCCTGAAGACTCTATACCCAGACACCTCCATGTCCTGCTCCCACTTGTAATTGGACCATGTTTCTTTTATACTACACAATTAGTATACTTCCTTCCTGCATCCATATTTCCAGCTGTTCCATATTAAACAGATATTCCCTGCACTGCAAAGTAATAATGCCAACCATGTTCTGGGATGCTATTATTTCTTCCCCTTCTATGTTTTTAGCTTGCTTTCTACATTCTGCCTATGATCTGAATTTCAGCACACACACACATACACACACACACACACACACATACACACACACACACACACACACACACACACACACACACACACACACACACACACACACACACACACACACACACACACACCAACATCACCACCACCACCATTCTGTTTCTGTGACATTCTCTACCACTTTTATCTTAGTTTAAAGTGGTTCCTCAGGTCTTTGTACTTGTCTCAGAAATACTTTAATTGTCCCTATAGGTTTTTTATTGTTTCTGGTAACATTTACAGTCACCCAATTTGTGAATAGATGGTATTGCACTGTGCCTTCTGTGTCTCTGCTCATAAAATTTAAATTTGGACCTCCTCTACAGTAGTTTTTATTTCAAGTAAAAAGCTGACATCATCTGTCTTATCAACTCCACAAATCTGAATTTGTGTTAGATATTCTGTCATATATTTATTCTGTAGGAAGTCTGACAATACATAAAACATTTTCTCAGAATTTTTATCAACTGTTGTGCAGTAGGCTATCCTTTCACCTGCATATCTATGTAATTTTCATAAACATGGCCAACTTGGCGAGGACGAATTGTATCATTATCTTTTTTGCTGCTTTATTGCTTCGTAAATGAAACACTGACTTTCTACAAAAATCACAATGTCATCATAAGGGCATTATCAATATGGACTAATGCATAATGCCTTGTAGTAGCTAACAACTGGTTGTTCTAACTTTGGGATGGAGCAGGTGTAATATTCTGCATTATTTAACTTGTGACATACCAAAAAATAATTATCCATAAACTGTAACCACAGTTTAGCCTTTTTTTGCATACCCAAAGGACCTAGCCCAGTGCCTATTCTACTTACACTCAGCTAGGCCAGTTATTCTGTGAGGGTGAGAGCCAAGCATTTACAAGTGAGGCAAGAGCCCTCCAGCCCATATGTTCCTGGCCAAGAAACCCGACTGGCCCATCTGTTCTCCCATAATGACAAGAATATGGTTGGCAGCAGGCCAGGTTGCTGGTCCAGTGGGTGCTCTACCCTGCACTGGTGGAACACCCCCACACCTTTGGTAGCTCTGTGAGCTCTGCTGCTTGTTGTAGCTGCAAGGAGCATGCCTCTACATGCAGAATCTCTGTGATATGTGCCTCTGCAGAATGGCTGTGTGCACTCTTTAGGCTCGTGCTCCACAGATATGACACCCAGTGTTCCCACTAGGTGCCATCAATGTAACAAGTCAGATCTGCCTCCTTCCCCCATGAATGTGCAATATGGCAATGGCCACTCACTCCTGTCCCTCTCCAGCCAGTTTCTATACATGCCCATGCCATTATTCAAACTCAGGTCACCGGGGTCATAGTCATGTCTTTATCCCTTTGTGCAACAGATGTGGTAACAGCAGTTTAACCTTAAACTGTACACTGTATTCTACACACCAGTTTAAAAGCATTAAACAGTAATACCAAGGTAGGAGTCATCAAGTCTACAAATTGAGGACATGATGGATACTGAATCCCAACACTTGAAGCAAAGGTATTATTTAACTGTTTTCTTTATTATACTTTTCATTTATTGTCTACCTTCACTTCAGTGTAAAGATATTATACTGAAGATAGTAGGTCTTTAAATGTAAACTTTGAGTCGGTAAAAACTGCAACACAAAACATTCAAACTAGATGTTAGTTGGCTGTTTTGCAGGCACCTTAATGTTTAAGGGCATCAGGCTTGATCTGAAGGTTTGTTTTTATAAAGTATAGGCAAACAATCGCTTATACTGTGCTGACAAGGTCGCTAAAAAGGCTGAAACACACATATCCACAGTTAGTGGGATTTGGTTTAATTGGCCTGAATATACCCATAAAGACTTGAAAAGTAAAAATTAAAAAATCATGGTCATTCAAAAGCCACGTAGCTGAAACACTGCATGTGCTTAAGAGGTCATTTGCATATATGTCATGGGCATCCATCCGAGGAGGTTTAAGGTATCACACAGTAATAACTTGGTTTCAGGAAATCCTCCTATGTGGCACACCTCATCACTAAGGGCTTTTCATCCGGAAAAAAGGAGGTCATTGTCCCACTTTACTCATCCCTCATTAGACCTATTATAGAATACAACAGCCCGTTTGGTATGTACCTCTCAAGACATCAGCAACAACTGGAAAGGCCACATAAATACCTCACTAAACGAATCACAGACCTAAAGCAGATGCCCTATGCTGACCATCTAAAAAAAAACTCCAGCTATACTCTGTCACATATCGTCTATTCAGAGGCGATCTCTGCTTAACATACAAGGCCATGTCAAACCCAGAGCTGCTGGACATGCTACACTTAAAGGACCACTACGGGAAAAAAATTTAAAAATATATATTTTTTAACTCTTCCTTAAGTTTGGCTCATTGCAAACCTGTATGCACCAGACAGAAGTAGTTACTACTAATTTTATTCTTTTTGTAACCCTGACTGACCTCCAGGGGACAGACATCCTGATGAGAGTTTGTTTTGTTCTAAAGATGCAAATTCACTGTTTCTGAGATTACAGTGCCCATAGCTGGGCTGTCATATAAGACTTCTATTCTTTTCGAATGGAAAAAGAGGAAAGAGCAGCTAAGTTTGACAGGCCTCAGTAACAGTATCATTTACTGTCACACAGTGCCTTTTACAAATGTGTTTCCCTACATTGGCTTACACATTCTGTGAAAAAATCTTCCAGAACTGACAGCTCATTGTTGAAATAACAGAGTTTATTTAGACATTCAACTTTGATATGTTTCAGTTCATTCTCAAGTTACTCCTCCCATATTCCCACCCTCAGCTAGAAAAGTTTCACATTTCCTGCCCTGCAAGGTTCAGCTAATTTGAATGACAATACACATCAGAGTTGCTTGCAGTCAGCCAGATGTGCTTCTGAAACTGTTCCCTCTTCTCTCTCCTTACTGCTAGCATCTGAATAGGACTTCCACAGTAAGTCATGGTAGAAATATGCTTTTAGCAATCCTTAATGTAAAGGTTTTTTAAGTATTCCTCTGAACATGCCCGTGACTTACTCAGATAACAATCTGGGCCACTGATAGGTTTAACTATGACTGCAAATTCATACTCTAACCAAAATGAATATTCATATTTGCTTTACACAGAATTGCAGTCCTCTGCATTTTTATCCATTAGGCATGCCACTGATGTGTCCTTCTGTCTGCAGTTACTACTACCAAGTTGATTCAGGTTGGCATAATGGTTAAGATATTTACCTTACAGACACAAGGTGCAGGGTTTGATTCTCACATGGGATAATTGGCTAGGCTCAAAATGGCCCATAAGGGCAATTAACCTAGTACTAATCTATGAACCTAAAATCTATGAACTACTGTTGTGTGCACATATTCATTGCTGGTGTGATGTTTTTGAGTCAACTTGGTATATTCTTTACTTCATGCTATGCAGTGCCTACTCTCACTGTTCCAGTGTGCATACTGTTCTTACTTTCTCTCAAATTTGTTTTCTTTTGCAGGTTGCCACAACATGCTTTTCTACTCATCATCATCATCATCATCTTCTTTCTGCTGTTCCCGTTAGGGGTCGCCACAGCGGATCATCTGTTTCCATTTCTTCCTGTCCTCTGCATCATGCTCTTTCACACCAACCGCCTGTATGTCCTCTCTCACCACATCCATAAACCTCATCTTAGGCCTTCCTCTTTTCTTCTTACCTGGCAGCTCCATCCTTAGCATCTTTTTCCCAATATACCCAGCATCCCTCCTCAGCACATGTCCAAACCAACGCAATCTCGCCTCTCTTGCTTTGTCTCCAAACTGTCCAACCTGAGCTGACCCTCTAATATACTGATTCCTAATCCTGTCCATCCTAGTCACACCCAGTGCAAATCTTAACATCTTTAACTCTGCCACATCCAGCTCTGACTCCTGCCTTTTTGACAATGCTACCGTCTCCAACCCATATAACATAGCTGGTCTCACTACCCTCTTGTAGACCTTCCCTTTCACTCTTATTGGTACCCGTCTGTCACAAATCACTCCTGACACTCTTCTCCACCCATTCCACCCTGCCTGTACTCTCTTCTTCACCTATCTTCCACACTCACCATTACTCTGAACTGGTGATCCCAAGTTCTTAAACTCATCCACCTTTACCAACTCTACTCCCTGCATCCTCATCATTCCTCTACCCTCCCTCTCATTTACACACATATATTCTGTTTTAGCTCTGCTGACCTTCATTCCTCTCCTCTCTAAAGCATATCTCCACCTCTCCAGGGTCTCCTCAACCTGGTCCCTACTCTCACTACATATCACAATGTCATCTGCAAACATCATAGTCCACGGGGCCTCCTGTCTAATCTCATCTGTCAACCTGTCCATCACTACTGCAAATAAGAAAGGGCTCAGAGCTGATCCTTGATGTAATCCCACCTCCACCTTAAACATATCTGTCACTCCATCCGCAGTCCTCACCAATGTCACACTACCCTTGTACATATCCTGTACCACTCTTACATACTTCTCTGCCACTCCTGACTTCCTCATACAATACCACAACTCCTCTCTAGGCACCCTGTCATATGCTTTCTCTAAGCCCACAAAGACAGAATGCAACTCCTTCTGACCTTCTCTGTATTTCTCCAACAACACTCTCAGAGCAAATATTGCATCTGTAGTGCTATTTCCTGGCATGAAACCATACTGCTGATCACTAATCATCACCTCCCTTCTTAACCTAGCTTCCACTACTCTTTCCCATAACTTCAAGCTGTGATCAATTGTATCCCTCTGTAGTTACTGCAGCTCTGCATATCACCCTTATTCTTAAAGATAGGTACTAAAACATTTTTCTCCACTCCTCAGGCATCCTCTGACTTTCCAAAATTTCATTAAACAATCGGGTTAAAAATTCCACTGCCATTTCTCCTAAGCACCTCCATGCTTCCACTGGTATGTCATCTGGGCCAACAGCCTTTCCATTCTTCATCCTCTTCATAGCTCTCCTTGCTTCCTCCTTGCTAATCTGCTTCACTTCCTGATTCACTAACCTCACATCATCCAACCTTCTCTCTCTCTCATTCTCTTCATTCATGAGCCCTTCAAAGTACTCTTTCCATCTACTCAACACACTCTCCTCACTTGTGAGTACGTTTCCCTCACTGTCCTTTATCACCCTTACCTGCTGCACATCTTTCCCAGCTCTGTCCCTATGTCTAGCCAATCGGTACAGGTCCTTTTCTCCCTCTTTAGTGTCCAATCTCTCATACAACTCTCTATATGCCTTATCCTTAGCCTTCGCCACCTCTCTCTTTGCCATGCGCCTCATCTCCTTATACTCATGTCTATTTTCTTCATCTCTTTGACAATCTCACTTCTTCTTTGCCAGCCTCTTCCTCTATATATTCTCCTGTACTTCCTCATTCCACCACCATGTCTCCTTGTCCTCCTTCCTCTGTCCAGATGTCACACCAAGCACCTTCCTAGCAGTCTCCCTTACTAGCTCTGCTGTAGTTACCCAGCTATTCGGTAACTCTTCATTGCCTCCCAGTGCCTGTCTTAACTCTTCCCTGAACTCCACCTCACAATCACCCTTTTTTAACTTCCACCATTTAATCCATGGCACTGCTTTCACACTCCTCCTCCGCTTCTTGATCACCAACATCATCCTGCAGACCAACATTCTATGCTGCTTAACTACACTTTCCCCAGTCACCACTTTACAGTCTCCAATCTCCTTCAGACTGGCCCTCCTACATAGGATTTAATCCACCTGTGTGCATCTTCCTCCACTCTTGTACATCACCCTATGCTCCTCCCTCTTCTTAAAATACATATTCACCACAGCCATGTTCATCCTTTTCGCAAAATCCACAATCATCTGTCCTTCTGCATTCCTCTCCTTAACACCATACCTACCCATCACTTCCTCATCCCCTCTGTTCACTTCACCAACATGCCCATTAAAGTCTGCTCCAATCACTAGTCTCTCACCCTTGGGTACACTCACCACCACTTCATCCAACTCACTCAAAAATTTTTCTTTCTCATCCATCACACACCCAACTTGTGGAGCATATGCACTAACAACATTCATCATTACACCATCAATTTCAAGCTTCATAAACATCACTCTGTCAGACACTCTCTTCACTTCCAAAACACTCTTGGCATACTGTTCCGTTAAGATAACCCCTACCCCATTTCTTCTGCCGTCCACACCATGATAGAACAATTTGAACCCACCTCCTATACACTTGGCCTTACTTCCCTTCCATCTGGTCTCTTGCACGCACAATATATCAACCTTCCTTCTCTCAATCATATCAGCTAGCTCTCTCCCTGTACCAGTCATACTGCCAACATTCAAAGTTCCTACCCTCAGTACTACACGCCTAACCTTCCTCCTCTCTTCCTGCCTTCGGGCATGCCTTCCCCCTCCTCTTCTTTTTCGGCCAACAGTGGCCCAATTTCCGCCAGCACCCTGTTGGCTAACAGTACAGGTGGCGGTCATTGTTAACCCGGGCCTCGACCATTCCAGTATCAATATACAGAAATTAACACTTTTCTCCATGAAGCTATATAAGCCAGACTACCTCTAACAGTATGGTTTACACATTTTTTTCATTTTTTTCTGTAACTGTGACTGTTATCATATGAATTTAGTTCTTACAGCAGGGATCAAGCATGAGAGGCCCTTTATCCCAGGAACATCAACAGAGCAAATGAGATGTTAAAAGTGTAAACACCAACTAATATCTACAACAGGGCTGGGTAAATTTGGCTTCATTAAAAAAGGGTACAAAGGGCAAACTTTGGGCTTTAACAAGCTGAACTGAAACTTCAAAGTACAAGCAAGCTGGTAAATGTACAAACAGCGCATGGCAACAACACTATATAAATACAAAGATTATAAGAGTCTGCATGACTTCCCTGTGGTCACATGGGTTTCCTCCGGGTGCTCCGGTTTCCTCCCACATCCCAAAGACATGCTATAGGTGGATTGGACACTCTAAATTGGCCCTAGGTGTGAGTGCATGTGTGTGTGTGTGTGTGTGTGTGTGTGTGTGTGTGCCTTCTGTGGAAGGTTAGGCGGGCTGGCAACTTGACACTGTAAAACTCTACTGCCAATCATGAGTGGACAAGGTGATCTGCTGTGGTGACCCCTAACTGGGAAAAGCTGAAAGAAGAAGAAGAAGAAGAAGAAGAGACTCTTTAAAGTTTGATAAGACACCTTTCAGCTATCTTACCATCTACAATTGCATAACTTTGAAGCCTGATGAATAACAAGTACAGGGAGGGGCAAGCTGAGCTAACAGGTATCATGCTGAGGAGATGAATTCATTATGCAGACATCAAAACTCCTCAGTGAGTAACTTCAGTTGACTGTTCAGCAGCAGAAGATGAAGAAGGAGGTGTGATGCATACGTGTGGGAACCTTAAGTCACAGACAACAGCTTAGCATATATTCACAGGAATCTTAGCAATAGCATCAGATGAGGTATGAGCAGAGTCATTTCGGAAACAGGTTTTTAAACCAAAAGAAGAAATTAATGTCAATAATTACCTAGCTCTTCTGTCACCAAACACTTACATTTAAGCATACACAGCTCACCAGAAAGTAGCTACAATTAAATGGACAGCAATATTTCTGCAATTACTATTCCCCTATACCATCTGACTTTACATTACAAGTTTCCTTACATGAATTCCAGACTGTTTATGAAAATCACATAAAGTAAAGCAAGTCAATAAACGGATGTCAGGCATTATGGTTGACACCGACTATTGTTCAGACCACAATGTGGCAGGTTCACACAACTATGAAATATACTAAAGTGCAGTCATCAGACCACATAGCAGTATCACTGTGGCTTCCAGGTACAGTTCATAGGTTCATAGGTTCATAGGTTGGTACTAGGCTATCGGTTCTAGGGCCTATACAAGCCTAGCCATAACAATTTCCTGGCTATTTCTTCCCACATTATTTACTTTCCTGGACCCCTGTCTAGCAGGGTGACTGACGTGATCCCTGGGGTGAATTTCCTTTCTCCCATCCAATCATCAAGGTTCCTCTTGAAGAGTTCCAAAGAGGCAGTCTGCTTGACATGTATGGGCAATCTATTCCAGAGTCTGGGGAGTCTCTGGGTCAGGAATCTATCCCTCCAGCATGTTTTGTTTATTGTGATGACAAGGTTTAGATCCCTGGAGCGTGTAGCTCTGAGGGATTGGGATTTCTTTAAGTGTAGCATGTCCAACAGCTCTGGGTTTGACATGGCCTTGTATGTTAAGCAGAGATCGCCTCTGAGTAGACGATATGCGACAGAGTATAGCTAGAGTTTTTTAAGGCAGTCAGCATAGGGCATCTGCTTTAGGCCTGTGATTCTTTTAGTGAGGTATTTCTGAGGCCTTTCCAGTTGTTGCAGATGTTTTGAGAGGTACATACCAAATGGGGCGTTGTATTCTGTAATGGGTCTAATGAGGGATGAGTACAGTGGGACAATGACCTCCTTTTTTCTGGATGAAAAGCCCTTCGTGATGAGGTGTGCCACATAGAAGGATTTCCTGACTGTTGTGGCGATGTGGTTATCGAAGGTGAGACCACTGTCCACCTGTGTCCCTAAGTCTCTTATCACACTTTCTGTGTTTAGTGTACTGCCACCTATATGGTAATTCATGGATACATGTTTTTTCCCAAAGGGGATAACAATACATTTCTTGGCATTGAGCTTGAGCCCATGGCACTGGCACCAAGCATCTGTTTCTGTAAGGCCCTTTTGTAGAGTATCCACATCATTTGGGGATTCAATAATGGCTCCCAGTTTGCAGTCATTTGCAAACTTTGTTAGCCAGAGTCCCTTAGTGTTGACCTGTACTTCAGAGAAGTAGATGCCAAACAAGAGCGGCCCCAGGACTGAACCCTGAGGTACTCCACTTGTCACTTGTCTGGAGCTGGATTTGGAGTCGGCTACTTTTACAGTGTGGGTTCTATCAGTAAGCCATTTAGCAACCCATTGGGTGACATAGGGATTAATGCCCAACTTAGTAAGTTTATCTATGATTCCAGAGTGGGGGATGGTGTCAAAGGCCTTGGCAAGGTCTAGATAGGCTGTGTGGACCACCTTACCCTTGTCCATGGCTCTGGAGACTGATTCAAAGAAGTCAATCAGGTTCAGGAGACAAGATCGGCCCTTCACAAACCCAAACTGGGTGCGTCCAGTGTTTGAAGGTTGCCAATGTCTTTGTTTATAAGTTCCATGATAATACGCTCCATGGTCTTGCAGATAAGGCTTGTCAGACTGATGGGACGGTAGTTTCCGGGATCCAAGGTGGATCCCCCCTTGTGGATTGGGATAACTGTAGCTCTGCGCCACTCAGTGGGCACGAAACCTGAGGTGAGGCTATGACTAAACATGACACTTAGGTGAGGTGCCAGTTCATATTGTAGTTCATGTAGTACACAGCCTGGGATGTCATCTGGTCCCATGGATGCTGTATTCTTGGCTTTAGAGAGTGGGTTTTGTACCAGTGTGGCTGTTATTACTGGAATTTGGCAATCTTCCGGTATTGAGATGGGCCATTTAGGGGGTGAGAGGGGGGTGAAGTTGGCACTGAATCGATCTGCCAGGATATTGGCAATATCCTTTGGATCAGTATATTTAATGTCATTCTGTTTTAGCTCAGAGCAGATCTGAGCATTGCCATTTAGATTCTTGACATAGTTATAGAATGCTTTGTGGTTGTCTTTGGAATCTTTGGCAATTTTATTTTCGTAACTAGCTTTGGAGGATTTTATGAGGCATCTCAGTTTCTTACTGAGGCTAGTAAGGGAGTTTTTTGCATCCTGGGATTTTCCTCTTTTCTGCAAAAGTTTCTTCCTTTTGTTGTAAAGTTTGTTTATGGCAGGGGACCACCAGATTGGCTTCCTTTTTTGGATGAGAGCATTTTGGTTCTATTTGGGATGGCACAATTCATGCATGAGTGGATGTTCTCGTACAGTGCCTTAGTGTAGGATTCAGCAGTTGAACTTTCAGTTCCCATCTGCATGGGTGTTATGAAGTTTGTCACTTCTGACTTGAGTAGCATGAAGTTGGCTTTGGAGAAGTTTTTATGGTGGTTTCTTTACTGGGGGGTGGGGGTGGGATGTGGATGTTAAGGGTGATTAGCTTATGGTCAGACCTGACTAACGAGGGGGTGACCATAGGTATGGAGCATTGATTTCCCATGTTGGTAATGACCAGGTCAAGGATATTGGAGCCCCTGGTGGGACTATGGATTAGTTGATCCAGGGCATTGGAATTTATGAATTCCAAGAACCGTTGCGCAAAGTTGTTGGGACATGAGTAGTTTTCCCAGTTAATGGCAGGGTAGTTAAAATCACCCAGTATTAGGGTGTTTGGTTCTATCTTAATATTTTCCAGTATGTTTAGAAAGGTGTAGTGAGAATCTTGGGGTATGGTGGGGGATCTGTAGCAAGCTGCAATTTGGATTGCAGTCTTACCTAGTGTTAGTTGCAGTTTACAGCACAATGTCAGATGTCAGGTATGCACACTTTATGAGAAATTTTTCTTCCCATCAATGACTACATAGACATGCAAGCCTTATCTGGAACATGTTAGATGACGTGAAGCCACTGTTGTGTGTTTGTGCATACTGACCACCTGTAATGCATTAATAAAATTGCATGAAGCACCACTGTAAAACCCTTTCTTCTGCACTATCACTGTAGGTCCATCAAATCATGTGTAACAACCTGGCATCAGTGTCTCTAATCACTGATGACAACTGGGCAAGAACAATTAGGGAGAAATGATATGACCCTTGGTCATGTGTATAGTTCTCATTGACTGCACATTTAGAACATCTTCTACTCTCAGTTTATATTTTCAAGAAATTTCTTCCTTTTAAGACATCACCATGCTCCCTTTTTTTTGGTGCAAACAAAGATAGGTGTTAAATTTAAATTTTACTGCTTACTCCTGTTAACGTTTATCCACTACCAAAAACAAAGATTATGATAAGGTTTGAATGCACTCCATAAAGCGTGCATGTGATCTCTATTGGCTGTGTGACTCCCATAAAACTCAGCAGCCTTATGTCAATAAGCTAATGGCCGGCTGGTCTGCAGTTCCCCATTCTGGTTTATCTTTGGCAGCTGTGTTGAGCTAGAACTGGATGCATAACCAATGAACCTGCATAAAATGACCTGTCAATTGCTACTCAGTGTAGGTTCACTGGCAGGACACAGTTTGGAAATGGATGACACAATGTTATGAAGGAGGATGGACATCCACTGTTTCCAGGGGACAAGATGGAAGGGCAGTGCTGCCAAGGCACTTGGCTTGGGATCCACAGTCTACTTCTGTGTAGGAGAACAGGCTAGAAATGCTCTGTGAATTGTGGTAAGAGAAAGGGTTCAGAAGGCAGTGAGGGATACTGTTTGACTAAGTGACAGACTCATGTCAATCACACTCCAGTGTAATGATAGTGTACTCATAATCTCATCCTATGCCCCACTGCCAAGTTGCGACAGTTTGCCAAAGAGTGCAGCACTCATAATCTCATCCTATGACCCACTGCCAAGTTGTGACAGTGAGACAAAGAGTGCAGTACTCATAATCTCATCCTATGCCCCACTGCTGAGTTGTGACAGTGAGCCAAAGAGTACAGTACTCATAATCTCATCGTATGCCCCACTGCTGAGTTGTGACAGTGAGGCAAAGAGTGCAGTACTCATATTCTCATCCTATGCCCCACTGCTGAGTTGTGACAGTGAGCCAAAGAGTGCAGTACTCATTAACTCATCCTATGCTCCACTGCCAAGTTGTGACAGTGAGCCAAAGAGTGCAGTACTCATAATCTCATCCTATGCCCCACTGCCGAGTTGTGACAGTGAGGCAAAGAGTGCAGTACTCATAATCTCATCCTATGCTCCACTGCCAAGTTGTAACAGTGAGCCAAAGAGTGCAGTACTCATAATCTCATCCTATGCCCCACTGCTGAGTTGTGACCGTGGGGCAAAGAGTGCAGTACTCATAATCTCATCCTATGCCCCACTGCTGAGTTGTGACAGTGAGACAAAGAGTACAGTACTCATAATCTCATCCTATGCCCCACTGCCAAGTTGTGGCAGTTAGCCAAAGAGTGCAGCTAGACATCAGTTTGCAGGACCTACTAGATAAAGCCGGACATCATGAATCAATTTAAATAATGGATGACTTGAATGCACATATCGTGACAGACAGAAAAAGAAATCATGACTGCCTGTCTCCACATGGGTGGGGCAACAGGAATAATGGAGAGGTCATTCTAGACCTCTGTCTTGCAAATGGCTTGATAGTAGCCACAACATGCTTCATTAAGAAAGACAATCACAAGTTCACGTACATAAGTGGCCTATACCAACTCAGGTAAAGTTCCCCTAGTGAGGAAAGGGTACTGGGATATGAACACAGATTGTATAGTCTTCCTCAATGAAACAGGTGGCCCACATCATAAACCACTGGTTTCCACAATCAGCTGCAGCAGTGAGCAAAGAGGGTGCTAAGGTCAACAGTGACCATAGTGAAGACCAGGAAGTTGACTGGAGATAAATTATGACAGTTCAAGTATTCAGTCATGCCTCTACCTTCCTAAGAAATGGCGGAAATAGGTCTACAGGAAGAACGGCAGCACCTTAAAACAGCATGTGTCAGGACTACTGAACAGAGTTGTGGCTTGTCCATGTATGTCTATAAGGTACATAAAGAAAGCATGTGGTGTAATGCAGCAGTCTGGGATCTCCATGAAAGAAATACAGAGTACAGAAAGAGTCGGACATTGGATTAACCACCCAGGCTAGGAAGGAATGGAGGTTGACTAAAATGGAAGGTAAAAGAGTTGTTGCATTAGCACTCTGCCAGCTACTGCAGAGAGACTCTGTAGTTGTCACAAATACACTAAAGCAGATTGCAAGGCCAATACACCCAGATAAAGAAAACTGACAGACACACTTCATAAGGGATGGCAAAACAGCATGCTCATCATTCCGCAGGACATCAAAGGCAGACTGAAGGAGTACTTACAGCAGCTTAACAATCACATTAACCCCACAGATGCTGTATTTCTCCAAAAACAGGCTACAACAGAGACAAACAGGATATCATCCTGAAAGAAGTAAGAGTCTAAACAAATCAAAAAATAGTATCCAGCAGACTCCAACAAGCTCTGAATGGAAAGGACTGTAAACGTTTAGAAGTAAGACTCTCACTAAGGGAAATCAAGTCAGGGAAAGCAGCAGGCACAGTGGAGGACATAGTGGATATCTTACAGATGCTGGCTGAGGTAGGGGAGAATTGGCTCCTAAAGCTACTTGTAGCAGCATGGAGAGAAAGTCGTACCCCAGGTGAGTGTCGAAGAATCATGCCAGTTAACAAGAGCAAATGGGACATCCACAACTGTGATCCATACAGAGGCATCATACTGCTGTCAGCTTACATGAAAGTTGTGGAGAGGGTGATTCATAAATGGATATGCAGGATAGTACAATGTAATAAGAGCGATGAGAAGTTCATATTCAGATCAGGATGCAGTCCAACTGACACAATGTTTGTAGTGAGACAGTTGCTAAGAAGCTAGAGATGAGGAAAAAGTCCTAATTCTCATTCCTATTCTTTGGTAATGCAGATAACATCCCAAGAATGCTGCCTTGGGCAGAACTGTGGTGGTTCAAAGTCCTAGAATCATTCTTAGAATTAGTGCTGCCTAAGTAGAAGGACCAACGCCTCAAGTACAAACTGTTTCTGTCTCACATCCAGGGCAATCGATGCACCCATAAGTGGATCTGTTTTTCTATGTAATTCCGAGTAAGTTACTACCCACAACTTATCTTGCTCAAGTTTTGTCATTTTCCAGAACTATAGGTTTGAGGTGACTAGCATCTATTTCAGGGCAAACCCTTGATGTCCTGTAGGATTCCACAGTGATGATGCATGAGTTAAAAAAATTTTAAAAATAGCATTTCTTATTGTCTTTGCGCAAACGTTATTTGGACTAATAAAATGTATTTACTTCTCACTCACATATCTCAGTAGCTGACATCGAAGGATTTCCCATGAGAATTTTTTTATCATGCATACCATGGTAACACCAGCCATTGAATGACAGCTAACATTTTTATGTGAGCCATTAGCTGGACAGCAATATTGGGCATGGGTAGAGGAAATGCAAAACAATTGTCTCAATCCTGAAATGTGCAGTACTCCCCTGTAGTAAATCTTATCACATAAAAGGAATTTTCTTTCTTTTTCTTTTTTAATAACTCATCAGTCCTGTCTTCCTGAAGTCAAGGACCAATGAGTCTAAACCTAAGTAAATTGCACATAAAAAGTGTGTGTGTGTGTGTGTGTGTGTGTGTGTGTGTGTGTAAATTAATACACAAGTGCCTATGATGCATTACTTCTATTGCTTCATATGAACTTTTTTAAAGGAACAATACTTGTTTTAAAGTAACAATACTTGTTAATAAGTAAAGCATGTATACATGTTGTCTTTTCACTCGGTATATCAATTTGTGTATATATGATCAATAAAAAATAAGAAAAATATGGAAAAATTCTGTTGTAATCCTCAATGAGTATTATTTTTTGGTTTTACACTGCTATTGAAATGTGTTTTTCATGACTTTATCTCTCTTAGACTAACTGTACAAAATTATTAGAGAACTGGATACAGATGCCTTCTTTGATAGCCTGACACTGATTATTACTTGAACAATAACATTTCACTGATAATATATTACATAGTGCATGTTCAGATTTTGGAACTTTCCCCTGGGTCACATCTGCACATGGCCTGGTCAATTGCGGCACACCGACACATGCATATATAAAGAGATACCTATGCACATCTGCATATGTATATGCACACATGAATATATATATATATATATATATATATATATATATATATATATATATATATATATATATATATATATATTATATATGTATATTATACACATTTACATACATATATATACATACATATATATATATATATATATATACACACACACACACACACACACACACACACACACACACACACACACACACACACACACACACATTATACATATACATATATATCTCAATGCCATTTTGTACAGGAACTTCACACTTAGTAGAATTATACCCACACATTAATGCATATGTACCACCCGGAAGGGCCATGGCTTCATCAAAAGAGAAAGGGTGCAAAATGCAAAGTTTTGGTTTAAAACGACTGAGTTGTAACTTCAAAGTACAGTCCAACCAGCAAATGTACAAAGTGCCCTTGGCAACAACACTGCAGAAAGGCAGAACATCATAAGACACTCTCTAATGTTAAAGACAGATAAATTATGCAGATAACACACACCTTTCATGTGCATTAGTATCTACAAGTGGCTAATATGTGAAGCCAGATGAAAAAAAAAAGACTCTGTCTCTTAGAAGAGGAATAGGCAAGCTGAGCTAACAGGTATCATGCTGAGGAGATGAATTCACTATGTAGACATCACGACTCCTCAGTGTAACTTCAATTGACTGTTCAACAACAGAAGATGAAGGAGGTGTTATGCATATAGAACATCTGCTGCTAACTCTTCAATGTTGGGTACACCCATTTGTAGAAGCTTTAAGCTTTTATAGTGCAACTGCCGCTAACTCCTAACTACTGGGTACACCCATTTGTAGAGGCTTAGAGTGATCTAAAGTGCAGTGTGTTACAATATAGCTGTATATATATTACTGTGATAAGTATATATCCCCCTTTTTTCTGTTATTTGATAACAGGCCTTACTTTGCACACACTTCCCTCATCTTACAAGCATCTTTACCTACCTCTCTCCCCATCTTAACTATCCTAGCAATATAAGCCACCTCCTACCTCCACCCAAAGCACCTTTATTTTGTTATACTGTTCCTCCACCCCACTACTGCTAACCCCTTTCTTCTCTCTGACTCACTCATATAGTTAGTGTCTCACATGTTCCTTTCCTCCTTTTACAGTTAAAATACCTAGGAAAGATGCTGCCCTCAGCTACTCCCTAGTCCTGAAGACAGTAGTGCAGCTATCTAACCCTCCAACCAAAACAGGACCTCCAATTGTCAAGTGTTTAAACAAAAGGTAGGTCTACCTACTGTAGCATAATTGTATTTCACCCTGAAACTGTTAACTACTGGCTTGCACACCGCACGGACCAGCCGTCCCATCTAAACAGCTAACCCTGATATAATTATTTAGTCACCCTCCACTAGGGAGTGTGATTCCACTTTTTAACCACAGGATGGCAGTATAGTCCATCTAACTCTGAATCCTAGCTGCTCCTAGAAAATGGAGAATCAGAACCTTAAACTAAAGGAGAATAAACGTAAAACATTTCTTACTAACAATAGTTATAGTTTTCTTAAACATAGTCGTGAATAAGCTGTCAGAGCAGCTAACTAACTCTAATGAACTTAGGTATCCTACACTTAAATTAAATGACCAACAGCATTTCCACCAAATTACATTAAGTAATAACAAATTTACCTGTGAAACTGATTGTTTTTGCTAGTGTGGGACTGGCTCGGTTCGTCCTCGCTACGTTCGCCCTCGCTACGTTCGGGCTTACTTCGCTCCCTTACCCTACCCCCATTCCTACCCACCCGCACATCAATTACATTTATAGCTATACACCACACCCCTAGCCACTCCCCCAACACAACTGTCCTGTCACACAGTACATGTAATTACCCCTCACACTAATACAGCCCATCACATCCTTCTCTACACAACCCAAATTGGATACCACACCCTATAATCTAACTCCATCTCTACACTTCCATATTGCAGACCACACCCTATAGTTCAACTCAATCTTTATCATATTTCAGCCCTATCCTAGTCCTTAACCCACCTCACAACTAAACAATATGATCCATACTCCAACCAAACACCTTCTACTCACTCTATTACACACAAGAGGCCTCTCTTCTCTCCTCCTCCTATCCATGTTCTCATCCTACCACACACATCTGTATATCAGCCCTCCACCACCATGGCAAACTGACTCAGCTATCACCACCTCCATTACCATCTCCTCACCAATAACTCCAAGTGACCTCTACCCTTCTCCATCACCTTCCCATCTTTATGGAATTAGCAACTGCAAACTTCAAGCCAACTCACCCAATAAAATAATCAAAATAACTCACAAACTAAATAAACTCTTCATCCACATACTACAAAAACTCTCATGCTGTGGTGATTTTCACCCAAATCCAGGTCCCAACACCTGCAATAGCACCTATCCAACTAACCCCAATCCAGTATATATCCAGCCTAGCTCATCCCTACTCCTTCTAAACATTAATATAAGAAGCATCCTCAACAAAACACATGATCTACACACCCTACTAGCTCTAAACAAACGTGACATCATAGTACTTACTGAAACTAGGCGTAAGCCCATCCACCATAGTAATGAAATAACAGCCCCTGGCTGTAATATTATACGTAAAGATAGGCCAGGCAAAAAAGGAGGGGGTGTAGCCATCCTTTTCCAAAGTCATCTCTCAATAGAACAAATTGAATACAACACTCAAGAAATCCAAGACATAGAACTAATATTAGCCACACTAAAACTTAACCCCAACAAACAAATCATATTAGCTGGAGGTTATATACCACCAGGCAACAACACTAATGTACTCTAAAACCTACTAAACTGGATGAAAATCACTCATCCACAGGAAACCATTCTTGCAGGTGACTTTAACATAGATTGGTCTTACTGTAACAGTTATAACAGTCATAAAGCCACCACCCATATTAACCTTCATGGTTTTACCCAAATTATTAATACTGCTACAAGAACAAACAAAACCTCTAAGCGACAGTCAATCTTGGATTGGATACTAGTATCTGACCCCACTCAAGCCCATCTCTCAGGCTGTCTCCTGACAGCCTTAGTGATCATCAAGCAACATACCTAATTAGGAATCGACCCCAACTAACTAAACAACCCATTATCAGGGTCATAAGAAATAAAAAGTACTTCATAGCTCAAGACTTAATAAATTCACTCAAATCCTGTATATGGACTCCACTAAAATACTTACCACTAGATGAAGCTGTAGAATACTTCAGCACAACCTTCTTGAACATCCTGAACTCCCATGCTCCACCTAGAACCACCAGAATTAAAACCAACCTCGCACCATGGTTATCAAAAGACACCAGATCCCTAATGAAAGAAAGAGACAAAGCCTGGTTGCAATTCCATAAACACAAACCCCCAATCCTAAAACAAAAATATAATGAACTACAGAATCAAGCCAAAAACACATAAAAATTGACAAAACTAGTTGCTATAAAACCCTATAGGAAAAACACTCTAACAACCCACAAACATTTTGGACATCAATTAACAACCTATTACACCCAGGAAAACCTTCCACTCCTTCCCCAATACTACCAAACAGTCTACACAACGTCCCCACCAACTTTAACAAATACTTTACTGAAACTATCCAAGCCTTAGCCAATACCCAAACAACTAGCACTCACACAATATCAATAACAGCCCCCACCCCCTCCAATACAGATAATAAGACACATAGTTTCTCCCTAGAACCAGTCAGTACTACAACTATTACCAAACTCCTAAAAAAACTGAAGACAACAACCCCAGCAGTAGACAAACTACCAGCAGAATTCCTACAAATTACTGCAGAGGCCATAGCCTATCCTGTGTCAATTCTCATTAACAGATCTATAACTGAATCCAAAGTACCCAAATCATGGAAAATATCACACATAATACCATTACATAAAGGGGGACAATCCCTTGAGCTTACAAACTACCGCCCCATTGCAATACTATCACCCCTATCAAAGATTTTATAGAGAGTAGTCCACTCACAACTAATGAAATTCTTGCTTCACAACAATCTATTATCCCAATCCCAGCATGGATTCAGACCTTCGCACAGTACTACCACAGCATTACTATCCTTCTCAAACTCCATTAATACCCCCAGAAACAACAGCCTGTTCATATCCTCCATATTCCTAGACCTTTCCAAAGCCTTTGATATGGTGAACCATAGTCTACTCCTAGAAAAACTGACCACTTTTAGCATAAATTCTTCCACCTTATCCTGGTTCAGTAGCTACTTATCTAACTGACAACAGGCTGTTCTCTGGGAAAACCACCTGTCACCCCTACTCCCAGTAACCATTGGTGTACCACAAGGGTCCATTCTTGGCCCACTATTATTCTCATTTTTTCTAATGACACAACATCATCCCTGCCCTCTGCCTCAATAGTCCAATATGCAGATGATACCACTATAATAAGTGCAGCCCACACCCTCGATAAACTCAAAATTATAACCCAAAACAGCTTTACCTTAGCTGAAGAATGGTTCACCAACATCAAACTACTGCTTAACCCAAAAAAAACTAAACTTATTCTTTTCAGTCCAAATAGATCCCCTCCATAAACAATAACTTTTCAATAATATCCAAAGACAATGCTAATATTACTCCTATACCACACACCAAGCTCTTATGAGTAGAAATTGTCAATAAACTTAAATATGACATCCATATTTCTCAAACAATCAAAAAAGTCAATAAAAACATCAGACTCCTCTATAGAAACCACAACTACATGACCAGACACACAAAAGCTACCATAGCTAGAACTCATCTGTTATCTATACTTCTTTATGCTTCCCCAATCTTTACAAACCTTCACCAAGCAGAACTTTCCAAAATTGAATCATGCTACAACAAAATTGCCAAATTTGCTAATAAAGCCACTCATAGGTCCCATCACTGCCAATCCCTTAGACATCTCAGCTGGCTTGAGTTACCTCAAATCCTCCTACTCAGCCAACTTACCACTGTCCATAAGCTCTACTACCTTCCTTTGAAAACCCCAGCCTTGCAACAATTAATTCAACCCTATACACCCTCCAGAAACCTAAGAAGAACACAACAAAACCACATAACTGACACCAAGCACAGAAATGAAGCTGGCAAATCACTGCTGCATTGCAAAAACCTGGAACCTCCTACCCGAACACCTAACTTCAACATTCTCACCTTACCTCTTCAAAACATCAAATCCCATTTTATGCAAAATTGGCTATGTTCATGTCTTCCCCCAGGCTAGACCAAATCAACTCACTGCTATTAATACTCTCGCAAATAATCATCAATGTTCTCAACCGCTAATAGTTTAGTGACACAAAGCTAGAAATTAAAGTAGTCTCTACTGCCTTACCCTTTTGCTCAAATTTTAGCAGCTACTCAAATAAAACTCATATCAAACTATTGTTTTTATCTGCATTCAACTGACATACTGTACTCTGAGTTTGAATATCTTTTACCTTGTGAATATTACTGATGTAATGTAACTAGTTGTGTAGCTGTCTGCATGAATACTGTTTTTGTATCATGCTACTGTTTACCATGTATACAAAACATTAGTTATGTTAACTAATGTAATGTAATATTTGTGGAACTTTCCTCCCCGGGCCTCCGCTGAAAACGGACCTGTGCCCAGTCGGACTTTCCCAGTAAACAAATGTAAAATAAAATAAAATAAAAATATTTATGGGAACTGTAAGTCAAACAACAACTTAGCATATTCACAGGAGTCCAAACAATAGCATCAGAAGAGGCATGAGAAGTATCACTGAAGAAACCAGTTTTTAAACCAAAATTACACATTGATATTCAAGTCATGCCTGATTCACAATACAGTTATGGCTCCAGAAAGTAGCTCCAAGCAAATGTGCATTCCTATATGTGCAGTGTCCCTTCCACTGGCCTAGGAAACAGTCATGTTTTCCACATGGACATGTGAGTCCATCTTGTTAGATGAGGATGTTTTGATGTTAACATAATGGAATGAATAGACATCACAGCTGAGATCAGTACCATCTTGTACCATCAGACTATCAGTTGCTGTTTTCATAAAATGTGTACCATACCAACCAACTCAAATATGAAAGAAGGGGTAAGAGAATGTGTAATGAGAGGCTCTTTAACTGTGTCAAGTGGTTTAAGACAAAAGATGCAGAGCTGATTTCCAGGCAGTTAGTCTTTTTTGGCTACAGCAACATTCAGGAGTTAAAACATCTTCCCCACTGGTCCCAATGAAGCATGTGTTGCAGGGCAGGAGGGAAGACAAGGGTTAGGTCTCTGGACATGAAATAATGAATGTCCTGTGCAAGACTGATCTCTTCCACTGAGTCAGTCTCAGAAACAATTTGTGTGAAACAACCTGTTTTACACACAACAAATTCCCTGCACGAGAGCAGATGCACGGCTTCAAAAATCCAATGTGATAGCACACAAAAAAGAAAAGACAGCAAACAGCGACCAGATACATAAAATATTATATTGTATTGTGAAAACACATAACCACAAACAGCAAACAGACCGGTTTCGGCTGGAAACAATCTACACAGCCTTCTTCAGTGTATGAAAAGCAATCAAATCAAAGCTGTTTATAAAGTGTACAATCAGATTCCATTGGTAGATACTCATAAATATTCATTTAATCCGGGGGGAAACAACCCACCAAGCTTAATAATCCATTTCTTTTCTTTCCCATTTAGTACTGTATGCCATCCTGTTTTGTTAGACCGATCACCATATACCATATCAATAATGGTAAACATGAACCTAGCCGTTGGATGTACCATGTGATGTTTATATAAAGCATTATTAATTCGCTTTTGTTTGATATTACTAATATGTTCAGAGATGCGTATTCTCATGGGCCGTGATGTTTGCCCCACATAGAATGCTCCGCAATTGCAATTAGCCAGATAAATAATCCAATCGCTACTGCAATTAGAAAAAAAGTGGAGATCAAAAACTTGAGGGCAATTCCTACTTGAAAATTCCTTAGTTTTGTTAATGTACTGGCAATTAGTGCAATGTCCACATGGAAAACATCCACGTAACATGTCACCAGAAAGAGTGGTCTGGACATACCCAGTGTATCTGGTGTGACTATGTATATAATGATTGAAATATGTATTCAGTCCCTCATGAAGCATCTTGTATGCTTCTGGCTTATGGTTGATAATGGACTGTATACAACGGAACGGGATCTCTTCGCTCCAGCAGCTTTGAAATTATAACAGCGACTATACATATATATATATATTTTTGAACTTGTTCTACTTTTTGACATTATATTAGGAATTCTTGTTCCAACATATGGTATTTTATGTGCTTTTGATGTAACTTGGTTACTGGCTGGTTTAGCGAGATACATTTAAAGCACACTTTATCATCCCATGGGATCAACATTTGGTTCGGGTCATTGTTTGTCATACAACTGGACTATAACTATTGTACCAGGACTTATCAGGTGTTTCTGGTGTGCCTAGTTTTCCCGAGTTTGTTACCAATTACAGTCTATGGGTGATAAAGGTCTCTATACAACGGAACGGGATTTCGTCGCTACAGCAGCTTGGAAATTATATGGCGACTATACTCACATAATTTTCAACTTTTTCTACTTTTTGACATTATATTTGGAATTCTAGTTCCACTATATGGCAATTTATGTAACTTGGTTACTGGCTGGTTTAGCGCGATATATTTGAAGGACATTTCATCATCCTATGGGTTTAACATTTGGTTTGGGACATTGTTTGTCATACATCAGGATTATAATTATTGTACAAGGACATATCAGGTGTTTCTGGTGTGTCTAGTTTTTTTCAAGTTCAATATAGATTATAGGAATATTGTTTTTTGATTTTTTTCAATGCATTGATTTTTTGCCTTTCATTCTATTTTGTACGCACTGCTATATGATTGTGTTTTTCTACCTTTGGACAACACATTTGGTTCTATTATCCAATATATGGCACCCTATGTGTGCTTGATATTATTGGACAAGTGATTGTCTGATTACAATTCATTTGGATAGTATTGTATTATCTGATGGACATTATATCTGGTTTGGGAAACTTTTTGCTATATATTTGGATAATATTTTCTTATAGGACTATATTGGATGCCTTTGGTACACCCAGTTTGTGATAGTCATTTGCCCTTTTAGTAGTATGGTGATTTAAATTTTCTCAAATGTATCTACTATACATCTGTATATTTTGTTACCATATTGGCTAGGGCTGATATTCAGGTGCCTCATCATTTTATGTATACAAATAGGTTCCATTTACATGTTGGAGCATGGACTTTGTATAATCTAACTATTTTACAGGTATCCAATTTATTGGATATTATCATTGTATAAGTCATTTTTGTATAGGATTGACTAATATTTTCAGTGCATACTGGTATTCTCAGCCTTGGCTTCATTTTACCCAGTATATGATTATTCTACATTTTTAGCATTGCTGGGAATAACTATCCACATATATATATAGTTATATATTGATACTTTTGAAGGTGTAGATTCCATATTATGCTTGGGGTCCCTCGGACCATACATCTTATTGGGTCTCAGCAATAGTATTTATATATATATTTTTTATTTTATTATTTTTAGACTGTATTTTTGCTTTTTCTCCGATCCCTGAGAATTCTATTTGTATATGCTTTTGAGCATTCACTTTTTGTTTTATACATTTCTGGCGTTGGTCCAGCATCATTGCTTTCCTCCCGGGTTGGATTATAGGATTCATTTTGTTTGAATCTTGTTCTTTTCTCATCCAGCCCCCTATTAATACATATTGTTGTTACATGGTCTCTCTTTTGGCCTTGACTATATTATACTCCTCATGATATTACATTTTTGGCATTTATTTTGGTCATGGACGCAGCTATTTAATTTTCATTATTGTATATATTGCTGTTATTGTCCATTTACTATTTTCATGTTTTCCTAGCTGTCGTAGTTTTGTATTCAAAACTATTATTGACAGTTTTGGGATTCGGTTTTTCTGCTCAGTGGTTTGAAGTTTGGTACATCAATATGGATCTATCTAATTTCATTACTGGATTGATTGCTGATAGAGAGGATCTTGGGGCCTTTGGGCTCAGTCCTTCCATACAGGGCAATCCTGATTTATCTGATTCATCTAATCCAGAATTACTTTGTCACAAGCTTTTTGATGACTTGAACAGATCATTGAGATCATTACGTGCCAATGTTTGGCACAGTAAACTTTTTAAAGCCTATCAGGCTGCTGACATTACCCCTAGGGGTTTACGTATACGTATTACCCCTCATGTGTCTAATGGTGATGAGGAGTTGACTACACAATGGCTTAAGATACAACAGGAAGCCACCATGGCTTTTGTTGTGGAATTATTCAAATTTCACAACCGTGCTGTTGATAGGGGACTGGATGAGATTACGGCCACGGTTAACAAATTAAAGCCCTTTGAACATGAGCCCTTTTTTGGGGGCCAGCTTTCCAAAGCGGCTTCTGATCTTAAAAAGTTTGATGCTGAACTTAGGGCCCGAAAAATAAAGAAATTCACTAGGGATCAGGAGGATTACTCCCGAGGGAGTCCCTTCATACATCAGACTAAACATGTTAGATTTACTAGTTCTCCTGCTTCTTCCAATAAGAGGAAGAGACCACGGTCCATCCTGCGTAAGCGCAGTATTGACACTACCTCGTCTATTGAGGATACATCTTCTGGGACTGACAATGAATCCCTGGTGGTATCAGGGTCCCCATCCCCAAAAAGGACTCCTGGGGTTATCCCTTTAGGAATAAATACAAATGGGGGGGGGCGTAAACACTCAAGAGGTTCACAACATTCAAGGGTTATTGGAAATGGCTTTGAAGAATTGAATGAATGTTTCAGTACTAATGTTTTGAATCTGTCCAATTTTGAATTGTCTCCAACACATATTCAGGTCATCAATAAAGGGTTAACATTTATACCTGGTTTTACGGTTTCGGAAGATTTATTAGCACAGGATTTAATGAGTTTTTGTAGACTCTTGAATTTGAAATTGTTCTTTGTTGAATCTGACTGCAATGTTGATGTTGGCAAATTTACATATCACAAATCCAGCTTTTCTCCACCCATGCATCCTATAGTTCATCAGTTCCAGAATAGCGTACTTAAAGATCTACATTTTTTCAGTTCTGATGTGGTGTATAAACAAAATAATATCACGTATGCTGAAAAGAAGGCTATTCTGGAACTACAAAGCAATAAGGATATTGTAATTATTTCAGCTGATAAGGGTGGTGCTGTTGTTATCTTAAACTGGAGTGATTATGATAATGAGGCCAAAAAACAACTATTTGATATTAGATACTATTCAAATATGTCTATTGATCCTACATTCAGATTTATTCAACGGATAGAACAATTTTTATCAGAGGCTAAGGATCGTGCGATCATTACCAATGAAACGGCACATCAACTTCTCATTAAGGATCCTAGTATTCAGTATATCTATTTCCTCCCCAAAATTCATAAAGATGCTACCCATCCACCAGGTAGACCAATTGTTTCTGGGAGGGGATATATTACCGAGCCACTTTCATTATTCTTGACCAAGTATCTTAAACCCCTGTTAACCTTTATACGTTCACGTCTACAAGACACAACCCACTTTTTACAGATTATTTCTGATATGCAACTTGAATCTGATTGGTATTTATGTACACTTGATGTTAGTGCATTATATACGAACATTCCACACCAGGCTGGCTTGAAGGCTTTAACTTATTGACTTGAAATGTCAAACTTATATAGCTTGGATTTCAATTCCTTCCTTGTGGGCCTGGCTGAGCATGTTCTTACAAGTAACGTCTTCTACTATAAGGATCTTTGTTTTTGGCAAACAAAAGGGACTGCTATGGGGGCATCTTTTGCCCCTATTTATGCAGATCTCTTTATGGCTTATGTTGAATTACATATTATTTATGATCCTTTAAGAAATATATTTCTATCTGATATGGATATATGGAGATGTTACTTGGATGACATATGGCTTGTTTGGAAGGGTACAGAAACTGGACTTATTGAATTTGTTTCATATTTAAACAATAATGAATGGGGATTGGTTTTCACTGAACATCATGATTTGAATAGTATCACATATTTGGATGTCCTAGTTAATAGGCTTCCTGATAATACCTTAGGGACAGAGATGTTTAGAAAATTCCCACAGTATAATTCCATTTTGCATGCTTCCAGCTTCCACCCTCCACACATAGCATGCAACATTCCTAAGGCCCAATTTATTCGGGCCAAACGCATTTGCTCAGAACATGCCACATTTTGTAACAATCAAGTTGACTTGACTAACAGATTCAAACAAAGGGGTTATAAGGTGGGGGATATTGCAATTGCCAAACATCAGGTCAATTGCATGGAGAGATTAGATCTATTAAAATATAGAGAACATTTCAATACATCACCTCAACCACTTAGATTTACTACCACTTTTTCTAGGAATTCTAATTGTCTTATTCAGAGTGTCCATAAACATTGGAATATTTTACAGTGTGACCATGACATCTCTAATATAATACCGGCTCAATGTCTTTTTTCATATAGGAAGGGCAAAAATCTGAATGCATATTTCAATCATTACAAACATAGTGACACCAGATACACTGGGTATGTCCAGACCACTCTTTCTGGTGACATCTTACGTGGATGTTTTCCATGTGGACATTGCACTAATTGCCAGTACATTAACAAAACCAAGGAATTTTCAAGTAGGAATTGCCCTCAAGTTTTTGATCTCCGCTTTTTTGCTAATTGCAGTAGCGATTGGATTATTTATCTGGCTACTTGCAATTGCGGAGCATTCTATGTGGGGCAAACATCACGGCCCATGAGAATACGCATCTCTGAACATATTAGTAATATCAAACAAAAGCGAATTAATAATGCTTTATATAAACATCACATGGTACATCCAACGGCTAGGTTCATGTTTACCATTATTGATATGGTATATGGTGATCGGTCTAACAAAACAGGGTGGCATACAGTACTAAATGGGAAAGAAAAGAAATGGATTATTAAGCTTGGTGGGTTGTTTCCCCCTGGATTAAATGAATATTTATGAGTATCTACCAATGGAATCTGATTGTACACTTTATAAACAGCTTTGATTTGATTGCTTTTCATACACTGAAGAAGGCTGTGTAGATTGTTTCCAGCCGAAACCGGTCTGTTTGCTGTTTGTGGTTATGTGTTTTCACAATACAATATAATATTTTATGTATCTGGTCGCTGTTTGCTGGCTTTTCTTTTTTGTGTGCTGAAACAACCTGTTGCCAAAGAGACAGAAATGCATAATCTGATTTTATGCCAGGGAGGAAAGTGGCAGAATGCCCTTTACATGCTCATTGAAAATTCGTTGCCCTCATCCCCTATGATGATTAAATTAGTCCATGTAGCCCAATGTGATTACATTCACAATAGCATAACTTTGGATAACACTATAATACATTTCTTTCAATGCAAGATGCCATCAAAACCTGGACACCATGTCATGATTTAGAAAAGAAAGGCATTTGACTTAGAAAAGACTTTTGAAAGTGAATTGATGTTTCTTGTTCCAGTTTTTGGTCTATTCAGGATTCTCCAAAAATGTATAGCACTTCTAAAGGATTTATACTTAGATTAAAAGATAGAATTCCGATTGGTGCTAGTGATTAACTATTTGGCAGTTAGTGCAGAGGATTACAGCTCTGGGCTGTTAATGAGCTGCTACCTGTAATCAAGGGTAGAGGGTTTGAGTCATAGCTTCATAGGTTCATAGGTAGGTACTAGGCTATCAGCCCTAGGGCCTATATAAGCCTAGCCAAAAATGTACCCTGGCTTTCGCCACCTAAGAAAATTATTTTCCTGTGCCCCTGTCGAGCAGAGCCACAGAAGTGATCCCTGGGGTGAATCTCCTATTTCCCATCCAATCATTAAGATTTTTCTTGAAGAGTGCTAATGAGGAGCTCTATTTGACATAGATAGGTAGTCTGTTCCAGAGTATGGAAAGTCTCTGGGACAGGAATCTATCCCTCCAGCATGTTCTGTTTATTGTGGTGACAAGGTTTAGGGCCCTAAAGTGTGTAGCTCAGAGGGATTGGGATTTCTTTAAGTGGAGCATGTCCAACAGCTCTGGGTTTGACATAGCTTTATGTTAGGCAGAGATCACCTCTGAGTAGGCAATATGTGACAGAATAAAGCTGGAGTTTTGTGAGACGGTCTCGTGAGGGCATCTGTTTGAGGCCAGTAATCCTCTTTGTGAGGTATTTCTGTGGCCTTTCCAGTTGTTGTAGATGTCTGGTGAGGTACATACCAAAAGGGGCATTGTACTCTATAATGGGACTAATGAGTGATGAGTAGAGGGGAACAATGACCTCTTTTTTTCTGGATGAGAAACCTTTTGTGCTGAGGTGAGCCACATAGAAGGATTTCCTGACCACTGTGGCGATGTGATTATCAAAGCAGAGACTACTGTCCACCTGTGTCCCACAGTCTCATCACATTTTCAGAGTTAAGTAGACTACTAGCTATGTGGTAGTTCATGGGTACAGAGTTTTTACCAAAGGGGATGACAATACACTTTTTGGCATTGAGCTTCAGGCCATGGCTTTGACACAAGGTATCTGTCTCAGTGAGGCCCTTTTGTAGTATGTCCACATCGTTAGGAGTTTTGATTAAGGCTCCTAGTTTGCAGTCATCTGCAAACTATGTTAGCCAAAGACCTTCTGTGTTAGCCTGTACTTCAGAGAAGTAGATACCAAACAGGAGAGGACCCAGGACTGAGCCCTGTGGTACTCCACTTGTCACTGGTCTGAAGTCAGATTTGGAGTCTGCTACTTTCACAGTGTGGGTTCTGTCCGTGAGCCAGTTGGCAACCCATCTTGTGACATAGGGATTTATACCTAGTTTAGTGAGCTTGCCTATAATTCCAGAGTGGGGGATGGTGTTGAAAGCCTTGGTGAGATCTAGATAAGCTGTGTGAACCACTTTACCCTCATCTATGGCTTTGGTGACTGCTTCAAAGAAGTCAATCAGGTTTAGAAGACATGATCTGCCTTTTACAAATCTGAACTGGGTAGGGTCCAGAGTTTGGAGATTGACAATGTCTTTGTTTATGAGTTCCATGATGATATGTTCCATGGCCTTGCAGACCAGGCTAATCAGGCTAATGGGGCGGTAGTTCCCGGGGTCCATCGTGGCTCCCCCTTTGTGGAGTGGGATAACAGTTGCAGTGCACCATTCAGTGGGCACAAAGCCTGAGGTGCGGCTATGATTGAACATGGTACTTAGGTAGGGTGCCAGTTCATTCTGTAGTTCATGTAGAACGCAGCCTGGGATATTGTCAGGTCCCATGGATGCTGTGTTCTTGGCTTTGGAGAGTGTGTTTTTTACCTGTGCAGCCGTGATTACAGGAACTTTGCATTTTTCTGGTATAGAGATGAGCCCTCTTGGGGGTGAGAGGGGGGTAAAGTTAGCACTCAACCTATCTGCCAGGATGTTGGCAATATCAGTTGGTTCTGTATATTTAGTGCCATTTTGCTGTAACTCAGAGCAGATCTGAGTGTTGCCATTGAGATTCTTGACATAGCTATAGAATGCTTTGTGGTTGTCTTTAGAGTCAGTAGCAGTTTTGTTTTCATAACTAGCTTTGGAGGATTTTATGATGGATCTCACCTTCTTACTGAGGTTGACCAGGGAGTTCCTCCACTCATGGGATTTTACTCTATTTTGCAACAGTTTCTTTCTTCTGTTGTAGAGTTTGTTTATGGCAGAGGATCACCAGATTGGCTTCCTTTTTTTGGAGGATAGCATCTTGGTTCTATTAGGGATAGCATGATCCATGCACTGGTGTAAGTGCTTATAAAGTGCATTTGTGAAGGATTCAGCAGTCGTACCTCTATTGTCCATCTGCATGGGTGTCATGAAATTTGCCACTTCTGTCTTAAGAAGTGTGAAGTTGGCTTTGGAGAAGTTATTTTACGGTAATTTCCCTAATTGGGGGTGGGGGCAGGATGTGGATGTCTAGGGTGATTAGCTTGTGGTCGGATCTGACCAAAAAGGAATTGACCTCTGTTGTGGAACACTGGCCACCCATGTTGGTAATAACCAGGTCTAGGATATTGCTGCCCCTGGTGGGGGTGTGAATAAACTGATCCAAGGTGTTGGAATTTATGAATTCCAGAAAATGTTGAGCAAAAGAGTTGGTACATGAGTAGTTTTCCCAGTTAATGGTGGGATAGTTGAAATCGCCCATTATTAGGGTGTTGGGTTGTATCCTAATCCTTTTCAGTGTATCAAGAAATGAGGATTGGGAATCCTGGGGCATGGTGGGAGGTCTGTAGCAAGCTACAATTTCAATTTTCCATTTTATCCATTCCATTAGGCCACTGGGGCCTTGCGGTCTTGCCTAGAGTTAGTTGCAGTTGGATAATCTCGGATGCATTATGTTGTGCAACTAGCCTGGAGGTGAGGATATCCTTAATGAATATGGACATGCCTCCACATTTAGTGCTTCGTTCCGGGTTAGGTGGCCAAAAGGTGTGGTATGAATTATAGCCTGGTAATGCAGGGGTGCTCCCTGGAGCTTTAAACCAGGTCTCTGTCACTGCACAGATGTCGATGTTCTCCATTTTAAGGAGTGCCTCGAGTGAGTGCAAGGTTCTCTTTTGAGGTTTAGACTTTGATCTGCATTTGCCTACTCTGTGACTCTGATCAAATCATGTGACAAGACAACACTTCCAGATAGATCCTGAAAAGGGGCACTTGTGTGCACTGGGCTTACCTGGTTAGCAAGTGTATAAAATAAAAAAAAAATGATGTTAGATTTTCCAAACCATTTATTTTTCCAGGGTATGTATCAGGGCTATTCACTGTTGCCTCTGCAAACTGCTGTGTATTTACAGCATCTACCCCAGCTTCTTAGAGACTTACGATTACATGGGTATTAGATTTGTGAGCTTAAAAGAAGCAGGTGCTTGGAACTGAAATTTTCCATAAAAACTATCCCTGAAATTACTGCAGTACTTAGTTGCACAAAGAGCAACTAGTTTAGGGGATAAGGAGCACTGCCTTGTGATTTTAGTCATAGATAGCCTTGTTGAAATCTATTTTCTCACATTACTCAGCCAGCATGTTGTAAACCCATCTTGTACCATCCCCTTGTAGATGATGTAACAAGGACCCGTAAGCATGGATATATACTTCCCTATTATCTTTGTAACCAGTTTGGTGGATATGGGCATCCTAAGGCAATGTAGCAGCTGTCTCATGATTACTGACTACCAACTAATTTTTAAACAAACTTGATATATTGTATGAGAGACATGAACACAATGTTAGTGGAGACAAGGCTCTCACATCTAAGCACTTATAATTCTAATCAGGTTGTCAGTAATACACACAGTATACCCACCACTCACTGTATGGCCCAGACACTTACAACTACATATGCTGTGGCTCTTAAATGCAACCTTCCTAAACCCCAAAGGCCTCCTAGACATTTCACTTACCAAAAATATCCTCAGCAACCCCAAAATCATTCTACCAAAGCAACACTCACCACGATACATGTATCCACATTTCGCAGGGTCTCAAGTTCTAATTCCAAAAGGCAAGACACCACACAACCCAATATTTTGGTCATAGGATATTCCATTGTGAGACACACAGATGTGTCACTCACCAGGATGAGAATGGATAGAGTCACAGTCAAATGTCAATCAGGGGACAGGATCCAACAGGTCACCCATGCACTCAGGTTGTTGAGTCACAGGTACCTTTATGATTCAGTCATAGTCCATGCGAGTGTAAACAACCAGAGATATGCCTCCCTGGACTATATGAAGAGACATGATGGAGCTCTCGGACTATATGTCTCAGGCAGCTATGAGCCCACCACTGAGCAGCATTCTACCTTTTCCAAGGATGATACCACAATACGAACAAAAGATGAGTGATGTTAATAATTTTGATGTTAATAATTTACTTAGGTTTTGATGTCACTCACAGGGAGTATAATATTTGTCAGCATGGAAAGATATGGAGGCTATAGTGAACAGACCACAGTGCTTTGCTAGGAATGGTCTGGACCTGTCCTCTTTAGGTTTTTGAATATTGGCTAAACAATATTACCTTTTTTATGCAATGCCAGCGTAACAACCCTTTTGATATAGCAAAACCAACCCAACAAAATCTGAAAGTGTTACTGCTCAATGCCAGGATTCCAAACAGGAAACTACTCCCTGCAAGCTCTCCTCAGCCTGTAAAATGTAGACATTTATGCAGTTACTGAGACATGGTTTAAAGCTGCAACAGCACCCTGGCAATGCAGAGCTATAATGCCTTCCACACATTTAGACCAGCTACCTCACTGGAAGGGACAAAAGATGGAGGTGTCTAAATTTACATCAAAAAGGAACACACCTCAAGGCTAGGCAAGAGTATGACATACTTGAGATTCTCCATGTCCAACTTACCATAGGCAAAGTCTCATACCATACAGTAACAGGCTATAGACCCCTCCTTATGACCCAGGAAACCCATGGTATGTATTTATTTCTACTGGAGAGACTCTCCATTCAACTGTATACCATATTCATGGGTGACTTTAACTCCTCCACTATAAAACAGGAATAAGGTAGTGACCACAAACATGCAGGCCCAGCATATCTATCAGCCTAACTAATCTCATATGCAAAGCCATGGAAAGACTTATCATCGAACTGATAAACAGTAACATAGGAAACCTTCAAATACTGTATTTAATCTAGTTTGGTTTCATCAATGGCAAGTTCTGCCCACTCAACCTGGTGAACTTCTTTGGGAAGGTTACCAAAGCAATACGTAGGGCAAAATGGTGCATAATGACAACCTTGACCAGGCAAAGGCATTCATTGCAATAGACTACTCAGGCATTGTAGACTAATTCATGAAATTAGATAAAACCCCCTCTGTCATCAACTTGGTAGACAGCTGGCCTCTCAGGAAGGACCTAGGAAGTTAGGATAACAGTTATACTCCAGAAAGAGATCAGTCACTCACTGAGCCCCTCAGGGTTCTGTACTGGGTCTGCTCCTTTTTGGCATCTACTTTTCTGAAGTCAAGGACAACATTAAGGGCATCTGGGTAACCAGGTTTGCAGATAATTGTAAACCAAGTGCAGTCATGGAATCCCTCAAGACACAAACACCTTCCAGGAAGGCCTGACATAGACAAATAACTGATGCCAGAGCTGCTCTTTAAAATTCATGGAATCCCTCAAGACACAAACACCTTCCAGGAAGGCCTGACATAGACAAATAACTGACGCCAGAGCTGCTCTTTAAAATTCAGTATCAAGAAATGTAGAACAGTATCCATCAGGAAGTTGGTTACCCCTGGAAACTACCACATTCATACTACAGTAAGAGTAGACCCAGTTGTCAGGGATTTGAGAACACATGTAGGCAGTAACCTCACCTTTGACCACTATGTGCCTATGGTGGTAAGGAACTCATTCTATGTTGTAAAACTTACAAGCAAAGGTATGGCATCTAGGTCCAAGGATGTCATTGTTCCTCATTATTCTGCCCTCATCAGGCCAGTCATTGATTAAAATGTGTAATATCTAAATGAGAACCTAAGTGCAAGTCTGCTACTAGTCTGATCCACATGAGCTATTTACAGCCATCAAAAATTGTTGAGCATATAAGCATGCTTTTTCCAGCTGTACTACTCAAGTATAATGTGTAACTCAAGTGTAAAAAAAAAATAATTATTGTCTGAATGCATTGCTATTCTGTTGTTTGACTCTTTTGTAAAACAGACTGCTGTTACATTTTTTTGATTGTAAACTTGTGACTTTTTCTGTAATTTTGTTCTATGTACTGGAACTTTTCTCCTCGGGTCTCCACTGAAAATGGACCACAAACCCAGCTGGCCTAACACAGTTAACAAATGTCAATAAATAAATAATGAAAGTCTCTGGGATCACTTCAGTGGCTCTGCTGGACAGAGGCACAAGGAACTAATCTAAGGGTCGACGAAAGCCAACACATTCTGGCTAGGTTTATAAATGCCTTCGGGCAGATAGCCTAGTACCCACCTATGAACCTATAATGTAGCTGGAATGATTCAATGCTTGTGAAATAAGTGTGCGAACTAACACTAGGTAAGATTGTAATCCAAATTGTAGCCTGCTACAGATCCCCCACCATGCCCCAAGATTCTCACTACACCTTTCTAAACAAACTGGAAAATATTAAGATACAACCAAACACCCTAATACTGGGTGATTTCAACTACCTTGTCATTAATTGGGAAAACTACTCGGGTACCAACTTCTTTTCCCAACGGTTCTTGGAATTCATAAATTCCAACACCCTGGATCAACTAATCCATTGTCCCACCAGGGGCTTCAATATCCTAGACCTGCTCATTACCAACATGGGAGATAGATGCTCCACACCAGTGGTCACCCCCTCATTGGTCAGGTCTGACCATAAGCAAATCACCTTTGACATCCACATCCCTCCCCCACCCCCAGTAAGGAAATCTCCTTAAAAAAAATCTCCAAAGCCAACTTCATGCTACTGAAGTCAGAAGTGACAAACTTCACAACACCCACACAGATGGGATCTGGAAGTTCGACTGCAGAATCCTACACTAAGGCACTGTACGAGCACATCCACTCATGCATGAATCGTCCCATCCCAAACAGAACCAAGATGTTCATCTCCAAAGAAAGGAAGCCGATCTGGTGGTCCCCTGCTATAAACAAACTATACAACAAAAGGAAGAAACTGTTGCAGAAAAGAGGAAAATCCCAGGGTGCAAAAAACTCCCTTACCAGCTTCAGTAAGAAGCTGAGATCCCTCATAAAATCCTCAAATGCTAGTTATGAAATTAAAATTGCCAAAGATTCCAAAGACAACCACAAGGCATTCTATAGTTATGTCAAGAATCTAAATGGCAATGCTCAGATCTGCTCTGAGCTACAACAGAATGGCATTAAATATACTGATCCCAAGGATATTGCCAATATCCTGGCAGATCGATTTAGTGCCAACTTCACCCCCCCTCACCCCCTAAAGGGCCCATCTCAATACCAAAAGATTGCCAAATTCCGATAATCACGGCCACAAAGGTAGAAACCGCACTCTCCAACGCTAAGAATACAGCATCCATGGGACCAGATGGCATCCCAGGCTGTGTACTACATGAACTACAAAATGAACTGGCACCTCACCTAAGTGTCATATTTAGCGTACAGCTACAGTTATCCCGCTCCACAAGGAAGGATCCGCCTTGGATCCCGGGAACTACCGTCCCATCAGTCTGACAAGCCTGATCTGCAAGGGCATGGAAAGCATTATCATGGAACTTATAAACAAAGACATTGCCAACCTTCCAACACTGGATCCCACCCAGTTTGGGTTTGTGAAGGGCCGATCCTGTCTCCTGAATATGACTGACTTCTTCGAATCAGTCTCCAGAGATGTGGACGAGGGTAAGGTGGTCCACACAGCCTATCTGGACCTCACCAAGGCCTTCAACACCATCCCCTACTCTGGAATCATAGATAAACTTACTAAGCAGGGCATAAATCCCTACATCACTCGATGGGTTGCCAGTTGGCTTACTGACAGAACCCAGACTGTAAAAGTAGCCGACTCCAAATCCAGCTCCCGACAAGTGACAAGTGGAGTACCTCAGGGTTCAGTCCTGGGACCACTCTTGTTTGGCATCTACTTCTCTAAAGTACAGGCCAACACTAAGGGACTCTGGCTAACAAAGTTCGCAGATGACTGCAAAATGGGAGCCATTATTGAATCCCCAAATGATGTGGATATTCTACAAAAGGGCCTTACAGAAACAGATGCCTGGTGCCAGAGCCATGGGCTCAAGCTTAATGCCAAGAAATGTATAGTTATCCCCTTTGGAAAAAAACATGTACCCCTGAATTACTACATAGGTGGCAGGACAGTAAACATTGAAAGTGTGATGAGAGATTAAGTGACACAGGTGGACAGTGGTCTCACTTTCGATAACCACATCGCCACAACAGTCAGGAAATCCTTCTATGTGGCACACCTCATCACTAAGGGCTTTTCATCCAGAAAAAAGGAGGTCATTGTCTGACTGTACTCATCCCTGACTAAATCCATTATAGAATATAATGCCCCATTTGGTATGTACCTCACAAGACATCTGCAACAGCTGGAAAAGCCACAGAAATACCTCACTAAAAGAATCACAGGCCTAAAGCAGATGTCATATGCTGACCGTCTTAAAAAAACTCCAGCTATACTCTGTGGCATATTGTCTACTCAGAGGTGATCTCTGCTTAACATACAAGGCCATGTCAAACCCTGAGCTGTTGGACATGCTCCACTTAAAGAAATCCCAATCCCTTAGAGCCACACGCTCCAGGGTTCTAAACCTTGTCATCACAATGAACAAAACATGCTTGAGGGATCGGTTCCTGACCCAGAGACTCCCCATACTCTGGAATAGACTGCCCATACATGTCAAGCAGAGTGCCTCCTTGGCCCTCTTCAAAAGGAACCTTGATGATTGGATGGGAGATAGGAAATTCACCCCGGGGATCATGTCAGTCACCCTGCTAGACAGGGGTCCAGAGAAGTAAATATTATGGGAAGAAATATCCAGGGAATTGTTATGGCTAGGCTTGCATAGGCCCTAGGGCCGATAGCCTAGTACCAACCTATGAACCTCTATCTCCATCTTGCTTTGGGAGAATGTCAAACGTGACCTCCCCATCAGACAGCTTTGTATTTACATTCTATGTTAAGACTGTCATGCTCCAGCACCCCAACCCGGCCTTTATAAGAAACCACTTTTAAATTCTACACATTGAAATAGTAAAAGTACCCTCACTCCTCAATAAAACACTAAGAAGCTCTTGTAAAACAGCTTCTAAAATGAGCATCACTGCCTCAACAAGCAATGCTAAGAACTGGTTTGCTCCATTTTCAGTTTCCCTCATATTTCAGACACTTGACATCTTCCGCAAATCGCGTGTCATAGTGTCAGGGTGTTTTAAACCCCTTAAAAAATCAGGCAAAGGTAGACCGATCCACAAACATTACAGCTATCCCACTTGACCAATGTTGCTCAGTTCTATAGCCATTACCCCTTGAGAATGTATAAAGATTCTCCTTTACTTACAGTCCCTCTTTACTGATGCTCCAGTCCTTCTTTGCATCTCAGTCTCTTGCCCCAGTATTATAGGCTTTATCTGGATTTCTTGACTCAACAGGTCAAGAGATGAAGAGATACAGCACCATTTATTGAAAGATTTTTACCAATCCCGGAATACTACGGAATGCATGTCTTTGACCTCCTGCTGCTTCTGCCACAGATTGATCACTCTCACTCTTCCCAAGCATACACACACACACACACACACACACACACACACACACACACACACACACACACACACACACACACACACACACACACACGTGCGCTTCTATTTCTTGTAGCCTTACATTTCTTGTTTTCTTATTTTATACTCGCTAAACATCAAAAATTTTGCTTAGCTAGTGTAAAATAATGGTATCCATTAATTTTCTACGAGTGGGCAATGCAGGGCATTTCCTATATAAAAAAAAAAAAAATGCTGGCATAGCTCTCCAGATTAGTTTTTTGCAGGATGACCAGATTTCTGACTCATACCTTCAGTCTTGCCTCATAAAATGTGCTGTTTGCTGGCAAATGACGCACGGACTTGGACTGAGGCACACATATCCTATCTGTGGGTATGAATTATCTGAGAAGGCCAAATCACACATGCAGACAACCACTAATTTGTTAGAAAAGCACAATATTATGAAAACTGGACCACATATATGAGGCAAAAATCTGGACATTCTGCAAAAATCTGTACTGGTGAGAGATATGTTTAGCTGTCATTCACGTAAGCATGCATACACTCACATATGCAGACAACCACAAAGACACATGCACAAGCACTAACATACATGCTCAATGTCCTTTGCTAAATTCGTATTATACATTTATATTCCCTAACCAGCAAAACCACCATTTAAGGAGTGCAACATAAATGCTTGATCATCTCACTCATACTTTCATGCAGGCATATAGTCAACCCTCCTTCACCCCCAAACACATACACGTGCACTTTTGCACTCCCTAAATGGCAAAACTGCTGTCTAAGGAGTGTAAAAAATTGCTTCATCGATCTCACTCGTACGCTCATGCAGGCATGCAATCACACCCCCAACCATCACACATGCGTGCTTCTATTTTTTGCAGTCTTAGTTTACATTCACACATTCTGAAAGTCTCAGAGAAAGAGAATCATTGATGGGGAGATGCAGGTTGCATGCTCTCCACTGAGTCTGAATCAGAATTCTGAGGGGAAAACTGTATCTGTTCCATCATATTCCTTTCTGAAATGAATTTCTTGAATCTGTTCAGGAAAAGAGTGTATTGCCTGATCGGCACTAAACACTCCAAAATATTGTTTCTTTGTGTTCAAAACCACCACACCTCCTATGCGCTTGCGTTGCTGCTTCTCAAAAAAAAAAAAAAAAAAAAGAGCTGGTTTCCTGATAGGATGAATTTGCACAGAAATGCCTCCTGCTACAATAAAATAGCTAAATTTGCCACCGATTGTCCTCATATGACCCACCATTGTTATAACTTAAAGCAATTACCCTGGCTTGAATTGCAGAGCTACCTAATATGCTCACAACTAAGTACAGCACACAAACTCATTCATCATCCAGAAAAATGCCTTGCGCCACAAAACTTATTACTAGCCTATTGTCCAGCAATGGACCTCCATTCTAGTGGCATTCTTATTATTTACAAATAAGTCAAATAATGCTGCAGGAGACTCGCTCTACCCCCAATATGTTACTAAACTCTGAAACAATATCCTCCCACAAAATAAAACTCTACAACAAACTCAGTAGTTTGAAACCACTGCTGATGCATCTTAACCAGTCCTGCTCCTGCACATTCTGATCACAAGGTTAAGAGTCTTCGTTCACCGTACAATACTCTACAAATACATACTATAACCTCTCATTGAAATGATAAAACAATTTTTTATGCATAACTGCTGCCTGTACAATCCACCTAAGTTGCACATGGACCTTTTCTTTAGTAATTTTCACCTCTGTAAAATCTTAGAATGTAAAATTGTAAGTAGAAATATAACTACTCTGTGTTTAACTTGAATGCAATGCAAGCAAATGGAGCTTTTCTCCTCTGGACTCCATTAAAAATGGGTATTACCCAGTCAGACTTTCCTGGTAAACAAAACAAATAAAATAAATAAATAAATGCATTTTTTTAATAATATTTGCTGAATTTTTCATTGTCAGCTTTTTAACTAAAAAAAATAATATCACAATAAAGTGAATAATTATTTTCCCTGAATAGCTATAATATCTCAATCTCATGGAGCAAGAAATCTAGTTTAAGCCTAAAATGGTGGGTCAAAGGATCAAACATCGGGATAGATTTTAAATATTGATCTTATAAACTTAAAAAGTTGGTAAAATAACATAATTTGTGCTAGCATACATTTTCAGAAAGAAATGTTGTCTGAAACCCAAATGCAGGTCATTATTTAGGGATTTCCGTCCTCAATGATTTGCCAGAAAAGCACAAATTTTATTAGGAGCACAGACTGAAAAAATAGAAATCAAAAATCTGGACATTCTGCAAAAATCTGAACAGTTGAGAAGTACGCATGCTTTACAGTTTAAAAATGCATTATTATTCCCTTTGGCAAAATGGAATTCCCTACAAATTCCAATATTGCCAGCACCCACCTGAGTTCCAACCCAGTGGTGCAAGATTTGGGAACAATGATTGACAGCAAACTGAATTTTGACCACCAAGTTTCCACAGTGGTAAGGAAAGCCTTTTATGTAGCGCACCTCATAAGCAAGGGCATAGCATCCTGGGCAAGGGATGTTATAAATCTACTGTACTCATCCCTCATCAGACCACTAATAGAGTATAATGTACCCTTTTGCATGTACCTCACCAGACACCTGCAGCAACTGGACAGACCTCAGAGGTTTCTCACTAAGAAAACATAGGGAGTCCAAACCATGACCTACGTGGAGGCTGAAAGCCCTGTCACTTTACTCTGCATCTTATAGGCTGCTGAGAGGTGACTTGTATCTGGCCTATGGGGCAATCTCCAATCCTGCCCTAATGGAAATGCTGCACATCTGCAAGTCAAATTGCTCAAGAGTCATTTTTTAGGGATCACGACCTAGTTGTGACATTAACAGATCATGCTGGAGAGACATATGTCTCCCAGCAACTGCTGCTTCTCTGGCATAGACTCCCTATTCACGTAAAAGAAAGCTCCTCACTGTCCCTATTCAAACGTAACCTAGATAATTGAATGGAAGATTTCAAATTCGTCCCTGGAGTGGCACTCATGACCCTCATTATAGGGGTAGCCAGTGCTGATCACAGACCTGCTCTGTTTTTAAATTTGTTCTGTGAGCTATCCAAAAAAGAACAGATGGGGATACTTGGGATTAATATAGCTTGACTCGTAAAAGCTCTAGGGCTGCTAGCCTAGTAACCGCCTATGAACCTATGAGGTAATATATGTAAATGGTGTTGGAGGAAGTATTTTACATCCAGAAAATTACAAATTAAAAAAAAAAATCTGGATATTTAGTTCAATTTGGAGGGGGGGGGGCTTACTCCTAAAATGAGTGGTTTGTTCCAGTCATTGTAGAGTGAATCTAATGACATACAAGTGAGTTTGACAATTTATTTCAGAAACAAATCCTGTCATTCAAGAAACTTTGTAATCTTATAAGAGCAATATTTAAAACTTTATTCTACTTTAGAGCCTTTGTGCCCCCTTTCTCTTAGGCTTTATACAGATTTCTTGAGCTGGGAGGTCAAGAGGTAACTCTTGACTGCTGCCAGTGACAGATCAATCTTACTCCCCCACGGAAAAAAAACACATTTGTTGTTCAGAAAATGCATGCCAACACAAATCCTGTTATCAAGCAACTTTGCTAGACGAATAATATCTAACATGTGTTGCCATTTTTGGAGGCTTTGCATCCCCTTCAAACCTCTCCACTGTCCAGTTTTTAGGTTCATAGGTAGGTACTAGGCTATTGGCTCGATGAAGTTGAGGAACATCCCATAAGTTACCTTAGCAGAAAGCCCAGCAATGCTGAGAGAATATATTGAGTGATTGAAAAAGAGTGCCTTGCAATTAAATGGGCTGTTACCTCCCTGAAATATTACTTCTTTTAAAGAGAGCTTGTCATGGTAAAGGACAACACTCATTTACAATGGGTTTTATAGACCAAAAGATAGCAATATAAAACTCTATCAGCAGGCTAAAACACTTCAGTTCTTCAATTTTAAGGTCCACAATCATCCTGAACACAGTCACTTAAGTATAAATGGTCTGCCTCAGGCATACAGCCATTTCAAGTAATTTCAGTACGGTTAGAACCAGTGGTGTTATGCTTGTGGAGGGCATAATAAAATTGTGACTGCTAAACCCACCAGAACATAGAGAGTGCGCTACAAGACAGAATAAAAGAAGTCAAAGAATAAGTTGTTCAAATGTACAGGATATGCAGTAGGATGAAGTAACAACTAGAGAAATTGAAACAAAGTTAAGAAAATCTCCTAACTGGAAAACTCCAGGCCCAGATGCAGTACCTCACTTCTAGTTAAATGTATTAACATCTTACATGAATATTTAGCCCTGAGTAAGAACAATCTATATGCACACCCCGAACACACATCAGCATGGCTAACAGGAAAAACAATACTACTTAAGAGTGAATCTGCAAGCTATCCTAAAAACTAGAGCCCAATAACTTGCCTTCAGACGACATCTAAACTGTACAATTGAATTGAGACCAACCTAGTTTATAGTCATTTAGAAGAAAACTCAATCATGGTAATAGAGCAAAAAGGTAATAAAAGAAAGTCATATGGAACAAAGGATTATTTGATGTTAAATAAAGTCATAGTGGAGAACTGTAAAAAGGGGAAGAATCTAAGTATGGTATAGATAGACTACAAAAAAATTTGACAGTATCTGCCATTCATGGATAAGAGTGCTTACAAATGTATAAGATACACTCTACACTGATCAATTACATTACAGCGACCATGAAATGGTGACAAACCACTTTGCAGTTAAGCCACAATAAAGGACAGATTATTATTCCAGGAACACAGATAAAGGGGATTATTCCAGGGTACTTGCACATCATCTGCAAACATCTGCCACTCATAAATACCATCTAAAAAAGGAAAGCAGTCAGCTTAGCTTTCCACCCCATCCAAAAGACTTGGACTCCTCTACCAGTGGAACAAAAAAGTAAAAAAGGAAAAGAAAATGTTTCAGAGTCTGCAGGCAGTTGGAGCCACTGCCTCAGAGGCACTCAGTCCGGAATGTGTTTCATGCTACTAGAGTTTGATTAGCCACTTGTGGATCAGGAGAGGAGTGGCATGGCATTGCAAGCTTGCAGCTCCTTAGGGGGTTATGGAAGTGTATGACTGGGGTATCAGTATCCCATGACTAGATCGATGGTGGGTTATGAAATGCCCATGCGTGCAGTGGCTTCAAGGGGGCAGAGCTGTCCTGAGAAGTTATGTAAACTGAGTTAGTATGTGTCAAAATGGTGCATACTGCCTACCTTGACCTGGCCAAGGCATTTAATGCAATAACCCATTCGGGCATTGCAAATGAAGTCATAAAATTAGACATATACCCATATATTACATGCTGGATTGCCACATGTCTCTCAGATAGGTTTTACTCAATTATATGAAGAGAGATAATATGGAGCTTTCAGACTATGTGTCACAGGCTGGTATGAGCCTACTATTGAGCAGCATATTACGATCACTGATAATAAAGATACAGATTTTTGCAGAATGTCCAAATTTTAGCCTGATATTTTTGACCAACTTTTCATAAAATTGTGTTTTTTGGCAAATTAGTGATAAACCAGTAAATACTGAAGTTGGAAAATCATGGCATACATTTGAATTTCAGACTTCATGGCCCTGAATAAATCTCATTCTCATGCATATCCTATTTTTTATCAGTCTGTAAGAGCAATACTTAGAAATTGTCCCCATTTTGGGGTCTTTGTTCCACTACCTCTCAACTGTCCAGATTTTTGCAGAACGTTCAAATATTTGGCTCGTATTTCTGGTCTGTTCCTCAAAAATTTGTGGTTTTATGGCAAATCACTGGGATGATCCAAGGACGTAAGCAGAAAATAATGACATACATTTGAGTTTCAAACTTCAAATCCTTCAGAAAAATCAGAAAATGCATTGCATACCGGCACAATATTATTTTGGGCCTTTGCACCCCCCTCCCACTCCAATTCTGTTGTGCTTTTTCCAGATATATTGCACTAAGAGGTTGAAGGGTATGTATTATCCACATTTCTTGCTCTAACTAGTTGAGAGGTATGATGTCCAGATTTTTTTCTTTTAATGTATTGGTCTGTTCTTCATTTATTTTGTGGTTTACTGGAAAGTGACTGAGGACTGATGTCACTAAGCACAGAAAACATTTGAGCTTCATATCTTTCTGAAAATGCATGCATACTGAAGTCCCGTTATTAAAAGAACTTAGTAAGTTTATACACATAGTGTTTAAACTTTGTCTTGTATTTTCAGCACATTACTAAAGGGTTTGTCCGGATTTCTTGCTTCAAGAGGTGAAGAGGTATAGCACCGTTTACTTAAAGCTATTTACAATATCTTCAACTAAGAAGTCGCACAGAATGTGAACCCCTTTGTACTGTTGCTGTTTCTGCCACATACTGATCGCTCTCACTCTTCCAAAGCATACACACACACACACACACACACACACACACACACACACACACACACACACACACACACACATACACACACACACACACACACACACACACATGCATGCACAAACACACAGGTACATACTTAACTCTCTTTTCTAAACTCTTATTTTACTTTTACACTTCCTAAACAGCAAAACTGCTGTTTAACAAGTGTAAAACAACTGCTTGCTCGATCTCACTCGTACTTTCACGCAGGCATACAGTCGCACACTTGCAAGAGCGCACGCTTCTATTATTTCAATCTTAAATTTCTTGTTTTTTTTTTTTTATTTTATTTTACGCTTGATAAACAACAAAATTGTTGCTTAGCCGGCATAAAATAATGGCAACCATTATGTTTCTTGGAGTGCGAGGTCTAAGGCCATTACCAGTAAGAAAAAAAAAAAACGCTGCAGGCATACCTCTCCACAGTGCAGACCTGTGCAGGATGACTAGATTTCTGCCTCATAACTTTGGTCTGTTTTCATAAAATGCAAGATTTGCTGGCAATTGACCTCGGAGGCATTACATTTTCAGTTAGTGTGTTATAGGGTGAAGACAAGTTCTGAATAAGTGTGATGTAGGCAGGGCCGGTGTTAGCATTTTGGGGGCCCCCAGCAAATGTCAAGTTGGGGGCCCCCTAGGCACTTCCAGTATAAGTATCATCCTAACAATGCCATCCATCCTAAGCAACCTTTTATTTCATGCTGCAAACTTTTAGGAGTAGCATCCACAGACAGACCTGCAGCTACAAGCTTTTACATTACAACAGGCCTATGTATCACACTATCACTATGTTGAGCTGTCTAACAAAGGGGCAGTTAGAGTTACTGGCACTTAGTTGCAACAGTGATACATTGCAACAAGTCTATGTACATGTCTGGACTTAAAGTGAAATGATGACTGGACCTACATTTCAACCCCCCCCCCCCCACACACACACACACACACACACCCTCCAGTCTTCACCTCTGAATCCTTCTCCTTTTGGGCTCCTCATACCATCCACGTTACTTTTTTCTTCCTTTTCTCACATTTTGCCTTACTCTAAGCTTTTACAAGAAGCCATAACTTTCTATATGCTCTGAAGTGCATTTTACACAACCTTTTCATCCAATAATAGCTTGAACAGAAATTATGATTAAGGAAAGAATTTCACTGTTGTGGTTCAGCTTTAGTTTTCCTTGCATCCTTCAACATACCGTTCCTGAACAAGACAGCCCAGTAATAACCATTTAGGAAATAACTCAAGTCAGGGCCCAAGAAGCCACAGGTTTACAGATGGTCTGGGATGCATTTTAGAGCATTTCCTCAGCATTTTACTTCAATGGTTGCCTAAATAAAAATTATGAAGCAAAAAAGAATTTCAGTCTTATTTTTTTCTTTCAAGGCATAATTTGTGCCCAAGGCTTAATTTTCAAAGCTGACAAAATTGTAGCTTATAGTAAATTAACAAGTCAGTAGTTGTGAGAATATTTAAGTCTTATCTGGAAATACTGCCTGCCTCCCTAACCCTCTAAAAAAGACAAGTCACTGCCTATGCATCCCTCTGGTGTTAGACTGGGATGAAAGCAGAGATTTAAATTGCCTTTGTCATATATTTCAAGTGACTGATGATATACATATACATAGCATGTTGTTTACCCCAGCCGTCAAAGGTAGCCACATGTATATGTGCCTAGTATGTAATTGTGAGAATGATTTCAGTAATATTCAAATTTGTTGCTCCTAGACAGTACACCTCTCTTACACAAGCTATAGTAACCTTCTTTGTACACCTCTGAGGTCTTTGAGAAACACTGCCCTCAGCTCAAACACAAGCTATAATGACTTCATGTGCGCACCTCTAAGGTTTGACTGTGATGAAAATTAAAGATGTAATATTCATACAATCTCCAGCCCCTCATAACCCATAGTAGCTTTATGTACACACACACATTTGAGCAGGGCTGGTTTTAGAATGGGTGTGGTTGTAAACAGAGGCTATTATTAGCTTTATCCTAAAAGGGTCACATCTCAGCACCATTCAGGTTAAACAGCGTATTCTGAAAATTGATACATTTTTCTCCAACAAGCAACAGCTTTGGTGAGGGCCCCCACAGAGTCAAGGATGATAAAGGGAGTCCCCATTATCCATTTAGACAGTCTGGTGAGTGGCGGGAACCAGACTCCAAAAATATCTAAGTGTCTGAATGTTCTGTGATATATGTTATGTCTTACTTTCAAAATATAATTACTTATTAAGTACATTTTTTACTGATACACAGAAGAATAATGTCTGTGTCCTGGCATTATTGGGTACATGCACAGATAAAAATTAGTGATGTTTTTACACACACACACACACACACACACACACACACACACACACACACACACACACACACACACACACACACACACACACACACAAGCCACAGCAGTACTAGTTATGTACTTATTTCAGCAAACAGAAATGCCTTGTGCGACACTGGTACTGCCACACCAGAATAGTCACTGCTGTTTAGCAGTCGTCAAACACAGAAGGGGTAAGATTTATCTCATTGAGGAGTAATGCATACTTGTCGCTGTCCCTCCTTTCACAGACCTTCCCTGATTTTGTTCATACTTTTTCTTTATCCTTCATAAAAGTCTGATTTGCTGGTAAATCATTCAGGATTACAGTCAATCAATCCAGACATCTGAGTTTTATACTTATTGTCCAAAATTGATGTTGATGCAAAATATGTTATTCTAGTAACTTTTAAGTGAATTAGAGAAATATTTAAACATATTTATGATTCTGAGCATTTATTCTATTATTTTTGGGATTGTACTGAATTCTTAAGCAAAGAAATTGAGTTATAGTATCTGGTGTTCTGGTATTAGTTATAAAACTACCTGAAAGAGAAACTATCCCTGATGATCGGAAGCATCAGTTCTTCTTAAAATCCAAAGTTTGCACTGAGGTAAGTCACTCTGGGCTGCTGATCCCTCTAGTGCTTACCTTGGTCACTCTAGGCTGCTGATCCCTCTAGTGCTTATATTGTTCAGGTTCATTATCATCTTCATCCTAACAGGGTCATATCACAGCTACGTTCATGTTAAAGAGCATAATTAGGAAATGAATGCATTTTTCATTCCTCATTTTCCCAATCAGCAGCAGCTTTTGTGGGGCCCCACACAGACAAAAATGATTAAGGGGCACCCAGCAGCCATGGTTTTGCAGGGACTAAAAGCTGGCTATGTTAGTTAGTTTTAGTGGAGAAACTGTCCAACAGCAGGGTTTAACTAAGCCAGGAGCACTATGTCAGTAGTAAAATATTTAATGGAATTCTGATGCCTGTTACTTGACAAAACACCGTTACTACAACCAGAAATATCTTTGAATTTTAAAGGAGATATAAATACGAGTTATTACACTCATAGTTTATTAAGTATGCAAGACTGCTGTACTAGCTTTTGTTGGTTTTACAGATGTGACAAAATATCAGGATAAGATAACTTGCTGTGGTTGGGGGCCCCCAGGGAACAGGGGGCCCCCAGTGACCGCAGGGTTCGCTGGTGCCTAAAACCGGCTATGGATGTAGGCTGTAAGGAAACACAATGCAGCTGCAGATTCGGCATGTTATTATGCGATAGCTGCATGCAATCAATCGCATTACAGAATCACAGCACATTATTACACATTATCAGAAAATGTGATGCACGTACCTGTAGCAAAACAAAAAAAACTCTTTACTCACAAACTGTGTGTACATTAGCAATCCCTTATAAAAACAAATTCGTCCAGCAACTACAGTGAATAGAGTAGTTCCACTGTATGTCAGCATTGCTCTTTTACTGGTAACAGAAGCAGATATGAAAACAACTCATGCATAACTAAAGGTTGGGGCATTCCCTGGGTGGGCAAAAAGACTGGGGAAGGAGGTTTATGGGTGGTCCTTGGGCAGCAACTGAGGAAAAGGTGAAAAATAATAAAGGGCATTATTAGCAAATGATTTGAGCGCCCATGTAGTCTCTACAGCTCTGTGAGACCTTTTCAAGCTTAAAGATGGCTCACAGTACCAGAGCTGAAGAACGGATGATAAAAACAGTCAAAATCATGATTTACCCTAGCAGAAAGTATATGCTACAATGTTACATTCAAAAGATGGGGAGAAAAAACACTCCAGAAATGAGAAAACAAGTGTAGTAGTACAGAGTGGTCCTTTAAAGAAATTCCAATAACTCAGAGCCACACGCTACAGGGATCTAAACCTTGTCATCACAATGAGCAAAACATGCTGGAGGGATAAGTTCCTGACCCAGAGACTCCCCAGACTCTGGAATAGACTGCCCATACATGTCAAGCAGAGCACCTCTTTGGCCCTCTTCAAAAGGAACCTTGATGCTTGGATGGGAGATAGGAAATTCACCCGGATATCACGTCAGTCGCCCTGCTAGACAGGGGTCCAGGGAAGTAAATACTGTGAGAAGAAATAGCCAGGAATTGTTATATCTAGGCTTGTATAGGCCCTAGGGCCGATAGCCTAGTACCAGCCTATGATCCTATGAACTTATGAATTCTAGTTTGGCTGTTTTTTTTGTTTTTTTTTTTTGACTGTGTGACCTTTTTACCCTTTGGTTTAAATGTAAACTATTCACACTGATTAAAAGGTGCCATAGAATTAAATAAATCTATCCTGTCATGATTTTCTTCTAATCACAAATGCATTTGTTTGAAGCCGTGGTGGTACAGCGGTAGCTTTGTTGCCTTACAGCAAGAGGTTCTCCTGTTTGATTCTTGGTTGGTGTGCCTTCTGTGTGGAGTCTGCATGTCCTCCCTGTGGTCGAGTGGCCTCTGAAAGACATGCGTGAATGGGTGTGCCTTTGCTGAAGGTTGGGTGTCGGGCTGGCAACTCGACACCATAAAATCAACTGCCAATCTTTAGCAGACCGAATTCCGCTGTGGCGACCCTAACCGAAAAGCCGAAAACACAAACGCAGATGCATTTTTCTCTTCCTAGTCACCTTCTTGGTTTCATATCTCCTTCCTACAGTCGCAATTGATAATCACAGCATTTTATGTCCCTATGTCTGAAGCCAGTACTTTGGTTTCAGGAGTTTAGTAGTAAATGCCTGTTTTCCTATTGCTAAATGCTGGAAATTAAGACTATTATTTCTGTCTCATTTCCTTATTTCCAGAAAGTAAATAAGCAGTGACATATTCTTTTCCCTTAATACCACTTCCACACTTTACAGAGCAGACTGCCAGTGCTCACTACCCTGCCTGTTCTGCTTGGCCAGAGCTGTAGCATCATTATGTTTCAAGTACAAACATGTCCTCCCATACTGCAGGGAAACCATGAACCCAAGAAAGGACTACAATGCATTTCACTGGGATATCTAATTTCATAAATTTCACTGGGCACTTGGTCTTATCTTTTGTGCCATCTTTTAAAATTTAGTATTTTATTTTTATCATGTCATCTATCAGCTCATCATCATGAGCTATGGCAGTGATACTGCAACTGTGTACCTGGACTAAGTCTTGTTTTGCAAAATCAGCTTCCACATGAGACAAAATATGATGCCCTTTAAAGTTATCAACAGAAGCTGTAAAATGATCATGTTCAAATTATGAGCAGAGGTACAGAATACATCCAAATGTATGAGCCTTCATTTGTTTAGATCAATTTGGATTAGTGTCTTTGGAAGTATTTAAAAGTTGAACTCAAATTTAAAATGTAATCACTTTACAGAGCATCTCGATAGTGTAGTAGCTGCAGCTTTCAGATCTCGGTCATTTATTTTTAACCTCAAATTAAATGTTGTGCAAGGGGTGAAATCAGCTTTTGATAAATCTCCCAAAATACTACTGAAAATGACTGGTCACGTGAACGAACTTGTGACCAGAAGTTCCCAGACGTTTCTCCAAACTTTATTTTAGTTATTTTATTTTACATTTGTTGACCGGGCTAGTCCAACTGGATACATGTCCATTTTCAGTGGAAGCCCGGAGAGAAAAGCTTCAGTTAAAAGCATGCTATAAAACATACTAACAAATATACAGGAACATCTAATACAAAAATTAGAAAATTACACTAATATAGAATAAATCCTGTTCAGTTTAAGAAAATTTACAACAGGACTGAAAAAATGACTGGAAGAGTTAAGCATGGTAAGTGGTACTCAGGAGTGACAGTGTTAGGAATTAAGAAGGAAGGTTAGTTTAAAGAATGGTTGCATGAAGAGTTATGGTTGAGAATATTATGTTTTGAGGGTATCAGATAATTAAAGAATAACAGTTAGTCAGGGTTGGTACAAGAGCATAGCCAGTGGTTAGAGAAGAAAAGTTTTAGGTTAGTTTTAAATAGTGGGAGAGAGGTTAGGGTTTTAAGGTCTTGTGGTAAGTGATTCCATATTTTACCAACTGAATTAGAGAATATGGAGTCACATGCTAAGTTAATTGATAAGGAATTGTGAATCAACATTTTGTTAGTGGAGCGTAGATTCCTCAAGTTATTATCTGGTCTTATGAGGGTAGAGAGAATTGGGGTGTTGTTGGGTTGGTGTAGGGCTTTATGGGCGATTGTAAGTTGGTTAAATTGTAATAGGTGAGGTAATTCAAGCCAGCCTAGTTGTTTTAGATTCTGACAGTGATGAGTCCTGTATGGAGAGTTTGTAGCAAATCTGGCAATATTGTTATATGATCTAGCTAGTTTGTTAAGATTATTTTTAGAAAGATTGGTATATATGGGGGAAGCATATAATAGGGTAGAGATTAAGTGGGTTCTAGCTATTGTGGTTCTGGCTACTGGTGTCAGGAAAGGTTTGATTCTATAGAGGGATCCAAGTTTTTTGTTAATAGATTTTATTGTAGTGTTTATGTGAGTGTCAAACTTTAGTCAATTGTAATTCCTAGGAGTTTGGTGGTGGGGTCTGGAGAGATAACGGTACCATTGTTGGATGTAAGTGTGAAATGAAGGGGGGGGACAAATGAGAGGGTGTAAAGAGCAATAGTTTGGTTTTTTTTTTGGGTTGAGGAGAAGACAGTGGTTGGAGAACCATTGCTCTATAGTGGTGAAGGCTTTTTGTGTGAGAGAATGAAGTTCAGTTTGGGATGAGGCAGAACAAATGATAGTAGAGTCATCAGCATATTGAATGCAGGTAGAGAGTGGAGTAGAGAGATGAAGGTCATTTATGAAAATGGAAAACAGTAGTGGACCTAAAATGGAGCCCTGTGGGACACCTAGGGAGGTGGGAAGGAGGTCTGAAAGATGGTTTTGCCAAAGAACTGCTTGTTTTCAGTTTTCCAGGTAGGATGTAAACCGGTTCATAGCAGGATTATCAAGATGGTACTTACACACACACGCTCACACACACACACACACACACACACACACACACACACACACACACACACACACACACACACACACACACACACACACACATACACACACACCAAACTCTCTCACATACACAGAACCCACAATCCAGTCGTACTCACATACACACCCATTCACCCATAAACACACTCACACAAATCTATACTGCCCCCTAAAACTAGCCCCCCCACTGTGATCTCCAAGCCAGACACACACTCGTACATACACTCACACATGTAGCCTCACACACATTTGCTGTAAGTAGCTAACAGCTATTTATAGCATAGAACAAGCTCTGACAGAAACATAAATGAGGCTCAGTCAGGTAAACATTGAAGCAGCTCTGTTACAAAAGGTGTGTTTAGATGGCAGTGCTTCACAGTCCTGCCATTCAGTCTTAATGGCATGAGAAAACAGCACCAGTTCCTTATGTCTAGCATTAAGTCATATACAGAGACCTTGAAATGTATTCTGGGAAGAAGGAATGAAAGTAAGAAAACAAGATCACATTACCAAGGCAGGTCCCATCATCTACCATTTTGAGGGAAACACATTAAAACTGTAAAAGAAGCACTTGGAGTGATTTTGAGGCATTAAAATAGCTCAGAAACAAAGATACAATGAAAAAATATGTTTTTTGAGTTCTAAGGTAGAGTTTTCCTTCAATGATACGGTTCCTTTTCTTAACTTATTAACCCCGAGTACCTTCTCAGGGTGCCTTAGTGCTTACATCCAAGCACTCCCTGAAATGCAAGAAATTGTATGCTGTTCCACCCAAATGCCTTCCACAAGCGCCGGTAACTTTGCAGTTCAGTTTTAGCTCCACTGTTAAAAATTAAGTTGAAAAAGTACCTGAACTTGGTCAGGTACCTTCTCAACTTAGTTTTCAATGTGTAGTAATATCAGGCTCATATTTCATTTTTATGAGAAAATCGGCTTGCCATGCACTGTGTATCTGCTTGTGATCACAGCAAGCCGATTCCATATGTGTTGCAGTTGTCAGTAACTAGTGGTATAACTCATGCATTTAATTTTCTAATTTCTGTTGCCAGTCACTTAAACATTAATTGCTTAGTTAAACATTTGAGTTTGTGACTTGTCTTGCCTTGTCTGTTAATGATTTTTTGCTCTCTGTTTTCTCAGCTGTTATAGAACTGCATGCTATGTACTAGGAATATTCCAAGTAGTTGTCCAGTGGGAGGAGTACACTGTTTCAAAACCCTTGCCTTTCACTGCTTTGTGTTTTTCTGTCCGGCTGAGACTTGATTCATTGTCTTGTGTTTACTGACTGTACTCTCTGGCTCCAGAATAGAATAATCAACATTTTTGATATGAAAAATATCACTTCTACCTTCCGTTGTTTCTTTTTGGTACATCCTCCTTTGCATGACTATTAGATGAAAACAGCAGGGTGTAAGTAATGGAGTGATTTATTTGATTTCTTGATGCTCATAAGCAGAGACAGATTTAGGCTACAATATAACCTGGCATACAAATAAGTAATGTGTTGCTGACACTGGAAAATGCACTACCAAAGAGGTACTTTTTTTTTATCCACTTGCACTTGTTTTTTTTTCCAGGGGGCTATGAGAGTGCTTATCTCTCAACTGTACGATTCTGGCAATACACTTGATTTCGTTAGCATTTCAGTAGCCTTCTGGTGTGCCATACAATTCTTTTTTTTGTAGCTTAGCAAATGTTGCTCCTCAAACATGATTCTTGGTTGTCAGTTACAGGCAGCATGGAGAAAAGTAGTAAGTCCTTCACAGAAGAAATAATCTATTTGCAGCTATGTATTAGCTGCTGAGAACAGATATTTTGAGTCCGCTTAAGTTGTACATGTGTGATTAGTGTGCAGAGTGATGTATAGTTAGTTTAAGAGACTTTCTGTATTTTATAATCAGAAACATTTATTCTTTGAAGGGCTGCCACCGCCTGCATAAATACTGAGAAAGTACTTTCAGACGTTAAACCTTTTATCATCTGAAGCTTGATAGGCTTGCCACCTGTCCAGTTTTTCTGGATTATCCTGAAACTGGGCTTGTCTGGGTCTCTGTTTTTTGGACTTTATGGTTTGGTTTTTTAGAAGCACTTGTTCATTAATGTTTTTGTTGCCTTTCTTGGGGTTAGTAATGTGCGCATCAGTGTACCGCCATACAAAGAAAGCTGCTGTCTTGCTTACTGCTTACTGTCACCCTTAACCATTGGTGATTGGAGGATGAGCCTGATAGCTTGAAAAACTGAAAGAGGGACATCCAGCGGTAAGCAATGCTGAGAAGCTGAGTCCATGAAAAGGAATTAATGCAAACTTAGGAGTTTCAGGCTTTCATTTAATTCAGAAAATTGTTATGCAAAATGTGTTACTCCAGCAACTTCATAAAAAATTAATATACTATTTTCTTGATTTTTGGGGCTCTCCCTTTTTTCTTGGCTATATCTTTGATTCTTGTTTAAGGTCTGAGTGGTTTATGGTTGCAACTTTTTTATGGGTAGCGCAGAGTTAAATTATTAGGTTCACTTTTAGTTTTGTCAAATATTTGTGAGTTAAGCAGTCAACAAAAGTAGTTATAACTGCTGGGATGGGGGGCTTTATGAAGATGTAGAGAGACTTACCCTAATGTTTGCTAGTTTAATGGTTTATTCTGTATGTACCTCTTTTTTTCAAAAATCAGTAGACCCTTCTAGCACTGAATATTTTTATCAAGCAAAATCCTTGGAGAACCTCCAAACAATAAAAATATAAAATGCATTTTAGATATCAAATGTAGTACAGCAAACATTAGTAATGGGGAATTTCAGTAGATTAAGGGGGCCTATATGAAGTAATTATAACATACTACAGAAATCAGCTGTTAGAATGGAGACAGAGAGAGAGAGAAAGAGAGAGAGAGAGAGAAGTCAGGTATGTAGCAGAGTACTAAACAAAAATTGAACTGTACTGTATCACTATATTCACTACCAGAGTAATAAACAATAGTTGGGCTGTACAGTGTCACTACATACACACCCAAATACACAAATAAAGGACAGTCTTGGAAAATATTGCTTTTTACTTTCTGTTGAAAGGCTGTTAAGTTGTAGTGTACTTGACTACCGTGTAAACAAAAAAATCTTTTTGTCACAGTCTTATACCTTTCATGAAATTTATTTGGTGCTAAAAGTATTTCTTTTTTTCAGTTTGTTTAATCAGCAAAATTAGCAGTTCATGATTGTATTTTAAGATGATACCCACATTAACTATTACATTGCATAAACGTGTCACTAATCCTTTGAAAGTCTCAGTGGAGGGAAAAGGATTTTTTTTTCATAGAAAGGCCGGGGGATGAATGTGTAGCCTTACTGTTTGAGCAATAGTGAATTCATATCAGCGGTTAAGACACTGTAATCACTGGATGTAATCTGCCATTAGTGTATCACACCCAGCAGCAAGATGTGCAACTGTTTCCAGTCCTGGTTTACAGAACCTGCATTTCTCTGCTTCTCCTACATCTTCAATGGACTTTGTAAACCAATGTGTATGCAGTCAACTATCCTAGGCCACTAATATAATTACCGTTCATCTTTTGGTTTAAAATTCACCTCTCCTTAACTATTCCTGATACAGGAGTTTTCTGTACTTGCAAATGTATTTATGCCTTTTTCACATTTTTTCCTTCTCATCTGATCCTTCTTCTTATATTCTTTCATTTTTTGGCACACTCAGTTGCTGCCTGTTTTTTGTCTACTTCTGGTTTGGTTTCCATTCCAGCTTGACATTGATATGCTTCTGCTAAACTAAGCAGTGAAGTCAGCTTAGATTTCTTCTCCTTCATGTTTCAAAACTTTCATTACATGTGGATCTGATGAGGTCAGCAGATATGTGTAAAGTCCTGCAATTGCAGATCTATACATGTAATCAATTTTGAGGAGCCCCAAACTCCTGGAGAACAAGGAATATATAATCTTGGTATACACAAATTTTTATATATCATGTGGGCATTGGGTGCTGATTTGTCTATGCATGGCCTAAATTCTTGCCTAGGCTTATAAGGGCCTCAGGGGCAATAGCCTAGTAACTTCCTATGATCCTATGAGAAGTGTAATAATTAGTGTTGTGAGAGAGCAGCTGATGCATGGAATAAACTATCAAATTACATTAAAGCAAGCACTAGTTTTGATATTTTTTGTACAGCTTGGGCACATATTATGGGAACAAGACATATGTATGTATTTCTTGTGTGTGTGTGTGTGTGTGTGTGTGTGTGTGTGTGTGTGTGTGTGTGTGTGTGTGTGTGTATTTGTATGTCACTGGTGAGCTTGGAGACTCTTCAGCTGTGGCACTGAATACAGTGGGTGTTGTACCTAGATATCATGAATCTTAGAATCATCCTGGATGGCAGTGGCAACATGGTAAAAGAAGTGTGCCTGTGGGCTGTACACATGTGCAGATGTCACAGTTTATTTAGAACTTAGGATATGGAAATTATGATTTTTTTCATATTTTAGTAAATAACTTTAGTAGGGAGCAAGTAATTGTGCTAATTAATACTTCGTTTTGAAGACAGTGTGAGTCCTTACAACATGGTAAAATAACTGTGCCCATTGACTGTACAGACGTCCAGATGTCAAAGTTTGTTTAGAATGTAGGTTATGGAAATTATGATTTTTTTTCATATTTTAGTAAATAACTTTGGTAGGGAGCAAGTAATTGTGCTAAGTAATACCTCATTTTGAAGACCTTATTAATAGTTACAATATGGTAAAAGAACTGTGCCTGTATGCTATGCACATGTACAGATATGACAGTTTATTTAGGGCTTATGGAAATTATGATTTTTTTTCATATTTTGGTAAATCACTTTGCAGGGAGTATGTCAATGTACCAAGTAATACTTCACTTTGAAGACCATATTAATAGTTACAACATGGTAAAATAACAGTGTCTGTATGTTGTACACATGTACAGATATCACAGTTTGTTTAGTCTTGTAGGGTTATGAAAATTATACATTTGCCATATTTCTCAGTATTATGCCCATATATTTGCAAGAAAGCATGGTGACGACACACATGATGCATCATTTTAAAGCTGACAATGAGCCACACAACTTGCATAACTTGTAGTCTCTGTCTGTTGCAGATGATGCGATATTATGCTTTATCAGTTATGAGAAATATAATAGTAATCACATTTCTGTGAATATCTCAGTAAAGGAGCATCAGACAGTAATGGTTAATGTATCATTTTAAAGCTGACATTCATACAAACAAATTAATTACAAGTTGTATGGGTCTGTATGGTACATTCACAAAGATATTGTGATTTGTTTACCAAAAAGATAAACAATATGCATAACATTGTCATTCTTTGGCAAATATTTAATAATGGCACACCCTGTCAACATTTACACTGTTGGAAAGGTCAGTGTATGCTGAACAACATTCGCGTTTACATTTTTAGTCTAGCTCTTATAGTTAAAAAGAGTTTTGAACATTTGTTTTCTGTATGGTATTACAAATGGATTATCTGAAAATGAGCTCAGGCTGCACTGTTGTTTCTATGGTGGAAGTAAGCAGGCATCATTTTCTGAGCTGCTCCAGAGTCAGTGAGTTAATGAACATATAGAACTTGCTTCTCTATTACAAAGTTTGTTGAAATTTCTCTATTATATGTAAAATATCTAAAGTAGCTACACTCCAAATGAGATTGTTTAGAAAACAAGAGCAAGTTTAGAAGACCTTGCAGAAGTAAAATAAATAATAGATGCAATATGACTGGTTAGAATATAATACATAATAAATTATCTGCATCTGAACAGAAGATGAAATAGAGCATGATGTAAAGCAGTTTGTTTTAATAATACAGGAAATGAAATAATCATCACTAACCTTTACTTAACAATATAACGCTGCATTATTACCATTATAAGAATAGCCTATATAACATTTTATTTTTGCAGTTTTGGTGAGCAGTCAGCATTAAGCACATTTTAATGTAGTCACCTCACTTTCCCTTTATTGATTTGGTCATTCACTACTTCTTGTTACAAATAATATAGATAACAATGAATTCAGACTTTTAATCCTATAAAAGTAAATGCAGTCCAACATTATCTATTCATCTTAATAAAATGTACTTTAATATATTTCACTGAGGTAACTGTGAAGCCATTTAATGTTAACTTAAGATAAATCTTTGGGAGCTTTTATTTTTACTTCCAGCTTTTACTTGATTAGATCAATATAGATGAACAAAAGATTAGAGTGTTGATGAATAACTATGCTCAAGCAATCATTTATGCATTTTTTATATACGTATTACACTGTCCCACAGATTTTTACAGACGTTGTTGGTTAATTAACATGTTTTTAAATACAAAATGAGAGACTTTCAGTTGGAATGACACATACTCTAACTATATATAAATGTATGTAGATGGATTGCAAACTGGCTCAAGGACAGAACCCACATGGTTAGAATTGCTGGAGCCATGTCAGACTCCAAACCAGTTACAAGTGGTGTCCCACAAGGCTCAGTCCTGGGACCTCTCTTGTTCGGTATATATTTCTCGGAGGTACAGGCCAACATGGAAGGACTGTGGCTGACCAGGTTCGCAGATGACTGCAAACTGGGTGCCATAATCGACTCTCCAGCCAACACAAGCATCCTCCAAAAGGGCCTCATAGAAACAGACAACTGGTGCCAGAGCCATGGCCTCAAGCTAAATGCCAAAAAGTGTATAGTCATCCCCTTTGGCAAAAACAAAGTGCCCACAAATTACCACATTGGTGGTAATCCATTAAGTACAGAAGAAGTAATTAGGGACCTGGGGACCCAAGTTGATAGCAATCTCTCATTTGACAACCACGTGGCCAAAGTGGTTAGAAAAACATTTTATATAGCCCACCTAATTATGAAGGGATTTACATCTAGATCAGGGGAGGTCATCATGCCTCTTTACTCATCCCTCATCAGGCCCATAATTGAGTACAATGCCCCTTTTGGGATGTACCTTACCAGACACCTGCAGCAACTGGAAAGACCCCAAAAGTACCTCACCAAGAGGATCAAAGGGCTCAAACATATGCCATATGCTGCCCGGTTAAAGAAACTCCAGCTCTACTCAGTGGCATACCGCCTGTTCAGAGGCGATCTGTGCCTGACATATAAAGCCATGTCCAACCCGGAATTAATGGACATGCTGCACCTCAGAAAATCCAAATCCCATCGAGCTACACGCTCGAGAGACTTGAACCTCAGCACTGAAATAAATAGGACATGCTGGAGGGACAGATTCATAACCCAGAGGCTCCCTTCACTCTGGAATAAAATCCCAGTCCAGGTTAGGCAGAGTCCCTCATTGATTCTCTTCAAGAGGAATTTTGATGAGTGGATGGGAGATTGTAGGTTTACCCTGGGTATCACTTCTGTGTCACTGTTAGACAGAGACACAGTTAACCTCGTAAAAGGGCATAGCAAAATAAATTTAAAATGGGTGGCGAAAGCCAAACACATTCTGTCTAGGCTTATAAATGCCCTAGGGCAGATAGCCTAGTATGAACCTATGAACCTATGAACCTATGTCTGAGCCAGGCTATATGCTCCTTTGATGTTCATTACTGCTGTTCACAATACTTTCTAATACATGTGCACCAGTCTTTTAAAATATATATATGTTATAAAAGGGGAGCCCAACTTACTTTTTCCTTTTATTTTTGAATAACATAATTAAAATATAAATTTTTATTGACTCTAGCTATTAGATAAAGATTTTGTACTTGTTTTAAACTCATTTGATATCATAAAATAATTCATGTCAAAGATAGGAACCACAACATCCAGTATTACATATGTAACTTAAGATACTAATACATGTGCGTTTCCCCTTTTTCCTCACTACCTTTTAATAACTTAATGGAAACTGTTCAATCAATTGTATGTTTATAGCACACTTTTTTACTAGTACATTTTAGAGATGATAGGTATGTTCATGATGGCTTGGGAAAGCAGTTTGATTGATTTTATCTCATCTTTCAAACTGGGAATTGTTTTAATTCGATGTATATGTTGGGGAATTACATTATTTGTTTCACTATTTTCAATATGATTATTTTGTTGTTTCTATCTGCACTTGGGCCTGATTATAATATACTTCACATCATATTCATAGTCATGATTCTTGCAAATCTGCTCTTCAGTAACTTGAAGTGAAGCTAGTGTTGGCTGAATTTTGTTATTTGCTAGTAATTACAGGTGTGGGGGTAGCCACATTCTTTGATTTCCTGTCCTTGCATATTTAAACTGGTGCATGTGAAATAATTCCTGCTTTACAACTTCAGCTTGGCCAGCTAAGAACTTGGTTATATTCAACTGGACGTATAAGAGAATTTAAGTACCTATATCTTCACTTTTTTTAAAAAAAAAATACAGTATTATACAGTATTTAATTTGATATAAACTGCGTATGAAGGAGTGTTGAAGGAATTTTAAACTGAAGTTATTCTGCTCTTCAGTAACTTGAAGTGAAGCTAGTGTTGGCTGAATTTTGTTATTTGCTAGTAATTACAGGTGTGGGGGTAGCCACATTCTTTGATTTCCTGTCCTTGCATATTTAAACTGGTGCATGTGAAATAATTCCTGCTTTACAACTTCAGCTTGGCCAGCTAAGAACTTGGTTATATTCAACTGGACGTATAAGAGAATTTAAGTACCTATATCTGCACTTTAAAAAAAAAAATACAGTATTATACAGTATTTAATTTGATTTAAACTGTGTATGAAGGAGTGTTAAAGGAATTTTTAAACTGAAGTTATTCTGCACTTCAGTAACTTGAAGTGAAGCTAGTGTTGGCTGAATTTTGTTATTTGCTAGTAATTACAGGTGTGGGGGTAGCCACATTCTTTGATTTCCTGTCCTTGCATATTTAAACTGGTGCATGTGAAATAATTCCTGCTTTACAACTTCAACTTGGCCAGCTAAGAACTTGGTTATATTCAACTGGACGTATAAGAGAATTTAAGTACCCATATCTGCACTTTTAAAAAAAAAAAATACAGTATTATACAGTATTTAATTTGATTTAAACTGTGTATGAAGGAGTGTTGAAGGAATTTTTAAACTGAAGTTATTCTGCTCTTCAGCAACTTGAAGTGAAGCTAGTGTTGGCTGAATTTTGTTATTTGCTAGTAATTACAGGTGTGGGGGTAGCCACATTCTTTGATTTCCTGCCCTTGCATATTTAAACTGGTGCATGTGAAATAATTCCTGCTTTACAACTTCAGCTTGGCCAGCTAAGAACTTGGTTATATTCAACTGGACGTATAAGAGAATGTAAGTACCTATATCTGCACTTTTAAAAAAAAAATACAGTATTATACAGTATTTAATTTGATTTAAACTGTGTATGAAGGAGTGTTGAAGGAATTTTTAAACTGAAGTTATTCTGCTCTTCAGTAACTTGAAGTGAAGCTAGTGTTGGCTGAATTTTGTTATTTGCTAGTAATTACAGGTGTGGGGGTAGCCACATTCTTTATTTTCCTGTCCTTGCATATTCAAACTGGTGTTTGTGAAATAATTCCTGCTTTACAACTTCAGCTTGGCCAGCTAAGAACTTGGTTATATTCAACTGGACGTATAAGAGAATTTAAGTACCTATATCTGCACTTTAAAAAAAAAAAAAAATACAGTATTATACAGTATTTAATTTGATTTAAACTGTGTATGAAGGAGTGTTGAAGGAATTTTTAAACTGAAGTTATTCTGCTCTTCAGTAACTTGAAGTGAACTAGTGTTGGCTGAATTTTGTTATTTGCTAGTAATTACAGGTGTGGGGGTAGCCACATTCTTTGATTTCCTGTCCTTGCATATTTAAACTGGTGCATGTGAAATAATTCCTGCTTTACAACTTCAGCTTGACCAGCTAAGAACTTGGTTATATTCAACTGGACGTATAAGAGAATTTAAGTACCTATATCTGCACTTTTTAAAAAAAAAATACAGTATTATACAGTATTTAATTTGATTTAAACTGTGTATGAAGGAGTGTTGAAGGAATTTTTAAACTGAAGTTATTCTGCTCTTCAGTAACTTGAAGTGAAGCTAGTGTTGGCTGAATTTTGTTATTTGCTAGTAATTACAGGTGTGGGGGTAGCCACATTCTTTGATTTCCTGTCCTTGCATATTTAAACTGGTGCATGTGAAATAATTCCTGCTTTACAACTTCAGCTTGGCCAGCTAAGAACTTGGTTATATTCAACTGGACGTATAAGAGAATTTAAGTACCTATATCTGCACTTTAAAAAAAATACAGTATTATACAGTATTTAATTTGATTTAAACTGTGTATGAAGGAGTGTTGAAGGAATTTTTAAACTGAAGTTATTCTGCTCTTCAGTAACTTGAAGGGAACTAGTGTTGGCTGAATTTTGTTATTTGCTAGTAATTACAGGTGTGGGGGTAGCCACATTCTTTGATTTCCTGTCCTTGCATATTTAAACTGGTGCATGTGAAATAATTCTTGCTTTACAACTTCAGCTTGGCCAGCTAAGAACTTGGTTATATTCAACTGGACGTATAAGAGAATTTAAGTACCTATGTCTGCACTTTTAAAAAAAAAAATACAGTATTATACAGTATTTAATTTGATTTAAACTGTGTATGAAGGAGTGTTGAAGGAATTTTTAAACTGAAGTTATTCTGCTCTTCAGTAACTTGAAGTGAAGCTAGTGTTGGCTGAATTTTGTTATTTGCTAAATTTTATTGGGTCTTCTTTTATGACTTGAATAACTGTGCTGTGAATTATTCTGCTGTTAATTCAGTGGCGTAAATTTTATTTCTGTTAAAAA
>NC_056726.1:163863608-163866108 GCF_019279795.1 Protopterus annectens | reverse complement strand
AAGTAAAACAAAGCTCATCCCTGTCAATATTCAAATGCAACTTGGCTCTAAGAATGAGTAATAAAAAATGTACTCCAGGATTGCCCCTCGTGCGACTAATGGATAGAGGCAGTTCCTAAATGCTGCATCACTTACATGGGTCCACTAAAATTATCTATAGTATGATCACAGTTATTCTCACTAGGGCTAATATACAATTATCAGCCATGGGATAGGCAAGACCAATCAGGAAATGTTAATTCAAGCACCAAAAGGGAACTTGGCTAAATTTAAAATGTTCTCCAAGTGAACCTATGTTGTGGTAGCAAATAGTTTTTAAAAAATTGCCCTTTTTAGATCACTAAGCGCTCCTCTCACCCTCTGCCCCCCCCCCCCAGTCTTCAACAGCTTCCAGTGCCTCTGAGTTGCTTGCTATTGTGTAATCTTTAAGATGAAATATTTTAAACCCTTGTACATAGCATGGTTTTGGAATTATTGATGCAAATATGAACACGCAATATTTGATGCCTATAGGCGTCAGAAGGATTTAACTGCAGATGTACCTGGAGGCGTCACTTGGATGTAATGAGTTAACAGTTTCATCAATCACAGAGACACCGTCAACATAGAAAGTTTGCTCATGGCTTTCTATCTGATCTACTTACTTCTTTAGATGCTCTCTATTTATAAAAGTATACGTCACTTTAGACTTGCAAGGCCTTTTGAAATTATTCCACTTTTTACATTTGTGACACTACTGATCAAAAGCTAAGTGCTTTTCATGTTTAGGTTCATGGTTGCCTCAACAATTATGACAGTTAACAATAAGGTTGTTTGCTGTGGCCCGATTTGCTTTATGGTTAGGCTTAGAAGCTCGTCTATATTACATAATTGAACTATTAAAAGTTCAAACGACATATGGTCAACACCATAAGATCGAACTTTTAAAAGTTCGAAAATGTAATAAAAAAAGATAAATCAAAGAAAAAACCTACCTGAAAGGCCTAAGCAGGGGATTAAGTCCCCCTGCATCCCCCTGCTATTTAAATATGCCAACTCTGAGATCGCACTACAGTGCAGAAAAGGTAAATCTTCCCATTCTACACTACGGAGATCTCCGATGAAACGTTCAACCTTTTAAATGTTTGATCATATGGTGTCGACCATATGATGTTTGAACCTTTAAGAGTTCTTCAATGTGATATAAACCCATTAGAAGCTGCCACACCCTTTGGTTTATATCTCCATTTGCACCCAACCTTATATTGCACACAATCAACATTTGCACTGGTAGTTACTGTATGCATGCTTTTCTCATTCATAAGCATATTTGCATGCTTCTCTGTAAGCTCATGTATTTCACAAATTTCTATGGCTTTGCTCAACATTAAATCAAAATCTCGAAGCAAAATCTTTCTCACTGCATCATTATTAACACCACACACAAGTCTGTTCTTTATCAACTCATCTCGCAAGTCACTAAATCTGCATGTTTAGCTATATTTCTCAAGTCAGTAATATATGCTGCAATAGTTTCACCAGGCTTTTGAATTCTTGTGTAAAATATGTGCTTTTCTATTGTAATTTTTTTTGAGGTTACACATTTCTCTAAATTTACCTTTTAAGCACTCAAGGTTGTTTCACATTTCAGTCTGTATCACAATATGGTGGTTCTCCACCTCTCCTGCATACACGGTAGGTGTATACACAAATGAGCATTCCCTCTCAGTGGTTTCCGAGCCTGCTAGATTAAGAAGTATAAATGCCTTTGTACATGCATCTTTATCAGAAAAAGCAGCATATATGAAAATATCATATTTTTGTTCAAACACTTGTCAGTTCTCAGCAATATAGTTATCAAAGACCAGTGGTTCAGGTTTGTGAAATCCCTCTGCCATAACAACAAAATATGTTTAAACATAAGCATAGACCAGGTACTTGTAATTATGTTCAAGAACACAACAATCTCTCAGAAAAGGCTTTGATTTAATACTTCAAACATTCCAGAAACTTTGTACACTTTGAATAGCTTTAATTAATGTGAAAAAGTAGTACAATGTGACGAAATATTGTCATTTTAGCATTTTCATACGTTTTAACACTTTGGAAATGATTTCAAACACTTTTGTATTTATTTTGAATACTTTTATCAGTATGTTGCAATTTTGGACATTTTGTTTATCTCTGTAATTATTTTGAACATTCTGAATGCTTCGTCACACATTCGGTGATTGAAAATTCATTTAAGTACCTTTGAATAACTGCTGACCTGTTTGTGAGTTCACTCTGGTATGTTCCTCCTCTTTCAACTGCTTGCCTCATAACTTGTGTCTTGCTTCAACTGTGGAGCCCACTTCTGACACTTGTCTCATGCATTCAAAAGGGATGATAAAGCAGTGTATGGGTTCAAGATATTTGTTGTATATAAACATGTCAGAACTGTAATTGGAACATGTATTTAAACTTACTGATTCACTCATTATTTCAAACACGCTCACATGTACATCTTCATTCATGACTG
>NC_056726.1:163761108-163861108 GCF_019279795.1 Protopterus annectens | reverse complement strand
TTAGTTTATTTATTTTTATTTTACATTTGTTAACCAGGAAAGTCCGACTGGATACATATCCATTTTCAGCGGAGGCCCGGGGAGAAAAGCTCCATGTTATGAAAGAATTTAGTAACAACAACAATAAAAAATGTAGGTATTTAGTAACAATAAAAATGTAGGTTACAAGATATCTAAAATTTAACAATAAATCTATTTACAAAAGTTTAGTAACAATTAAAGAAAGAAAAATGCAGGTTGTAATGATCTCTAGAAAGTTAACAATAGGTCAAAGACAAAAGTCATCTGTAGGTTACATATAGATAGGACATAAAAAACATCTTTGAAGCAGTGAATACAGAGAAATCAATCTTTTAAGAGAGGTGTGTCTGTAAGATAAGCATTTTTCAGTTAGAAAGCAAGGAAGATAAGAAAGAGAATGTTATTTAGGTTGGAGGGAATTAATTAGTGTTGGCAGAAACAGTAAGTTATAGAGGGGGAAAATGGTAATCACATCTGTGAGCTAAGTTTGGTTTAAAAAGTTTGTTGGTGTGGTAGTTATGCAACTTCTGTGCAGCAGCCTGCATGCTGCAATAAACCATGGCCATTCATAATTACATACAGAAACACTTAATACATCCCAGGCTGTACAACTTACAGTGAAAATATTACTCATATACAGTTTCATTTAAAACATATAAAACGTTAAGTTACTCAGCTTTGACAATATTAATGAAATATTAGTGAAAGATCATATCTTCATAATGATTAAAAAATAATATCTGTAATGTACTGAATTATAGATTGCTAGTTTTTCTTACACCACAATATTTCACAGTAACTGTCAACAACATGAAGGCAGCTCAGAAAATAAAAACATAAATGTAAATGCAAAAACATACATATCAAGTAAGCAAGCAATGATGAAGTTCTACACTGTAGTATATCTTAGACAAACGTCTCGCATAGTGCCCAAATGATGATGTGCCCAGCATTAACTGGAAAAGTTCTCTTGAGATAACATAAGGAACTACGGGTATTAAACAGAAGAGATGCAGCACAAACAAAAAAAAACAGTGTAGTTGTACCTATAAAAAAGTTAAGTTTAATAGTCAGCTTCATCACCTTTTGTATTTATTTCTTTGGATACATTTGTTCCCCTGTATATATCTTTCATCTAGCCCTGATTTTGCAGAACATTCATTTATTTATTTATTTATTTATTTGCAGTTGGTTTACCAGGATAGTCCATTGGGCCAATAAGAACCTGTTTTCAATGGAGTCCTTTGAAGAAAAGCTCCAAAACAAAGGTTACAAAAAAAAAGATTACAGCAGTTTACAATTTCAATAATTTGTAGGTTAAAAACAGAGCTTAAAACAGTAGTAAAGAAAAAAGCTTACAGCAGTTTACAATTTCAGTCATTTGTGGGTTCAAGACAAAACAAAGATTAAACATTTACAATGCAATTTTTAGGTTTAATTTTGTAGAAAACTAAGATTTAAGCAGGTGTAATAAAAAAAATTTTAGGTTAAAAAGTTATAATTTTGTAGAAAAACAAAGCATTGCTGCGGTATATATATATATATATATATATATATATATATATATATATATATATATATATATATATAGTTTCTTGAGTGGAATAGTGTGATAAGAGAATTATAAGATGTAACTACAGTTAGCAAATTATTTGGTGTCTGGTAATATATGATAAAGTAGCCTGTAGGAAGTGGAGAATAGGCTATGAGGGGTGGGAGCAGGAGCATTCCCAAGAGGATGTCAGATGTGAGTGCAGTGATTTTTTTAAAAGCAGGGAGGTTGGTGGTGATACGGATGGAGGGAGGAAGGGAGTTCCATAGGGCATGCCAGGACAAAGGACAGTAGGTTTTGTCCTGAAGAGTGAAGGGGTTTGTACAGTTCTATTAGGTTTTGGTTATTCGATCTTAGGAGTCTTTGTGGCATGTGCATTTTAAAGGTAGAGCTGAGAGAGGGACAGAGGGAGAGATGAAAAATTAGTTTGTGAGCAAAAGTGAGCTGAGTATAGGAGTATAGCAGAGATAGTTGGGAAGCTCTAGCCAGCTAAGTTTGTGGAGGGATGCACAGTGATGGGTAGATGATTTGTGGCTAGTGGCAAATTTGGCAATTTTATTATAACAAGAGGACAGTTTTATTTTGAGAGATGGTTGTAGGTTTGTTAGGAGAGGGGCACCATAAAGGAGGGAAGGGATGAGAAATGTAGTAGCGAGAGTGAGCTTAGTAGATGTAGTGAGGAATCGATTGTGTCGGTAGAGCATGCCGAGTTTTTGGTGTTTTTTTTTTATTTTTAGTTGTAGGTGGCTATTGAATTTAAGCTGGTCATCAATCTGGACTCCTAGCAGTTTGGTTTCAGATACCAGTTCAAGAGGTGTGTTATTCTGGCTAGTGATGGAGAATAGTTTTCTATCAATGGTGTTGGTTTTTGATGGGGTAAATACCATAAGTTTGGTTTTTGATGCATTGAGTGCTAGATGATTGTCCTTTATCCACTGTTCTGTGGTAGAGAAGGCGTCTTGAGTCAGTTTTAAGAGAGTGGGGATGGATGTGGCTGCACAGATAATTGTAGAATCATCTGCATATTGGATAAGTTTAGCATGGAGAACTGAGTGGAAGAAATCATTTATGAATATATTGAAGAGGAGAGGACCCAAAATGGAACTTTAGGGGACACCAGTGGGTGTGTTGAGGAAAGACGAGATGGCTTTTTTCCACTTAACAGCTTGTTGCCTGTTGGAGAGATAGCTGGTGAACCAACTGAGAGAGGAAGGGGATAGGTTTAGGTTAGATAGTTTAGCTAGGAGAAGGTTATGAGAGTAACATCCCTGATTTTGTCTCATATTTTGTCCTGTCCTCATAAAATTGCTGATATTTCGGTAAATTACTGAGGGATGCAATTGGTCAATAATGCCAGATATTAATAATAGGTATGAGGCTCTAAAACATGCAAATTGATGCAAAAGCCATTGCTCTATAAACTTTAAGTTAATTACAGTAATATTTAAAACATCTCCGTGATTTTTGTCCTTTGTTTCTCTATTATTTTTGATTTTGTCCAAAATTGCTGAGCAAAGAAGTTGAGAGATATGCCCCTGTGTCTTACCTCTATTTTGTTGAACAACAGGGCTGATTCTATTTTCTTCTCAGTCTTCTGGTTCTCCAAGTGATCCATTTCTCAAGTCTTGACAGATCCCAGAAGGAGTTGAACAAGTTAGGGGTCCTGACTGTTTTCTTTACATTAGTAACTAAAAACAGTGCTTCACATTTCTTCTGTTTCCAGCGAGAGTCCTGCAGTTTTTTTTTTTCAATTTTTGCACTTCTCAACTTGATTCGCCTGTTAGTTGGCTGACACTTCACCAAACCAGTCTTGACTCTGCCACTGAAGGGGGATAGTAGTAGGTCGGACAGCTTCCGTGATCAGTCATTTTGGAGTCATCATGTCCCAGGTCTCCTTGGCTATGCTACACCCTCTCCTCATATGCAAATAGAAGTGCATTCAACAGCTCTTGCAAAACTGCAAGACGTGCTCATCAGCAACTTTTGGCAAAACCAAGGGCACAGATAAGTCTGTAGAAAGTGTGGGCAGGAAACTAGCCACCACCTCCTGCCAACCCTGTGGTTCCAGCTCCCTTGCTCATTTGTAGATTTCCATACAACAGTTGCCCAAACAAATAGCACAGACACTCACCATACGTATATGCATTTGTGCACCACACGAGTACAAACTCAGCTGGACCAGATATAATTTTCAGCTATTATGAAAGTCACCAAGACAGAGGCAAATACAATACATTAGGAAAAGTTTAGAGAAACCACTCAACCAGCATGTTTTGGATGAAGGAAGGAAAAATCAGGCATTCACAGAATAAGCAAACTCCACATTGACAAAGCGTGAGCTATCAGGACACTAACCTCTGCATGGCATAATCCAAACCATTTATATATATATGGGAGTGTGTGTTACCATACATCGATGGCCAATATGGAACAAGGCCAATTTGATTATGGCATATCCTTAGGACACAAGAAGAAACTGAATCATCCAAAAAAAAATATAGATACTTGCAGGGCATGTGGACACCATATAGAAGACATTGCAACTGAGAACTGAAGAATCAAGCTCTATGAAGAAGCACACTAACCACTGTACCACTGTGCTGCCCGCATTCTCTTCATACAACACACAAGCATACGCACGCACACACACACACACACACACACACACACACACACACACACACACACACACACACACACACACACACACATACACACATGCACACACACACACACGCTTACACTGCAAACTCATACTAATGTGGGTTACAGTAACCTTTGGTCAGTTTGGGCAATGGCAGTTCAATTATATCATATCTTTAGGAAACTAAAGGAAAATAAAGCATCCAGGAAAAAAAAAAACAGTCTAGATACTTGCAGGACATGTAGATGCCATAAAGAAGGACCATAGCTGATATCTGGAGAATCAAGCTCTGTGAAGCAGTATATTAACTACTACATCACCATGCTGCTCACATTCTCATAGGTTAGTACTAAGCTAACTGCCCTTGCGAGCCGTTGTAAGCCTAGCCAATTATCCTTTGTGAGACTCAAACCCTGCACCTTGTGTTTGTAATGCAAACACCTTAACCATTAGGCCACCCTCCACAAATGTGAACACACACAGACACATGTAAAAATACAGAAGTGACATTAGAAATTTTGGTTATAGCACTGTAATTGGCACCAAATACTAATCATTACTATCTGTGTCCTCTTTGTTTGGAAACAGTTCACACCAAACATGGCAAGTTCTAGATTATACATTTTCCCAATATGGAATCACTAATCTAAATGGAAAAAAGTCATAAGAAGCAAGTATATAGTGTACTGTCTTGGGAATACATGTAGCATTCTTACCCATCCATTCAACACATTCAATGCCAGCTACAAGCACATTAATAAAAAAGTACATGATTAATATGCACATACCTGAAACAGTTACCAGCTATCTTGTTATGCCCTACCAAGTCTTAGGACAGCACTCTCATCTTAAAACCATCCCCAGTCAGCTCACCTTTGCTGCAGTACCACTTCAGGGTCCAAAAGCAACATTCTTCTTCACAGTTTTGCATCAAAACCTGGTTTCTAATCCCACCAGACACCACCACTAACATTAAAAAATAAGAAAGCGATTCTATAAAATAAATAAATGAATAAAACTGATTGATTAATCTAATAAGAACCAGGATCTTAGTTCCCCCTATCTTATCCCAACTCACAAATTATATAATCTCAACTAACCCAAGAAAACTGTGACGGAAAGAAGCCCCATCCTTAAGTACCCACACCAAACAATCATACAGTTAAAATAAAAAAACATAAATAAGAACAAAATAAATTAATTAAATAACATAAAATCCCAAAGCAATAAGTCTTACTCATTAAACATTTACTTATTCTTGGTCCTATTAGGTGAAAGAAAAAAATTCAAAGCCACAAAATACAAGTTAAACTACTGTTTAAAATCGCAGTACTAAAAGCCTGGAAATGTGAAAGTTCAGCATCTTTTTTTTAAGAAATTCATGGCAGTATACCCACCTTTGCCCATGAGGCCACAACAGACACTTTAATCATTATTTGATATTGGGTGTGACAGCTGGTCTAATGTCACTTTTCAATTCTGATTCAGACTAAAGTGTATAACAAAAGTTCAGCGAAAAGTGATACAAATGAGAGTATTTTGAATTGTAGAAGATAATAATATTGTGTTGTTCAAGTAATATCTCATAGGTCCTGTAAAACAGATTTAAGACAATATAAATATTTATTTTATATGTAGACAAGTAAGCTATGAATGGACACAACCCATTCTCAGAAGATGCCCTGGGTAAAAGAAGCTTGACTTGTAACTATAACATAATAAGATAAGGTAGATGTGTTGCATGCAAACAGTTTAATACACATGCATTAGCTTGCCATGATATAAAATATCTTAAGATATGCATTCAACATATAACTAGATGAAAATATAATCATCTAGTTAAAGGCTTCTGAAACCAGATGGAAAATAGGAGTCTGATTTGGGAACATTACAGAAATACAGTCTATTGTACTAATTTTAGTATGTTTAAATTTTCTATACCGGAGAAAATTCAATCAGATATCTACAGTGGTGACTGACAGAATTGACTATTACATATGGAAATGGTCTGGCAGTTACATCTCAATGCAATGAGTTCACCTAGTTTGACTGATGCTATATCTATTATAAGTATATTAAAATACAGAGCCTTTTTATTATAAACTTTCAGGATGATTTAACATACATGACTTCTATTTTTAAACAAGATAATTATTCGAATGTTACTTTTCAATGTACTGCGACTAACACAATTGGTGGGTTTTTTCATATGATGACAGTGATTGGTGTTTTTTGGGGGTATGTTTAAATGTCCCTTTTAAACTTGTCTGATCTAAATTGTAAGTTTCTAACTGGTTCTGATGATGTCTATGGCATAAAATAGATGAAAGTGCTCAACCTTTTAATAAAGTTCTTTTCAAGCTGTATGCTACCTGGACTTTTGTTTATCAGAATGTATTTGTAGGTGAAAAGGCTATACCTACTACTACATGTCAGTGTATTGATAAAAGCGATCCTGACTTGTCAAGTTTGCATAGAAGCAATAACACTTTTACAAAAGCATAGTGTGAAGACAAAGTAAGCGGCAGAAGAAAAAAAAGATGAGCAGCTAGGTCCATCCTGTACCCATATTCTAGGCTGAAGAATAACTTGCTATACTGAATAAACTTAGACAAAGAAAAGTATCATACCAAATGCTAGTTTCAGAAATTTCAAGATCACTTTTGATGAAGGTGGCACATAGCCATATTTTGGGAAGATGCTTAGGGATGGACAAAATTAAAATTTTTATCTAGGCTTTATTGGCCTTGTGTGATGAAAGAATTAAGAACATTTGTGCATCTTGCTCAGAATACTAAAAGTTGACACTATTCTAGTTTCAGAAGTCCATTGTTACCCAAATCTATTAATGAAGTTCAATTTGCATAGATAGGCATGGATCTTGTATGGCCATTGAACATCTAGGAATGACTTATAATGTAGTCTCTTAATAATTGACAATGCCACTAAGTTTCCTAAAGTGGTATCCAGCAAAAAGCCAGTGCTACAGCAATAGCCAGATAACCAGTGTCCTTTTACTCCTAGATGGGCATTCCCAGAGAAATATTCATAAATTCAAAGACCAGTTTATGACCAGGGTAATGCACCAGATTTCCTTGTGTTTTAAAGTAAAACAGTCAAAAACTTTGGTGTACCACCCTCAAAATGACAGGTTAGTGAAGCACTTTAATAAAACTCTGGAGTCTATGCTAGACAAGGCCATATAGCAGGATGGTAAGAACTGTGATCATTCACTTTCTTACCTCTTTTTTGTCGTAACAGAAGTACTCCAAGCTTCAGCAGTATTTACCCCTTTGGAGTTAATATATGGTAGAGATCCCTAAGGCTTGCTGCACATATCAAAGGACACTTAGGAGGAGGAACCCCCCCTTATTAAAAGTATGACAGCAAAAATTACAAACTTTCAAGATATGGAATATATGCAAAGGCGCAAGAAGTGCAACAGAGGGTATTTAATAAAAAATGCCAGGCTTAGGGATTTTAAAACAAGGGGTCAAGGCATTGCTATTAGTTTTTTCTGATAGAAATAAGTTTCTGAAAAGATAACAGAGATGCAGTTAGGGTGATGTGAAAGGAATAGCTGTCCTGTGTGCAAGGTGTTGGGGGGGGGTTTATTCGGAGTGCTGATAATGTAGAAGTGTACTATCAGCAATGTACTGCTGACATTCATTCAGTATCATCATGATGGCATTCATTCATTCATTCATTCATTCATTCATTCATTCATTCATTTTAACAGCTCTGCAAGTGTAGCTTATTATAGCACAAAGGACATAAGAACTTTTGTTTTGTTCATTTTGCTCATCGATCTCTTTTTGAATATTTCTTTTTTTTTTTCTTGAGCTTTGTTTTCAGGGGTTTGCCAGTCGTGGGGACTTCCCAGGGTGCTAAATAACTGCTCTAATGGCAAGGGTTCTTTGAGGTGGTATTGAAAAATAAATTAAGTGAACAACAAAATATCACTAACTTGAAAAGGAAAACCAGGGCAGATCTATCATGTAACTGTGTTAAATGCACAGAGGGAAGCTGAAGCTACTGTAGAAAAACCTGGGAGGTGACAAAAATAGCAATAGTATGGTATAAGGGATTTCTGTCCTTGCTGTTCACATAGACAAAACATTGTGTAAGACCTCAGAGTAAGAAGTAAGAGTTTTCTGAGAAACAAAACCTGGTAGAACAGATTTAACACAGTATCATACTGAACCTCTTCCTGGGAAAATAGGGTTTATATTAGATCACCGAAAGCTTAGGTAAGTGAACGGTGATGAATCGACCCCATATAAGCGAAAGCTTACAAAACCGAACTGTCAGAACAGCGATTTTTCTCTGAGGGAAAAAAGAATCGTTGTTCCCCCAGAAAGCACATTAAAACATGAGATTAAGTGAGGGGCTGTGCCCCCCACACCCCCCCTACTTATAATATATACCAACTCCGACACCGCATTACATTGACGAAAATGGCAAAGTACCGAAGCGGCTAATCGAATTATTTCCCAGGGAAAGAATTTGCTTACATGCCACTTCGATATTTTGCAGTTTCATTTTGTCAGTTCGACCAAGACGCATTCGAAAACATGCAACTTCGGTCTGCTGATAGGAACCAGGGAAAATATATAAACCTAAAACAGTACAGGATAATGTGTTCCAAAGAAAAGCAGTAAGTGAAGTGAAAAATGCTTAAACTAGGAGTGATCAACAAATTCCAAAGTAAATGGAACAGTCCTAATCTGTCAGTCACTAAACTGGATGTTTCTGTAAGATTTTGTAATTATTTCTGAAAAATGTATGCCATATCCAAATTTCACACAGTATCTTTTCCCACAGGTGATGAGCTCATAGATAAACTAAGCAAATCAAGGTTTTTGACATGTTAGATTTAATCAAGGGGTACTTACAGATTTCCCTCATCAGTGATACCAAACAGAAGGCATTATTTCCATCCTGAAGACCTTTTTCATTATATTTGTACTTCATAGAGCTCCTGCCACTTTTCAAAGGCTCTTGGATAATGTGCTGAACCTCATGTCAGGACTCAGCTGCATTCTTTGATAACACAGTAACAGAGTCAAAAGATAAGGAGTCACATCTATTCAAAGTGCAAACCATGCTAGACTCTTTAGGCAGAGAGAGCATTCAGCCAATACTACCAAAAGTAAGCTTTACATGATACGTGCCACAGATACTTAGGGTATGTGACTGTCCCAGGAGTAATTAGACCACACAGATGAAACAAAAGCTGTTAAAAACTTGTCCGCGCCCTGCACCAAATGACAAATGAAACCATTCATAGAAGTAGCAGACTGCTATAGCAAATGAGTACCAAATTCAATTTTATTTATTTTTTTATTTTACATTTGTTTACTGGGAATGTTTGACTGGGCATATGTCCTTTTTCAGTAGAAGCCCGGAGAGAAAAGATCCAGAAACAACATTAGTGAAAATACAATTACACATACTAAGAATAGCACTATAAAAATACAAATACATGTACCAGACATAGCAAATTACAATAACAGGTAGGAAATAAGCAGTAAAAAGCAGTCACATTTTCATTAATATATGTGGGATAACAGTGAATAAGGTTAGTGAATTATACAGAGATAGACATAGGTCTGTTACACAGATTTCTTTGCTAGTGAGGCTGAGATGTGAAAGAAATAGTTTCTATAGTTGGAAGCATTCACATGAGCAATTCAAAAAGAGTGCCTCGACCACAGTGAAATTAAGCTAGTAAGGAGAGAAAATGTGTCTATCCAGGAGTGTTACCAGGACATAGCCAGGTGTCTTTCAGGTATGATTTAAGGAGTCTTTTAAAATTGTGAAATAGAGCTACTTACAGTTACGGGGGGGGGGGGGTGGAAGTTTATTCCATATGTTGGGAATGTAGCTAGAGAAGAGAGAATCCCCCATGTGGTTGTTGGCTTTAGTGGTGTCTAAAAGGTATAGGCTACTAGAGTGGAGACAGCGAGAGCTTTTGTATGGGTGAATAATATTTTGGATAGCAGGAGTTTTTTCAGGTTGGAGAAGTATTGTATGCACAAGGGTAAGTTGGTTAAAGTGTAGAAGTTGAGTAAGTTCAAGCCAATTAAGTTGTTTAGGTGATGTACAGTGATGCTACCTGTAGGAGGCACCTGTTGCAAATTTTGCTATTTTATTATAACAAGTTTCTAGTTTGATTAAATCTATTTTGCGGAGATTGGTTAGTATTGGGGAAGCATAGAAGAGGGTTGATAAAAGGTGTGTGTGGGCTATAGTAGCTTTTGTGTTTTTTGTTACAAATAGTTTGTTTCAGTATAGGAAACTAAGTTTCTTGTGGACCTTCTTGATGGTTTGGGCTATTTGTATATCAAATTTTAGGTTATTATCAATTTCAACCCCAAACAGTTTAGTATGTGGTACTGTGTTGATCATGGTTTTATTTTTGGAAAAGAGAGCAAAGGTGTGTGAAGTTGAGTGATGTCTATTTGGGCTAAAGAGAAGGAGTTTAGTTTTGTTGGGATTTAGAATGAGATTGGAGTTGATGAGCCATGTTTCGACAGATAGGAAGGAATCCTGGGTTAAAGTGTGGATGTCTTGTAGTGTGGGGGCCGCACAAATTAGGGTAGCATCATCTGCATATTGAACTACAGAGGCACGAGATATGGAGGTGCTGAATTGGTTGGTAAATATATAGAATATCAGGGGACTAAGGATGGAGCCTTGAGGAACCCCTAAGAGAACTATGAGCAGAGGGGGAAATTGATTTTGCCACTGAACAGCTTGTAGACGTCCTGTTAGGTAGTTTTGTAACCATGTAATACTACAGGTACTGATGTTTAGAGTGGAGAGAATATTAATAAGTTTATTCTAGTTTACCATGTCAAAGGCCTTAGACAGATCTAAGAATATGGAGGACACATATAGTCCGTTGTTCCTATGTTGGTTAACAATATCAGTAAAGGACATATGTGTGGTTGTGGTGCTATGATGTGGTTGAAAGCCATGTTGGGTGCGTGATAATAGTTTGTGGGTGAGAAGGTGGTTCATTAAGTGAGTATGCACTACTCTTTCCAGTATTTTGGACAAGGGAGATAGGATGGCAATAGGATGGTAATTAGTGAAATCTGTGGAGTTACCTCCTTTGTGTAGTGGCAGTATATGAGAGATTTTCCAGATACCGGGAACTTGATTTTTGGATATAGACCTGTTTATGAGAATGGCTATTGGGTAGGATATAGCATCAGCGGCAATTTTTAGAAAGTCACCAGGGAGTTTATCTGTAGCAAGTGTGGGTGGTTTCAGTTTTTTAAGTAGTTTTTTTATGTATTTAACAGAGACTGGGTGCAGGCTAAACTGTGGGATATTATTAGAGGAGGAGGTACTTAACTGAGGGAGGAGAAATGTAGGGCTGTTGATGTTATCATGAGAGTTTGCCAGGGCTTAAATAGTTTCTGTAAAGTATTTATTAAATTAAGTTGCTATATTTTCGGTATTGCTAAATGATGTTGGTTAGGGATTGTGGATTTACCAGGATAAAGCATATTATTATTAACTGTCCAGAATTTTTGAGGTTGTTTTGAATGTATATTCTGAATATTGTGGCAATAGTTGATTTTATCTGATTTCACAATTTGTTTTGCTTTGTTACGTAACTCAAGGTTTTTTGTCTAGCTAGTTAGGTTTTATTTTTGTAAAGATGTCCCTATGCCTTGTCTCTAGCTTTTGGTATTGATCTGCATTATTTAGTTAGCCAGGGAGCATACTTGTGTTTAATTCAAATAGTTCTGGGTGGTGTATGGTGGTTTAGGATATTTAGGAAGGTGATGTTGAAGGTGCTTACTGCATCCTCAAGTCAATACTATAGTCTGCCCTTTGTCAGACTTTCAAAAGGTAAGGCACTTACCCAGATCAGGTGGACCACAGAATCTGATCGGGCTTTTAACTTATTAAAATCTCTTTTATATTTAGAGCCAGTCTTGGCTTCTCTTGACTTTGCTAAACCTTTTCTTGTGTACACCAATGCATCAAACAAAGGGTTAAGAACTATGCTATTGCAATATGTAGATGGTGAAAAACAGCCTGTGTGCCAAGTAAGTAGTTAAATAAGGTAGGGACAAGAATATCCCTCTATTAAGTGGACACTAACTTCTTTATACTACTATTTTTTTGGACATAGCTTCTCTCTGGCAGTTGACCATGCACCCTTGCTGTAACTTTACAGACAAGTGTAAGTACAACACTGTGGAGTAAACATGATCGCTATAGCCTTTTGTCAAAGGAAAAAACTTCAAAGACCAATACACGTAAGGTTCAGTTAAGGCACTTTAATTTACTTGCAACAAGGAGACAAAAACATGCAAATACAAGGATTTGTCTAACTAGTAACAGGAAGTATGTTCATTCTTATACTGTTTTACAAGACATGGCCTTCTAAGCTGACGTAATCAAACACAACTTTAAGCACTGTTCTACAGCAGGTGTTACTTCAGATTTTCTGCTGACATGACTAGATTTTGAGAAACTTTTAGAAAAACAACCTGGCCTTGGTGACCAGTACTTCATTTACAAGCGTCTCTTGTACACCGTTACTTTTCAAGGTGCTTTTCAAGTACAGATACAAGCAAATGCTGATTGCAGTTCATATTTTCAAACAGGCTTTGTCCTAATTATCTGTTACTTCTACAGCTGTGTATGTTCTCATGGCACAGCGGAACTTCTTGTCTGAGTTTCATATAAGCAGTATTGTTCTATTCATTATTTTCCTAACACAAGCAGAAATCATCTGCTTCTCAGTAAATTTCCAAGGCACAAGCAAGATTTAGCTGACAGCACAAGGTTAGAAAGCAACTGCAGTTTGTACAGATTTATGCAGTATGAAATAGAATAAATGTGTTGACTCTTTTAGGCTCTGAATGCACTAAGCATATTACTAATACACACATTAATACATATTTTTCTAACATTTCTCCCCTATTAATACTTTTATTCTACTTTCAAAATAAGCATAAACAGTTTGTTTTCTTCTCCTAACCTCTTCCACTCAGGATTTGCAGTTAAGAGAGTCATTCAGTTTAAACTTATGAAAGCATTTTCAGTCTTTTAATAGTTCTTCAAACTCAGTACTTTGATATAAAGTTTTAGAAACTGACATGTCTATAAGGTCTTTAATCAGTCTTTTCATGCAGGGGATACCACAACAAACACATACTCCCAGTAGGAGCATACCTACACAAATGGCAATCAGGATGTTCATTAGGATGGTACCGCATTCCCCCAAAATATTTCTGGAAAAAGTCCATCAGTGGGTTTGGGCCTGGTTTGGTCATGGCCGACACTTGCTGAATCACCTCAAGATGATTGTCTATCTCGTGTTTATAGTCAGGAATATACAAACAGCACTCTTCTTGAATTAAAGCGTACGTACCACCTCTCGCCGCTAGGGTGAAGTTGAGAGCCATGCGGTTTTGAAGCACTACAGTTCTCATAGCAGTCAGTTCATCAGTCACCAATTCGAGAGCAGAAAAAGTTGCATTGCTCATTACTTCGAGAAGTTTCAACAGTTTTCTCAGCTCCCAGATCGATTTCACTGCTCTATATGCTGGTAATATGCCTGCCCACAATATAACGCTATCACTCAAGTCCATGTGTGTCAGTCCTTTGCCTAGAGAGTGATGGTTTTTCCAACGTGCATCGATTTGTCCCACAGGATTCTCAGGTTTTTTGACGATCTCTCAGACATTTAGAATTTTCCCATGAGGCAAAACTGTAGTGTGTCGTATGGCCGGAACCAGGTAACCCAAAACACAATTGCCGGACCAATTCTCAGGTAACCATTTGTATGCCTTTCTGCCACACATAAAATAACAGTCCTCTACTTTAGTAGTAACCTTGCTATGAATATACACTCACCCTGCATGAAACATTTTTCTATCAATTATAGACAGCTGTTTATAAAGAACAGAATTATGTTTTACTTCATCAAGTGTTTTATGCATCAATCCAAGAAATGAATCATAGTTTGTATTACAATAAAGATATACTTTGTTTCCTTTAGTATAACATCTATAAGGAACAGTCACATTGCAATTGCTCCAACCCACCTGAACAGTATAATTTTTATAAAAACACACAGTTCCCTTTTGTGGAACAGACAAGTGCAATGCTATTTTATCTTGTGCTGTAATGGTTGAGGTATCATAAATCAAGTTCTCCCAGGTCTCATTGACCCCTAGGGAGACCGTAGTCATTAATAATCCCCCCCGTATGCTGTCGGCAAAGCTGTGCAAATCCAGCAATTCGAAACATTGAAAGTCTCAGCGTACACATATTTAATTGCCTGGTAAGTGTTAAGGTTTGGATGCCAGTTTATGAGTAACGCTTCACGTTTATTCAGTTCAGTCTGTGTGGCTGGGAAAAGAAAAGGCCACAGCAAAAAGATTATTGTCACTAGTACAGTTAACAGGATGATTATGCAATACTTCTAAGGAAAGGGTTGTTCTGCATTCCTGTTTCTTCTGGACTCTATCATTTCCACTCTTGGCATGTAACAAAATTTTTGGCCAGTTCAAAGTCTTTAACTAATTTACAGTGCATCAGGTGGATCCAAGAGGCACGTTCCGCTATCTTGACTGCAGTGGGTGTTGACAAAAGCACTTGATATGGACCTTCCCACTTTGGAGATGTCCAGTTCTTTCTCTTGACTACCTTCAGCCAGATCCACGCTCCAGGGGGCACTGCCACTTCTGACAGTCTGGTTCATTCTTTATCTGAAACAGAATTTAACTGCAGCAAATGTTTAGAATTTAATAACTTACACATATACTCTGCTAATGTACTATCAGCTTCCTGGTCTGCGGGCATGAGAGATTTCCACTGAGGTACATAGTAAGCCCTTCCAAAGAGCTTTTCAAAAGGAGCCAATCCTTTTGCATTCGGAACAGTTCTCATGCTCAACAGTGCCAGGGGCAGACAGTACACCCAATTTCTCTGTGTTTCTGATATTAACTTTCTTAGTTTACTCTTTAAAATCCCATTATGCCTCTCTACTAGCCCTGCTGATTGCGGGTGATACGCACAATGATTCTGTAAAGAAAAACTGAAAAATCTACTTAGCTGTTGTATGGTCTGATTCATGAAGTCTAAAATCTCAGAGGGTTGTAATTCCTCATTCAAAAGAAACGCTTCTGAAGCTGCTTGCTTTGCAGCTGTATCAGCTCTCACATTACCTTTTGAAATCCTATCCTGTTGCTTGGTATGAGCTACACATTTACAAATAGCTACTTTCTGAGGTAACTGAATAGAGTCTAAAAGATCTAAAATAAACTGTGCATGATTAATCGGTTTGCCAGTAGACGTTATCATTCCTCGATTTTTCCACTGTTGCGCAAAAACATATACAGTAGAAAAAGCGTACTGGCTGTCAGTAAAAATGTTCACACATTTACCCTTTGCTAAGGTACATGCCCGTGTCAAGGCAATCAATTCTGCTGCTTGTGTAGATAAACTGTGTGGTAAAGATTTCACTTCTATAATGTCTGTGTTAGAAACTACTGCATATCCTACTAGGTTCTGTCCTGCAGGACCCCTTTTGCATGAGCCATCCACGTAGTATGTCACCTCGGCATCATCCAAGGGAACATCCATGAGATCTTTTCTAGGCAGTGTCTTTTGCTCAATCACCTGCAGACAGCTGTGTGGTGTGCCATCTACAGGGGTTGGGAGCAAGGCAGAAGGGTTCAAAGTTGTACATCATTCAATTGTCATATGAGGTTGGCTCAACAATATAGTCATACAGGAAAGATGCCTAGCAGGGGAAAGATATGCTACCTTCTCTTGCAGTAAAATAATTGTGACTGCATGAGGCACTCTCAATGTGAGAGGGTGGAACAACGCTACTGAGGCCGAAGCCTGTACTGCCATTGCAGCTGCAACTACTGCTTGTATACAGTGAGTTAAAGACCGTGCCACTGGGTCCAGTCATGACGAATAATAAGCAATAGGGCGTTGCTTGTCCCCATGCTGTTGTGTTAACACTGATGTCATATAACCTTGCTTACAATCTACAGTTTGGAAAAAAACTTTATGATAGTTGGGTAATCCCAAAACTAGTGAGGACGCTATTAACTGTTTCAGTTTGCAGAAAGCAGATTCTGCTTCTGGTGTCCATTGTAACAAATCCTGTGCTGCCATAGGCTTTTTATAAATCAGGTTAGTCAGTGGTGCAGATTCCAAGGCATAGTTTGGAGTCCAACTCCGACAAAAATTAGTCGTACCCAGGAAGGACATTATTTTCTTCTTGGTAGTGGGTTTTGGTGCCTGACAAGGGAGGGGGGGTGGTATTTATGGACCAAATGTCATATGAGGGAAAAATGTTGGAAATACTTAACAATTCAGACAAATATGTCAGAATTTCTATGAACGAAATGAATATAGCTTATAAGAAGATTTATTTGCTATTGAATGACCTTCTTATGGAAGGTCTTATTGATCAAGTTACTTATAAATATTTATATGATGACAAGCCAAGAGTGCCAGTAATCTTTGGCATTCCAAAAATACATAAAGATGTTAATGATCCACCACTAAGAGTAATAGTAGCAGCAGAGAGCTCGGTCACAGCACCCTTGGCTAAATATGTTGACAATAAAATTAAAAAATTGGTTTCTACAAATCAGAACATTCTTAAAGACTCTTGGGACCTACTTAGAAAATTAGACCATTCCTTGTGTTCCACCAAACTTTCTTTTGGAACAATGGATGTTCTGGACCTTTTTACAAGCATACCCCATGATACTGGCTTAGAATGGTTTGAAGAAATGCTTGTAGATTTCCACGGGCTTACCAACAACGAGTTTAGAACAGTGTTGGTTCTTATGGAAATTGTGTTAAAATACAATTTTATTTATTTTGCCGGTGAATATTACAAACAGGTGAGGGGTGTAGCTATGGGGGCTCCTTGTGCCCCCACTTATGCGAATATCATCATGGCATATTGGGAGAACAATTTCTTGTTGAATTCCATTTACAAGGAGAAATGGTTACTCTATGGTAGATTCCTGGATGATCTTTGTTTTTTATGGAGAGGTGATGAAGTTTCTTTTGTTGACATGGTCAATTATCTTAGTACCACCATAACTTTTTTGAAATTTACTTATAAGTTTGACAGTGATACCCTGAATTATTTAGACATTACCATTACCAAAAAAGACAAATATTTTGTTTCAAAAATATTCAGGAAGGAAACATTCTCGAATTCATATCTCCATTTTTCAAGTTCACACCCATTTCCACAAAAAAGAGCAGTACTCAAGGGGCAATTGGTTAGAATTAGTAGAATGTCTTCTGAGGACGTAGAGTTTTTCAAGGAGTGTAAGTGGTTGAGAGCCCAGTTTCAGAATAGGGGTTATCCAAATGAACTTATAGATGAAGTTTATAAAGAAGTGTCCTTGGCTAGAAATTCTAAATTTGCTTCTATTCTGGGTACTGGTTGTGTCCAAATGAGTATACCGAACAAGTCCCAAGTTGGAGACATTTACACCAACAGTATGGTGACCACTTTTGATGGACAGTCAGCTTGTATAAGGAAGATTATGGAAAGAGAATGGGAGAATTTTTCAAAAATTTCTGATTTAAATATTTTCTCTGATAAACCAGAATTTGTTTACAGGAAAGGGAAAACAATAAAACATTATTTGGAAAATGGTTATACGGATATAAAACCTTGTATATCTTCCAATAAGAAAGGTTTGTTTAAATGTGGTGCATGTAAATACTGCCCAAACCTGTTAGCTGGAGAGAGTTACTATCTGAGTGCAAGGGACAAGAGATTGTTTTTAAACTCTTTTGTCAATTGTAATACTAAGGGTATTATTTATTTGGCAATATGCATGGTTTGTGGCTCATTTTACATAGGTAAGATTGAAAGAAAACTTAAACAACGCATCTACGAGCATTTATATGAGATCAAAACGAAGAAAGAAAGTAATGCACTCTATAAACATTCTTGCCTTTGTACCGGATCCAAATTCCAATTTTTTGTTTTGGAAGTGGTACAGTGTGATCCCAGAGGTGGTATGTGGGAGACCAGGGTTGAATATAGGGAGCTTTTCTGGCAAATTGTGTTAGAATCAACTAAGCTCCCAGGTCTAAATGACATGGTCTCCCTTGCACCGATACTTAAACTAAGAGCAGCTAAACTATAATTATTGTGACATCTTTGCTAAGGATACAATACACATTTTTAGGTTTTGATATTGTTAATTTATGTCTTATGTTTTGTTGTATTTTACAATATGAACATAATGATTGTTTACTATGTTTTTAAAGTTGCATCCATTTGAATGCTGTTTTATTTCTTTGTTTTACAACTTGACATGTTTATTACTTTATTATTTTAATTGATTAATTGAGTTCTTAATTGGAGCTTGTATTTAAGGTTTGAAGTCTGGTTATGCTTTATTTCTGATGAAGTGTTGACGAAAACGGATTTGTATTAAAGCGTTAAAGGAAAAGTTTCGTTGTGGTGTTTTTTGGTTAGCAGTTGGCTTTTTCGAGAGAGATGTATTATCGTTGTTTGCTGCCTGGGATCCCTTGGTGTCTTTTCTGTGTTTCTTAGCTTTTCAAAAGATGCCAATCCTTTTGCATTCGGAACAGTTCTCATGCTCAACAGTGCCAGGGGCAGACAGTACACCCAATTTCTCTGTGTTTCTGATATTAACTTTCTTAGCTTACTCTTTAAAATCCCATTATGCCTCTCTACTAGCCCTGCTGATTGCGGGTGATACGCACAATGATTCTGTAAAGAAAAACTGAAAAATCTACTTAGCTGTTGTATGGTCTGATTCACGAAGTCTAAAATCTCAGAGGGTTGTAATTCCTCATTCAAAAGAAACGCTTCTGAAGCTGCTTGCTTTGCAGCTGTATCAGCTCTCACATTACCTTTTGAAATACTATCCTGTTGCTTGGTATGAGCTACACATTTACAAATAGCTACTTTCTGAGGTAACTGAATAGATTCTAAAAGATCTAAAATAAACTGTGCATGATTAATCGGTTTGCCAGTAGACGTTATCATTCCTCGATTTTTCCACTGTTGCGCAAAAACATGTACAGTAGAAAAAGCGTACTGGCTGTCAGTAAAAATGTTCACACATTTACCCTTTGCTAAGGTACATGCCCATGTCAAGGCAATCAATTCTGCTGCTTGTGCAGATAAACTGTGTGGTAAAGATTTCACTTCTATAATGTCTGTGTCAGAAATTACTGCATATCCTACTAGGTTCTGTCCTGCAGGACCCCTTTTGCATGAGCCATCCACGTAGTATGTCACCTTGGCATCATCCAAGGGAACATCCGTGAAATCTTTTCTAGGCAGTGTCTTTTGCTCAATCACCTGCAGACAGCTGTGTGGTGTGCCATCTGCAGGGGTTGGGAGCAAGGCAGAAGGGTTCAAAGTTGTACATCATTCAATTGTCATATGAGGTTGGCTCAACAATATAGTCATACAGGAAAGATGCCTAGCAGGGGAAAGATATGCTACCTTCTCTTGCAGTAAAATAATTGCGACTGCATGAGGCACTCTCAATGTGAGAGGGTGGAACAACGCTACTGAGGCCAAAGCCTGTACTGCCATTGCAGCTGCAACTACTGCTTGTATACAGTGAGTTAAAGACCATGCCACTGGGTCCAGTCGTGACAAATAATAAGAAATAGGGCATTGCTTGTCCCCATGCTGTTGTGTTAACACTGATGTCATATAACCTTGCTTACAATCTACAGTTTGGAAAAAACTTTATGATAGTTGGGTAATCCCAAAACTAGTGAGGACACTATTAACTGTTTCAGTTTGCAGAAAGCAGATTCTGCTTCTGGTGTCCATTGTAACAAATCCTGTGCTGCCATAGGCTTTTTATAAATCAGGTTAGTCAGTGGTGCAGATTCCAAGGCATAGTTTGGAATCCAACTCTGACAAAAATTAGTCGTACCCAGGAAGGACATTATTTTCTTCTTGGTAGTGGGTTTTGGTGCTTGTAAAATCGCTATTTTTCTGTGCTCATCTAATGTCCTACCCTCCTTGGATATTACATATCCTAGGTATTTAACTTGTTTTTTCCAAAGCTACAGTTTATTTTTGTTTACTTTATGTCCTTCAGTGGCAAAAAATTGTAATAGCTCTATAGTGTCTTCTTTGCAATCTTGCTGGGTGGGGGATGCCAGCAGGATATCATCAACATAAAGCAAAATCTGACTACCTCTTGGTGGGTAAATACCGCCAAGTTGCTTGCCATTTCTTGTGAGAATATTGTTGGACTTTCACAATACCCCTGTGGTAGTCGCGTATATGTGTACCTTTTCCCCTGAAATGTAAATGCAAACCAATACCGGCTGTCAGGGTGTATCAGTATCAAAAAGAACGCATTGCTAATATCTACCACAGAAAAATATTTCTGTTGAGGTTTTAAATCATTCAGCAAGGTGTGTGGGTCTGGCACCATAGGTGCCCTTGGTATTACTGCATCATTTACAGCTTGTAAATCTTGGACCATACACCATTCCCCATTCGCTTTCTTAACAGGAAATAAGGGTGTGTTACATGGTGAATCAGGAGATTCCACCAGCACCCCTTCCTTAAGTAAAGCTGCTATAATAGGTTTGATTCCTACCTCTGCATCTTTTCTTAAGGGATACTGTCTTTTTTGTGGTCTAAATGCTGACTTTGGCGTAATAGTAACTGGTCCCGGCGTATGAATAAGTCCTACATCTGATTTTCCTGTTGACCAGAGAGTTTCTGGTATATTCTGTAAGGCATTCTCTTCCTCCTTCAATAGGAGTGCTAATCAGCTGTCCTTGCTAGACTGCAAGTGTACAGCTGGGCGGGTCTGGGTTATTTAATTCAACTTCTGCATTTGTATTCCCTGTTCTGATAGTTCTAGCTCTGTCTGTTTCTCCCATCTCATGACTTTTTCTCCCAAGTCTACCCATTTCACATTTTTTGTCCTTAGTTAAGCTAACATGTAGTAATCGATTAGATTTATAGAGTGCAAAGAAATCCTGGGGCAATGAACAGCTGGCTACACTGTTCCCTTCTGTGTCCCAGTACAGATTACGTAATACCAATCTGTTTGCATGATTTCTAAACAATTCTTGCTCATACTCCTTATCAGGTCCTGGTGTATTACAATAATACAGAGTACAGTGCAACAAATGCTGTCTATCAATGTCAAGGGAGGGGAACTTGCTGATGACTATGTTCATCAACTCTTTAGTCACTGCCCCTGGACCAGTCGTAACCAAGTCCTGGCTGTACCAATAATATGTTTTACCCTCCGATTGCACTGCAAAGGTATCAATTTGCCACTGTACTTCCATACCCTGCATGGTTGGAACTACTGCTATACCAAATAGCTGCATAAGGTCTCTGCCCAAGAGGTTTACTGGGCATTTTGCAGATACAACAATTTTGCTTTTCTGGGACAATCCTGAAACAGGATCAGTTATCACAATATTATGGGAGAGGGGCTCCCGATACAGCTGTCAATTAGCTGCTTTCACTAATATGTGATCAGGTGACTCTGAGTTCTCTGGCAGCTTGGAGGGATGTATCAGGGTCTGTGAGGCCCCCTGAGTCACACAAAAATGTAACTTTCCTCCCTTCTACCAGGAGTGTGACTTCTGGTTTTGCGTCTGCTAAACAGAGCTCTAAGCTCAATAAAGCCAAATCCAATATTTCATTTTCTTCACTATCCATGAATTCTTGCACTTCCTCTATGTCTTCTGTCACATTCTCTACTCCCTCTGTCACATACTCATTTGTCCCTTCTCTGCTATCCCCTTCTAGTGATTCCTGACTACCATATAGTCAGTCCTCACCCTCCTTATCCTCTGTGGTTGCCTTCTTATTTTTCCTTGCAATCCCTTGCCAAGTGTCCTTTCTTACCGCATTTAAAACATTCACCCCTTTTCTTTCGCCCTTCAAAGTCCTCTGATCGTTGATCAGATTGTTTGTTTCCCCTGGGCATTTTTCTTGCCCTTTTCCCGGACTGTACTACATATACTTCTGCTCCATCTTCTACAGAAAATACTTGGGCTTTCTTTTTCTTTTTGCTATTAAAATGCCTTTCGGCATGCCTAGCATATTCAAGCAATGACTGTAACCTGCTTGCACGATGATCTACCATGTGTTTTGTAATAAAACTGCTTATAGGTGCAATACTGCCTTTCAAAAATGCATTCGTTAACTGCTGCTCATATGGGGAATCACATGTCTAGTCTTCAGGAGGCTGCATCCCACATTGGTTATTAAAACATTCTAATAGTCTGGCATAATATCTGTCAACAGTCTCACCTTCTTGTTGGATGCATTGATTAATGCAAGTTCAGTCTGCCCTAGGCTTCCATTTCTCAGAGATTCGGTCTGTAAGACCTTTCACTCTGTTGCCTAACTCTGCGCTACTATGTGGGAGGGGCCTGAGCGCAATATCACGGGGATTCCAGTCGCCACTAATCATGTGCCAATCTGGTCCCACAATTTGTCTGACTACTTTTTCTACCTCTTCTCCGTTTAAATTATAACTCAGCCTCATTCCTTGCAAATCTTCTAAGAACTTTCTAAAATGAACTCTTGGATGGGAAATTCCCTCAGTGGCTTTCTGGATGTCTTCTGGAGTCCAGGGTCTATACACTAGAATAGTTGGGTCCTGACCTTCTTGCCCAGCCTGAGGATTAGGCACTTCTATAAGTGGGCATATTTCTTCTTCACTCATATATCATGAATTTGTATCCATTTGATATAACTCAATGTCCCCTTTTGAGTTTCCTGCCCATGTTCGAGACCTGGTCTCGACGGGATCTCTAACAAACGGTGCTGCTTCTGTAGTGTCTCTACTTACAGTGATAGCAGGATATCGCAGGGGTGGACTAACTTGTTCACTTGCCTCATATTCTGGTAAGGGAGGTGGAGGGGCTGATGCTATTATTAAATTATTATCTTCTTTATCTAAAAACATTGCTTTTGAATTATTACTCTTTTGTTCCCTTTGGTTTACTTCCTCAATCCACCTGTGTGCCTGAGGAATTCCTAATTGATGTTGCTTTTTTACCCGACCTTTAGAATCGGTTTTAAGCTATTTTACAAGTTTGACAAGTGAGGATTTTTCTAGTTTACCATCAAATTCATATTTATTAACCCATTTTGAGTAATATTTAATATTATCAGCACGCTGTGACTGCATGCATTTCGCGTCTTCGGTTAACGGCAGATTTTGGGACCTTTTTGTACAATTATTACCCATTTTATTCTACACTTTTAATCGTTACGTAACACCTTATTTTTACGTGGTACCACGGGTATTTTTATAGTCTCTTCAGAATGACTGCCTACCTGCTCTGTTTCCCTGATCTATGACAAGACAGTAATCTTTCTGTCCCTGACTTATAACCAAAGTCTCCAACAGAACAAGTACAAATCTAGTCCCTGATCTAAAACAGAAAAAGAAGGTAGATTCACCTTACCTGAGCCTTCGTGATTGATCACCTGGTTCGAGTAAACCCGTCCTTCAGTTGCAGATCAGAAAGTGTCTGGCCTCTTTTGTATGACAATTCAGTCAGAGGACTTTTCAAATAAGAAGAACCAAAGTGGTTTCTTCCCCGTACGGTTTCAAGCCACCTGGCCTGTCTGATCCGAGGCAAAGTGAAGGTTTCCGGTCCGAAGGAACAATCTGTCAAAGGAAAAAACTTCAAAGACCAATACACGTAAGGTTCAGTTAAGGCACTTTAATTTACTTGCAGCAAGGAGACAAAAACATGCAAATACAAGGATTTGTCTAACTGCTAACAGGAACTATGTTCATTCTTATACTGTTTTACAAGACATGGCCTTCTAAGCTGACATAATCAAACACAACTTTAAGCATTGTTCTACAGCAGGTGTTACTTCAGATTTTCTGCTGACATGACTAGATTTGTGAGAAACTTTTAGAAAAACAACCTGGCCTTGGTGACCAGTACTTCATTTACAAGCATCTGTTGTACACTGTTACTTTTCAAGGTACTTTTCGAGTACAGATACAAGCAAATGCTGATTGCAGTTCATATTTTCAAACAGGCTTTGTCCTAATTATCTGTTACTTCTACAGCTGTGTATGTTCTCATGGCACAGCGGAACGTCTTGTCTGAGTTTCATATAAGCAGTATTGTTCTATTCATTATTTTCCTAACACAAGCAGAAATCATCTGCTTCTCAGTAAATTTCCAAGGCACAAGCAAGATTTAGCTGACAGTACAAGGTCAGAAGGCAACTGCAGTTTGTACAGATTTATTATAATATAAAAAATAAAAACGGTCGTAGGTAAAAGCAAGGTGCAAAAAGGAGCCCAAACAAAATGAAAGAAAATGCACCGAGCTAGCACACTGAGAATGTTTATTAATAGACAAAACAGAAAACAGAAAATGGTGAGTGCTTTCACAACATAAAGTTGCTTCATCAGACAGCAGTAAAAGGCTTACACTCTATTTAAATAGTCAAATATCCATTACTCAATTAACTAATTAGGGTTAGCAAGCTGTACACAATCAAATTCAAGAGAAGCTTACCACAGTGAATCCTACAATAAAGATGCACTATGCATATAATGTTACACACAAAGTTACTAAGCATATATAACCACACTATATACAGTGTAAAAAAAATGTGCATACATATATAAGATAAAACAACGACAGTAAGACATATAAAAAACTACTAAAAACATCTAAAATATCTTCTAAAAGATCTAAAAATCAGTGCATGAGTAGTCGAGCCTTCAAAAAGGGAACCAAAGTAGTGGCAGCATTCAACCCAGGAAACTTCTCAGCGTTAAGCTTCAGTATCCATTTTTGCTCATGCCCCTCTATAATATTTTCTATGTCACCACCCCTAGGGTTCATATAAATATGTTGCAAAACCAAAAATTTAAAAGAATGTGAACGATCAGTTATTCCTGCCAGGAGGGCTGATCCTGCAGAAATGTTAAAAGATTTAAGACTTTTGGGTAGGAATCTCTCTCTAAAATGTATTTTTTCTGCAGGCAACACCAATACCAATATATATAACCAAGCCTGTATGTATAGACAACCTAGTACTTTTATTCCAGCTACACCCATAGGTATTCAACGTTTTATTGATGCATGTGAGATTGCTTTTAGGGAGCTGAATGCTCTATCTGTTTGTAACATGTCATTTTATAATCTGACTAATGGAGAGTACAGAGCTTTGCAAGATTTAAAAAGCCTACATTCATTGATCATTAAACAGACCGACAAAGGAGGTGGCATTGTTGTTTTAGATAGATTTATATGTTACACAAATGGAGAAACTGTTACTTGATACTACCACATATCAACGTATTTCTAAGTCTATGGTGAATGCCATCATAGATAAAGTTTATTTTCTAATTTTTGACTTATTAATAACTAATTTGATTGATGATTCACTTTTTAAGTATGTCAATGTTCATAAGCCTGTTGTTCCCAGGATATATGGTCTACCTAAAATTCACAAGGACTTGTTATTTCCACCTATGAGACCTATTGTTTCAGGTAGTGGCTGGTGTACTGAGCCCCTCTCCATATATGTAGAAGGGACTTTACATTGTTTTCTGGACAACTGTTATACAATTTTAAAAGACACTAAGATGTTCTTACAGTGGCTACATACAGGATGGAGACGATAGATAGAGATGAAGAATTCGTTCTTGTGACCATGGACATAGAATCTCTGTTTACCAGTATACCAAATGTTTGGGGTGTTGATAGTATTAGAGATTTTCTTACTGTGCACAAACTTTTGACTAATAATAAGATACAGTTAATCTGCACCCTATTAGAAATAATTTTAGAAAATAATATTGTTATGTTTCAAGAACAGTTTTTCCTGCAAAAAGTTGGCATGGCAATGGGCACTGCTTGTGCCAATAGCTACGCCAACTTAGCACTGGTCAGTTGGGAAGAGCAAAACATTTTGTCTGCCACTAATCCTTTCTTTGGACAAATACTGTGGTATGTTAGGTTTGTAGATGACGCTTTTATGTTATGGAAGGGCTCCGGCTCTGATCTAGACCAATTTTGGATTATTTGCATTCAACAACTGATTTTTTAAGGTTTACACACCAGAGTTCAGCCACTGACATAAGTTTTCTTGATGTCAAAATCAGTAAATCTGATTTGAATCATCTCCGCAGTACTATATACCATAAACCAACTAGAAAGAACACATTGCTGCATAAATCCAGTATGCACCCTAGACACATTCCTAGGAATGTGTTAAGAGGGCAAGTTTTTAGGACACTCAGGCTACATAGTAATGACAATGATGCAGTAGCTGCATTGAATAACTTGAAAATTGAGTTTCTGGCTAGAGGATATTCTAGTGCAGACATTGATAATGCAATATCTGATGCCTGGAAGCTTAGAGATACTAGGTGCAAACCTTATTATAATCACAACAGAGCGATCGCAGATGCAACACACAGTGCCACAGCTGTGAATGACTTTAGAGTGGTTTTCCAGTTTTCTAGCAACATTAATCAATATGTGGATATTGTTAATAAATACTGGTACCCTTTACAAGAAGTTCCTGGCCTTGTAGACAAGGTTGGACTGATTCCACATTTCAGTTTTAAGAATAGCAAGTCACTTAAACAACACCTTTGCCATGGGGAAACATGCAAAAAGTTAACTCACTCTGTTCGCCGTGGAACTTTTCCATGTAGGAACTGTAGTGCTTGTCAGTTTGTTTATAACAAAAATAATTTTTCGTTACATTCTAATCAATATTCAGATTGTAGAACCACTGATGTTGTTTATTTTTGTTTTTGTCAACAATGCCATGCTTATAATGTAGGCAAAATGAATAGAATGTTGAAAGATTGTATTTTAGAACATGTGAGAGACATTACCAACTGTAAACAATCCAGTGCTCTGGCCTGTCACGTTATGTCTAATGATCATTCACATTCTTTTAAATTTTTGGTTTTGCAACATATTTATACGAACCCTAGGGGTGGTGACATAGAAAATATTACAGAGGGGCATGAGCAAAAATGGATACTGAAGCTTAACGCTGAGAAGTTTCCTGGGTTGAATGCTGCTATTACTTTGGTTCCCTTTTTGAAGGCTCGGCCACTCATGCACTGATTTTTAGATATTTTAGATGTTTTTAGTAGTTTTTTATATGTCTTACTGTCATTGTTTTATCTTATATATGTATGTACATGTTTTTTTACACTGTATATAGTGTGGTTATATATGCTTAGTAACTTTGTGTGTAACATTATATGCATAGTGCATCTTTATTGTAGGATTCACTGTGGTAAGCTTCTCTTGAATTTGATTGTGTACAGCTTGCTAACCCTAATTAGTTAATTGAGTAATGGATATTTGACTGTTTAAATAGAGTGTAAGCCTTTTACTGTTGTCTGATGAAGCAACTTTATGTTGTGAAAGCGCTCACCATTTTCTGTTTTCTGTTTTGTCTATTAATAAACGTTCTCAGTGTGGTAGCTTGGTGCATTTTCTTTCATTTTGTTTGTACAGATTTATGCAGTATGAAATAGAATAAATGTGTTAACTCTTTTAGGCTCTGAATGCACTAAGCATATTACTAATACACACATTAATACATATTTTTCTAACACCTTTCCCTTTTACCATTTAACATACGACTGGCCCCAACCATAACAATGTAGATGGATTATCCTGGTTTTATAACCTATCCTATTATGTACAGATCCAGGGGATTTTATGCTGGAGTCATTGTGGCATAGTAGCTGCTTTGTTATGTTAGAAATGCTGTTTACTCCATATAAATTTCTGTATATACATATATATATATATATATATATATATATATATATATATATATATATATATACATATGGATTCACTTTAGAAGCTTGAAATACTGAAATATCGAATTTCAGTATTTCAAGCCCATGAAGTGGAAACCTGAAAAGAATGAAAACTCAGAAGCGTGAAATTCAAAATCTCGCATACATATGTATATGTATATAAATATATATATATATATATATATATATATATATGTATACTGTATAATATGGTAGGGACTTTGTAGCAGCATGTATGCCCAGTATATTATGGCACTATGAACAAATAACTCCAGGAAATCTGTATCACCTGGGGAATGCAGTCAAAAGAATGGTTGAAAGGTCAAAATGTCAGAGAGATTTGTCTCCCCTTGAAGAGGGATTTTGGACTTATAGTAGAGAATGTAGGTGGGCCATGACCAGAGAAAATGGTGAAACTGTGTAATATTATGGAAAGAAGTCCTGTGGATATACTCAAAAAATAACAGGAAAACTAACGTGAATGAATTTATAATGGCTCTCTACTGAAATGTCAGCACTTGAAATGCCAGGTGCTAACAAGTAGAAAGAAAGACTGAAAGCCCATGAAAAGAAAGAATCTCAAAGATCACTTTTCTCCTTTGAACTTTTTCTTTGCAAGAACACAAACACCCCCCCCCCCCCTCAAATCTATATATACCAATTCCAAAATCACCATATCTTGGTAAAAAAGGAATATTCTGGGAAATGGCCATCTCAGACAAAGTCCATTTTTTTTTTCAGCCATTCAGTCTCCATGTGTTTCAGGACTCGCTCTACACGGTCCCAACATTTCAAATGGTAACTTTTATAACACTTTGGCTTGACATGCTGAAAGATACTTGCCTTGTTCCTGTTGCCAGACTTTGGCTTTTAACAGAATTGTAAGTTTTTCTGAGTTTTGAACTAAGGGCTACTTAAAACTGAATTAAGTGAAAGTTTTGCTATCTTTTTAATTTATTTTGAGAAGAAGACTATAATTTTACATTTTTCACTGTAAATAAACTGCACTTAAGTATCTCCATTGTGTTGCAGCTGCTATAACACACACACCCACACGCATATATATTATATATGTGTGTGTTAAATCTCTCTATATCTGTATATATCCATCCATAATCCCTTTTCCCATTTTTGCACATGGATTCAGGATGTCATCTCAAATAGAGACAATCATCTAGAGCCAAGGTTTACATCGCCAGCTGGCTAGCCCTGCCATGGATGATATTCTACACAACACACTCACATGCACACTCACACCTATGGCCAATTTAGAAGGTCTAATCCACCTACTGCATGCCTTTGGAATTTGAAATGAAACCAGAACATCTGGAGGAAGCCCACTCAAACACAGGAGGCACATGTAGAATCACCCTGGCTGAGAATCAAACTGGGGAACCTTTTGCCGTGAGGCAACAACACTGTCCACTGCACCACTGTGACACCTTATATATCTGTATATATGTATGTATAAATATGCATACATATATACAGATATACAGGTATAAGAATGTATATACACACACACACACACACACACGCATATATATATATATATATATATATATATATATATATATATATATATATATATATATATACACATATTAATAAATGAAGATCTGAGTATATCCTCATTTATCAATGGCAGTGACAGCAATCATTTCTAAAACCACTGCATGCACAGCCTACTGATACATATTCCAATAAAGCAGAAGAGATCACAAAAGCAAACCTATCATGTTTCCTTTTGGGACTGCAATCAGTATTAAATCTATCTTCTGCCTTCTAGTAAGTGTCTCTGCCCACTCGCATACATACACACACCCTGATATGGCAGGGTGGCTTCAACTCTGAACCTTTTACTTATATACACTAACTGCACAGATGCACAACTATGACAACAATGAGTAATATACAATTGTTTTTTAGTCATCCAGAATAGGACCAGCTATAGCACAGACCGACATGTTGTGTGCTCAGTAGATTGTGACAGTTTAAATATCTGTCAGAAAACTGCATAGCTGAACAAAGTGATTACAGCCATATATATGACTGGCATTCATATGTTGGAGTGTGCAAGCCACTGACATTGTAATAGAACAGAAACAGTGATCAAATGAGTAAGATCAAGTGCACATGTGTGTTTGAAATGGCCAAGTGTGCTGCATTGTGTGGAAAGGAGGGAATATAGAGAGCTGACATGAGTGTGACATGTAGGGCATTGAATGTTGACAGGTGACATGAGTGTGACATGTATGGCATTGAACGTTGACAGGCAAAGATTATGGAATGCAGTGCAGTTTGACAAGGTATGGCTATGTAGTGATGGATTTTTTCTGTAGTCAGTTTACCCATTCCATTCTGCAAAGGTAATGTGTTGATTTTTCAAGATTTTTTAAATATTTTTGTTTTGTTTCTGGAAAACCTGCTATCTGTGTGTATATCTGTGTAGGCTGCTATTGTTATTTATTCAAGATGTTGTGCTCTATAGTGCTTCTGCTATGATGGTGGTATTGTCATGCAAGTTAAGTTTGTGCAACCATGGAGTTAGCATATATCTGCCAGGGTGATGTGCGTGCAAAGCTCCCCACATGTGGGGTGCAGGGTCTTTGTGTCTCTTATAGTACTCTAGTAGTTGGATGCAATTTTTACAGTGCTTGTAGTGTGGTTTGCGTTCATGGTATGGGAAGTATGTGTATCTGTGTCTGTACAATAAATAGCATGTGTGTGTTTATTTTAGTGTTTCCAATGAGTGTGCAATGATTGCAACTGGCCTTGCATATAGGTTCTTAGGTAATTACCAGGCTATGATCTATGAAGATTGTTAGAAGTCTAGCCCTGCATACCCATGAAGATTTTAGCTTATGTAATTTAGGTACTAATAACCCAGAGCCAGGCAGAGATTACATGTTAAACCTATTGATAAGGGACAATGGTGCTAAACCAGGGGTGAATTGTTGGTTTCCCATCCATTTGTCCAGGTTAAATTTGAATTGAGTGAGGGAAGTACTTTGTTTAATGTAGAAAGGAAGATGATTCAAAAGTGGTTTTCTCTGTGATACATATCTATCTCTCCAACATGTCCTAACGATCGGATTGATTTTCAGAGCTGTGTTGCTGATGTGATAGTTACAAGAGACATCATGCTTGCTAAAGGACATTATAATACTCTTTTCAGCATTTAGTTTTAGTTTATGGTTATGGCATCAGCTATTTGCATGGGAAAGACCCTCTTGGAGGATCTTCGTGTCCTCTGGAGAGTTAATGATGGCACCAAATTTATAATCATCTGCAGACTTGGTCAGCCATAAACCCTTGTCATTAGCTTTGTCCATCGAGACATAAATACAAAAAAGGAGTGGTCCAAGCACTGAACCCTGGGATGCACCATTAGTGACAGTTTTTTTGGATGAGGTAGAACCAGATCTCTTAGATTCTTGGTTTCCGTTTGGATCCAATTTACTATCCAGTGAGTTACAAAGGGATTAACATTTAGCTGGGGCAGTTTACTAAGAATACCTGAGTATGGGATCATGTTGAATCCCTTTGTGAGGTGTAGATATACATTGTGTAATGATTTTCCTTCATCCATTGCTTTAATAACCTTTTTGAAGAAATCAACCAGGTTAAGCAGGCAGGATCTGACATTAACAAAACTGGTTTGTCTCAGGTCAAGAGTTTGTAGGTTACCTATGCCCTTATTTATTATTTTCACAGTAATTCTCTCCATAACTTTACAGATGAGGCTGGCTAGATTTATAAGTCTATAATTACCTGGGTCCATTGACACCCCACCTTGAGGAGGGGGATGACTGTTGCTGCTTTCCATTCATCCAGCACAAAGCCTATTTGGAGGCTGATATTGAATAGCCTTTGTCAGGGGGGTTACAACTTTAGTATTAGGCTGGCCAGCAGGCAACCTGGTAAGTTATCTGGTCCCCTTAAAAACAGTATTTTTGGCCTTATAAAGTGTTTTGAGGGACTGTTCATGAGAGACTTGAATGAGTGCAGATGTGAGTATGTGATTTGGGAATGTAAGGTGGGGGGTGAAATTAGAGCTAAAGTTATTTGGTAGTAGACTGACTATGTCTTCGGGGTCTCAGTATGTGATATCATTTACTATCAGCTCTGTGCTGGCCATTGTTTCTGATATTTCTAACATAGTTAAAGAAGGCTTTATGGTTGTCATTGTCTTTTGTTTAAGTGGTCTGTATCAACCTCATATCTAGCTTTGATTCAACTACGGAACAGAGTTCCTTGTTAAATTTAGCAAGACCATTTAGACATCTTGAAAGTTACTTGTATATAGATACACACACACACACACACACACACATACAGATGATAGCTAGATGATATTGCTATATAGACAGATATTCATATCTATCTATATAGCTAAATTTCTAGAAAACGATATACAGATATAAGGGCAGACTCAATAAACCCTACATGGTAGCACACTGGTTTGTATTCAGTAAGTGGTTCTATATGGTATGTAGAGCCAGCACAACCATGCTAAACATACTGGCATGCTAATTACAGCATAAGCAACTAAACTGTATGATAACCAACCAATCCAAGATGGATATTCAGCAAGCTATAAAGCAACTGTGTGGACTCAGTGTTGGTTTCCCCTTGACTTGAAGTTACAGTAATTTATTTGGGAACACAAACAATATCTAGTATATTCCATCCCCTGGTAGTTTTTTTTACAATCTGAAGCATTTATTGTTCCTGAATATACTCTGTGAATAATTTCTTTACTAACGTTGTTGAATCGATATTATTCCAGTCTGTTTCAGGTAAATTTAAGTCCCCAGCTAATATTATTCTTCCCTCCTGTGTTTCATGTAAGAAATGTATGAATTCCTCTGGGTCATCTGCACTTGACTTTGGTGGTATATACACTCCAACAATTGTTATATGTTGAATAAATCCTGGATTGCAACAAACTAATAGAAAAATCAACTGGAGACCAGTAGAAGAAAGAATCCAGGCAGCGATCCAAACACAGCTCTCGTATTTTATTGTATAAAAAAACAGCAATTGTTAAGCGCTTTCATCCAGATACATATGGACTTCATCAGAACAACATTACTGTGCCCTCACTTTCATTATATACATAATCTTCCCGCCTAAAACCCCAATTATTCCATCAAAGATTCAATTAAAAATATATGAGTTAAAAAACACTGAATCAGGGTGCTTTAAAGTGCACATATTGTGTTGCTTAAAACATATTGTCATAAAGTTAAAAAACTTCATGTATACTTTGTACATCTCCATTTCATATATAAGTTATTTTCCATATGAAAATTTCATACTAAGATGAAAATATTGACTTACTCAAAATACAACAGTATGAATATAATTTGCCATTTCTAACATGCATACTTGTGCTGACTATTAAGCTAGTATAGTACAATATAATGTACCTCCCATTTTTGCAGCTGTTTAATGAATGTCACTAATGATAATTAAAAATGATATAGTAATAGAAATAATAAAAAGTGTAATATGAAAGTAGTACATTGCACAGCCTTCAATCATATCCTATGTAAATGTGTATGCTCATATGAATGTGCAACTTGTGAAAATATAAAATAACTTATAGGTCTTTGCCTATAGGCCTTAAGTTGTACCATAGTTGTTACCTAATGTCTTAACAGAGGTTTTGTAGGTATTACTTCATTGAGTCCTGGTGGTACTGCAGCATTTAATCTGATTTGCCACCTGACCTCTTTGTCGCTCACTAATGCCTTTATATTTCCCCCTCGTGGGTTTGGTCTCACTGTTTCCAGGATGGCAAACTTAAACCCTGTGCAGCTGATGTTATTCATAAGGTGTCTTGATAGGGCATTATTAATATCTAGCTTTTTAATACAGTATAAATGATCGTATATTCTGTTTTTCAAATGTCTATCAGTTTTCCTTACGTAGTAATTCATGCAGGTATTGCACAGGGCTAAATATATAACATGTTGGCTCAAGCAGTTGCCATTACAAAACCTAATTTTGCTTTTAACATTATTATGGAGGGAAATTGAGGCCTCTTCAAAAATAAAACTACAGTAATTACAGTTGCCACATTTTCTGGTACCCATCTTTTTATGATTGGTACTATTTTTAGAATTATAATTGAGCTCTATAATTCTCTTAATATTGTTTCCTGTTTTATACACATAACTAGGAAGGATTGGTATTTTATCTTTTATACTGCTGTCACTTGTTAAGATATTCCAATTTGAGTTGATTATACCTTTGATTTTATTACTACATGCTCCATATTTCAGGATACAGGCTTTTTGATGCCTCTTTTCACTGATTTCCACTTTACCATTTCCATTGTGACGTTGCTTTCCATTGTTACTATCAAGTCCTATACCAAGTAGGGGGGGATATTTCTGACCACATTCTTTTGCCACATATGTTGTAATATCTGTTATCATATCTCTAGGATATCCCTTTTCTATGAATGCTTCGCTGATAAAATTAAGTTCAGATAGCATACCCTGCTTTGTTGTTGTCATTCTCGCTGCTCTAATGCACTGCCATTTTATTATTCCTCTTTTAGTGTTATATGAATGGGCACTATCATAGTGTAGATATCCATTACTATGTGTATCTTTCCTATATATTTTTGACTGAAAAGATTTACCATCATTAAAAATATACGTATCTAAATAGTTAATCCCCTCTTTGTCCACTTTATATGTGAATCTTAAATATTCTGTAGTCTGGTTTATGTACCTCAGAAAGTCAGACAGGTCATCCTTGCTCCCTTTCCAAAGGATGAAAATGTCATCCAAGTAACGGACATAAGTTTTGGTGTATTTCATCCAACTGGAGTGAAGTACAAATTCCTCTTCCCAGTCTAGTAGGACTAAGTTTGCGTATATGGGAGCACAAGATGCTCCCATAGCCACTCCTGTTACCTGCCTGAAATATTCGCCTTCATAGTAGATGTAATTAAAATCCAGCACTAAATCCATGAATGCCGCAAGCAGGGAAATCTCATCAGTAGAAAGTCCACTGTGTTTGTGGAGGCTGCTCATAAATCTTTCTAAACCAGCAAATTTGGGAATGCACGAGAACAAATCTTGGATGTCAATAGTAACAAACAGCAGATCTGAATGCCATAATTCTTGTGTGAATAAGCCCAAAAATTCCCAGGAATCTTTGATTATGTGCTTAATGGAAGTGTATATATGTTTAAGTTTATAATCTATATACTTTCCAAAGGGGAATACTTTGCTGTCACTTCCCGAAATTATGGGTCTAAAAGGGGGGGCAGATAAATTCTTATGGATCTTTGGGATCCCTTTAATTGTTGCCAGTATAGGAAAATCCACCTTTAGATATTTATACAATTCCTCATCTATTCTGTTGTCAAGTAAGAATTCTTCCAAATATGAGTCGATTCTTCTATATGAAATATTCACTTCATTCAATGATGATACCTCATAATGATCAGTATTGTTTAATATTTCAAATATCTTGGTATTATATTTAGCATTATCGTATAGTACTATCCCTCCCCCCTTGTCTGCTGTCATTATTCTGATATTGTTGTCATTAAGTTTTTCTACTGCTAGAGTAGCCTGTTGACTGTTTGCTCTATACTTGGTATTATATTTATTTTTATTATACAAAGTATATATTTCTTTATTAATAACGTTCTCAAAAGAGATTAAAGTTTTAGCTAAAGGGGGGGTAAAGGTGCTCTTCTTTTTTAATTCTCCTCTGGATCTATATTCTGTGTCATTTTGAAAGAATATTCCAAGATTTAGTTTCCTAAGAAACAATTTGGTCTCGACTAATGTGTCTATAAGATCCATTGACCTATCTGGGATGTATTTCATTCCTTTAGTCAGGATTTGTAAGGATTCAGGTTGTATGTTATGGGGCGTATAGTTGTATATTTTAACGTCCCCACTAACTTGTAGTATGTTTGGAAATGTTAAGTCGTCTGTCTGCTGTCCTGCAGGCCTCGCGACTACCTTGCCATCCCTATAAACTACATCATACCCTGATCCTACTGTTATCTGTAACTGCTCCACTGGGAATTCCCTTTCCCCTGATGTTTCAGGGTTGGCCAATTTTCCACTTCCCCATTCTCCCATAAAAAATCTTGTTCATATGTATTAGGTTTATAGAAATGTTGTCTCTCTCTAACTATGGTTTTATTCTTAGTTCTATCATTTCCAGTATTCCATCTATAGGCCTTCCCCTGTTTATACTGGAGTATATCCCTCTGTAACTTTTTGTTTTTGCGTTCAAAAACTTTTTTGCAGTTTTTGTCAGCATATTCATATTGTTTATGGTAAAGTGCTTCCCACTGTGGGAATAACAAATCCTTAGTTATATTATTACTCATATCTTCTGCCTCACACAAAAATCTACTCAGTTTCATATCATTATTAGTTATTATAAATTTCATAAACCTCTTTCCAAAATCATCAAACATACTACTGCAAGTTTTGATATTCTCTTCATTCATTTCAATGCCTATAGGCTCTTTGAAAAACCGTAGGCCCATGGGTATCACATTACTGTCAATACATTTACGAAGATACATGTTTTCTAATTGCAACAATTTTATCCTGTTTAGTTTATCACCAAAAGAAAATATCATTTGTTTAAGCGGTGCAGGTTTGTCTTCTTCATCCCTGCAAAATGTGGTCACATCATTATTAACTTTGAATTCGAAAGGCATATGCAGTATCCTATCACTGTTAAAGTTATCATTGTTTCCCCTAGGGGAAGATTGGTAAACAGTACCTTTCTGTTTGTAACTGGTATTGATTTTGGATTTCTCAGTTGTAGCGTATGTCCGTAATGGCGGTACACGTTTGGGCTTTGCACCCGAAATTAGATAAATATCCTCTTCTTTGTTTCCTATTGTTCCAGAAAAATTAAACACACTTTCCGGTTTTCTCAATCCTTGGGTTTCACCTTTCCTCGGCGTGCAGTCTGACGAGAGCGGTAGGGATAACCTCCTCTGCCCATTCGGGATGTCTTCGTCGCTGCCATTGCCCATGGAGGAACGAGATGACGTAGGAACGTTGTTGACGTTAGTAGGATTTTTTGCATTTAAAGAGGTAGTAGGCGGTGTTAGTAAGTCAATTAAACGTGAAAGTTCACCTTTGACAATAGCAAGTTCGGAGTGGATTTTATCCACCTCTTCTCTGGTAATGGAATTACCATACCCCGAGAGCTCGTGAAGGGAATCCATGAAAAACGACTTATAGTTGAATAAATCCTGGATTGCAACAAACTAATAGAAAAATCAACTGGAGACCAGTAGAAGAAAGAATCCAGGCAGCGATCCAAACACAGCTCTCGTATTTTATTGTATAAAAAACCAGCAATTGTTAAGCGCTTTCATCCAGATACATATGGACTTCATCAGAACAACATTACTGTGCCCTCACTTTCATTATATACATAAACTTCCCGCCTAAAACCCCAATTATTCCATCAAAGATTCAATTAAAAATATACGAGTTAAAAAACACTGAATCAGGGTGCTTTAAAGTGCACATATTGTGTTGCTTAAAACATATTGTCATAAAGTTAAAAAACTTCATGTATACTTTGTACATCTCCATTTCATATATAAGTTATTTTCCATATGAAAATTTCATACTAAGATGAAAATATTGACTTACTCAAAATACAACAGTATGAATATAATTTGCAATTTCTAACATGCATACTTGTGCTGACTATTAAGCTAGTATAGTACAATATAATGTACCTCCCATTTTTGCAGCTGTTTAATGAATGTCACTAATGATAATTAAAAATGATATAGTAATAGAAATAATAAAAAGTGTAATATGAAAGTAGTACATTGCACAGCCTTCAATCATATCCTATGTAAATGTGTATGCTCATATGAATGTGCAACTTGTGAAAATATAAAATAACTTATAGGTCTTTGCCTATAGGCCTTAAGTTGTACCATAGTTGTTACCTAATGTCTTAACAAAGGTTTTGTAGGTATTACTTAATTGAGTCCTGGTGGTACTGCAGCATTTAATCTGATTTGCCACCTGACCTCTTTGTCGCTCACTAATGCCTTTATATTTCCCCCTCGTGGGTTTGGTCTCACTGTTTCCAGGATGGCAAACTTAAACCCTGTGCAGCTGATGTTATTCATAAGGTGTCTTGATAGGGCATTATTAATATCTAGCTTTTTAATACAGTTATATGTTCCAGGGTTGTTTTTATTGTCACAGTTACACAGTCTATAATATTGGCTTCCACTCCTTTAACTGCCAAGTCATGCATAATGCTAAGGTGGCTCTGTAGCAGGCCCCCCCCAGTAGCCATCCATTCATGGGCTACTGCAGCTGCTCTCCTCCAGGCTGATGAAATCATGTCAGTGGCCCTGTGGTGCACCTAATCATACGTACTGCTCTGGCCACCTACTGTGTTCACATCAGCTGCTATCTGCTGCCAAATTTGCATTCTGCCAATCATATCCCCGTGTCTCTTCTGAAGGAGAAAGGCATCATGTTGCCTAAATGCTTCCACAATGACTTAATTCTCAGGGTCACTGAAGAAGGGATGTGTGGACTGGAGATGCCTGGGTGCCACAGTCCTAGGTGACATAAAACACAAAAGAAGGATAATACACATAAGTATCATATAAATGAAAGTCCTGCTTAAATATAACACATAAAAGGTAGTATTTCACTACTACCCACTGGAGAAACATAAAACTGCCAAGATATTCCAATATAAAAAAAAAGGAATTGTGTGGTCATTACAGCCGAGTATGCCTCCAGGCGTTTCTGCAGTTACCTCCTACTGCTCATCTACGTGTCAAATATTGCTTGTTCGTATTTGCATTAATAATTCCAAAACCATGCTAAATACAAAGTATCAGAATATTTTATTTTGAATCATGCATGATGACAAACACAATTGTATTGATATTTGACCTTGTCAATAAGCATTTGTTAGAACTGTAAGGTGATAACTTAATTTTTTAAAGGCTCAAGCCACACACACACTAGGCATTAAAGGTACACACTCAAAACAGCTGTACTGGAGGGAATGAATTAACATATTAAAATCACACAGAAAGCAAGTTTGGATCCAAAACAAGGAGAGTAACAATAACAAATTTTGTTTGTGCCAACATAGAGATGCAATTCAAGGCTCTCCCACCCAAAAGAACAAGCAAATAACAAATTTTGATAACAAACCATCAGTGAAATGCTAACCATTCTAGTAAATAAACTGTCCCTCAAACACTTGTACATATTTACCACAGAATATTTCATTTTATGAAATTGCCAGTCATGTCTACATGTAGCCAGGTGTGCATGGGCTATCCTAGAAGGCTAAAACCCCTGTGTCATTGACAATATAAGACTTTTACATTTCACAGAAATAACAAATGAAGACTGTAAAGAGAAAAAAACAGTTGTAACATTTGCACTTGCGATGTCAATTAATAAGGTTGTGCATCTGCAAAAGTAAAATGCCCTGACAAACAAGCCTATGCCATCAGTACACACACACATACACACACACACACACACACACACACACACACACACACATATATATATATATATATATATATATATATATATATATATATATATATATATATATATATATATATATATCTTTATTAACATGTTTTTCTTAGTGACATTTAAGCATATCCAGTATATAGCTGCAAAATGCAAGCATACCTTATCAAGATCAGTAGTCTTCTGTGATATCTTCTTCTGTGTTATCCACATAAACAAGTCTCCTCACCTTCAGGTTCCCTTTTTATAGTGTAAATTCAGGGCTGTGAGCACAGTGAAGATACAAATGAGGTGTGAACTCATTAGAATTGCTGAATCCCAAGCACTTGATTTTGTGTTGCAAATTTAAACATAGTGCAGGCACTCCATGCTTGTTGCTAATAGATTGCAACTGTGAATGATGACTGGTAGGAGAAGGAAAACACAACAGCAATTCAGACCCCCTTAACTCCAGTGGGTGTGTCAGCCAAGTTAGACTTACAAAGTGTAGAAGTAATTTTATCAAGGTTTTAAATGTAAGTAAGCAGCACACATTTCACAGTTTCTGTTCAGTAACATCCAATCTCCACTTCATTTTTTGACAGCTATATATTATTGCTATTTAATATCCTCACACATTTTAAGGACAATTATACAGAATGCCTTACAGACTGCATGTCTCAGATTACTGATCGGAGAAGACAAGAATGAGTAACAAACACAGTGAGATAAGAGAGCTGCATTTATGCAAGCAACAGTCATAAATGGCTGTGTGACCACACAGTGCATTATATCTGAAATTAATACATGTATAAACAGCTGTAGTGTGGATGATGTTGCAATTGGTTGTATGAACAATGATTTTCAAACTCTTTCTGTGGCAAAGTGGCACAGGATACCCTTAGAAGATTCATTGGAGTGACAGTTCAAATCCAGACCTCTGCAAAAATATTTCATGTGTACCAGCATCAGTTTTGTAGTGTTGTTTATTAATAGATTTTTCTTTATTTCTCCTAATTTTCCTTTTTTATTGCCAGTGTTTGCACTGTGTGTGGCTTAGCACAAACAAGAGAAACAGAGAAACACAATGAATGTCATGTTTTATTGTGCTTATCTCATTTGCATGATGCTTAGCAGTGCACAAACCTGGACTAGTAGCTCACACAGGAAGCAGACATAACACCTGTAGACAGAGTGTAGGCAGTGGAAAGGTCAAAAAGGATACACTGTTGCAGTTTTTGCTTTCCATTGCGCATCATTGCCCCAACACCTGCAGCCATCGAACACCTGCAGACAGGAAGCAAACAATCAACGATTTCAAAATGGTTACATTCTTTTAATTCTGTTGGGCACCATGCAAACATGATAAGTGGCATTGCGTAGCAGTTAACACATAGAAATTAGGAATGAATAGGGAATTGTGCAACTGCTATTTAACCATTCTTGTGGCAGCAGGTGTAAGGGTAGGGCTGTAATACATATGGTCCTGTGTTCTAATACAGGAAGTGCAACATATTTTTCCGTTGTGACAGTCGAGTTTATTGTAATGAACAGGAAAATATTTAAGTGCTATTTCAATATTCTTGTAGCAACAGGTGTAAGTTGAATGCTTCCGTACACATGGACCTGAGTTCTAATACAAGAAATTTTAGACATTTCTACTGTTGTTCCATTTCACATTATATTAAATATCACTTAAAGCACTTTATACATAATTATAAATAGTGAAGCTGATATGAATTATATGTATGAGGGATAATACACCCTTACTGTGTTTTTAAGGTTTCGATGTATGACTGAGTGTATACTGTCCACTATGTTTCTGTAAGTATAATACTGCTATTTGGACTTGGATGGCCTTCACACTTAAGTAAGTCATATACACAAATGAATGTATATGCAAGGACCTTCTAGGTCAAACACAAACATGGTTAACACCTCAATCTGTCATCTCTATTTATGAATGATTCATGACTATGTATGACAAGCACTTCTCCTGTGGCAAAGGTCGAAAATCGATGCTGTGGAAGAAAATTTTTTCTCCCTTATGCATAGGACTGAATCCCACATAGTAAAATTCAACTTTAGCAGTGTATAAAGCCAAACACACGTGTGAGGTCAGGACATCCATGCCCCTATTGTATGTAAGCAAAGTTAAATCATCTAACAGTTACAGTAGCAGACACCCTTCAAATTAATGTCAAATGTCAGATTAACCTTCCAGTTCTAAAAATTGCTTTCCTCTTTGTCTGGCACTGCTGCTCTCTGCTTAAAATCATACAGACACAGTTAGCATCATTTCTTGAGTTTGTGCACTACCAGCAAATGCTATAACAGGAATTGGTGGGAAATCATTATTTGCTATTGCTATTGCTTTAGGATTAGACATGTCTAATGTTATAGGGGAAGATGTCCAATTTATGGGTCAGAGTTGGGGTTTCAGGAGTCCAGAATATTTATTGGACTCCTGGTAAAGTGCAACAGCTAAAGGCTTCTGCAGGGGGACTATTCTGACAACCAGTACAAGTTTGAGGCTTGGAATAGTCTGTCCAAGGCTGTATCCAGTGCGACTGGCATTCCATGCATTCAAGAACAGTATAGGCACCACTTTAATGACCCAAAAAGCCGCAAGAGGGATATACTCAACCAGTGGTTGGATGAGTTTCAAACTAGTGACATCCCACAGTTGTGTAAGTATGCTAATAAATAGAATTTATAATACATAAAAGGCTAAATGTAGACAAGATGGCAAGTCTGGTATGCATACTTTCCATTCCTTTCTTTTCACAGCTAATCCTGAAATTGTGGTGAATAGGCAGGCTCATGCTGGTCATCTGGAGAGACGGAGGGAACCAAGTGGTATGTATGCAACACAAGAGAAATATTACTGTAGCTTTAAAAGTTAAAGAAAAATGTTTTTGTTTTCTATACAGTAGTAGCAAAGTAAGCATGCATATCCTAACTGTAAAAGCAAGAATGTATGCATAAGTCTGTAGTGCAAACCAACTAGTCAAGTGTAAGGCTGTAGTCAGAGGTTGTGGGTTCAAATACCATGAGTAACAACTATACAGTACTGACATCTCTTTAATAATATTACATAAATTAAAATCTATACAGGTGTTATAAATGTCCTGCGTTAACTGCAAACTGTATAACCGGACCAATCATATGTGCAATATATTCACATTGCAAGGATTACTTAGAGCATTCCGTAATTATATTTTGTAGTTGTTGGGAAGTATACTTAAATGTAATACTTCAGATAAAATATTTGTATGGTTGTGATAATGCATTATATGTCACATATGATTGTACTGATTTCATCTATTTTGTCTCTCACCCCAACCTTTACCTCTTTTTTATTTTCTATTATTGCCATCAAAATGTCTCCATCTTTAACAAACTACTAAATACTTCACAGCAGAATGAGGTCGATCATCGCCAGTGGTTCAGCCTGCCCCCGCTCCACTGGCTCCAGCATCAACACCCAACCCATCTGGGACCTAATCTGGCAGTACTGCCTCTACTGTCCCTGTACTACCTACACCCTCAGCTAGCACTACCCTGGCAGCTGGTGCTGAGGTACCCTCCAGTAGTACTGGCAGAGGTGGGGATTTCCTCACCCACTAGGAATTGCCAGGGTTGGTGCATATGGTCATGCACGGCACCATTGGTGTACACCTATGCTGGGTGGAGAGGCTGCTGTGCCTCATGGTCCATAGGAGGACATGACATCAAAAAATCCAGACTAGATTCCCATTGTCCCCATGTTTAATGGGCATGAGCTTATGCTGTCCCCTCCCTCACCCCAATCATGGTGTCCCGCAAACTTTTATGCCCCTCACCATCCCTGTGTCTTGTCTTGTTTATCTTGCTTGTTTGCATTTGCTTCCTCACCTAGCCAGCTTACCTGACCCAGAAATACCAATGTCCCTTACACAGCATTCCTCTATTGCTGAAGTAAAAAAAATGGGCACCTGTCCCACAAAAAAATATTGCCCCATACATAACTCCATTTCTCACATGTGCCTTCTTAACCAGTTGATTTGGTATAATTGGATATATAACACGATTGCATTGTTGTCACCCCCTTTATGGAAGTGACAGTCCAAATTCAGCTAATATATTTTTATTTTACACTGTTGAAGAAATGGATAACTATGGTTCATTCCTACCTCACTCCTGCATATTCCTATACTGCTTTCCCTTTGTTCTTCCCCCTGCTTGCCCCCCATTTCACCACTTTCCTATCTACCCCATTTTTAACACCTATAATCTTGTAAAAAAATAGAATTACACACAACACACATAAGTACCAAAAAAAAAAAAAACAGTGAAGCCCTTCACTTTTTGGCCTCTATCTTTGCACAGAGTTTGGCATTGAGCACCAATGTTAAGTGATGGTGAACAGCTCTTTCTTGTAGATACCTCTTTACAATGCCACTTAAACAGGCTGTGCTACATCAACACAGAGTAAAACACGGTGAAGGTAGAGTAAAGTATAATTTAATTGCATTATCACTACTTATTTAAAAGTATTACATACATCTGGATTCAAACTGCATATCATCTGGAGTCAGAAAGAAATTAAATAATGCATTTACACCTGCTGCCACAGAGTCTGCTAAGCACCAGGTGTGTTTCATGCACTTTGTATTGGTCCCTACTCTGGGCCAGTAATCAAGGAGCCTCAGTCCTCACCACTAACACCAATGAGGGATGGCCACTTGGAACAAAAATGGATGCATTCAGTATTTTCAGATATAGCTCTCAACAACAAGCACAATTTCCCTTAACAACAAACAGGGTGCATACTCCAGACTTGGGGTAGAATCTCTCTCTGTCTCTCTCTCTCTCTCTCTCTCTCTCTCTCAAAGCCCCAAACAAGACCCAACACTGGCCACTTTGGAGCTGTGTGCCCCTGTTCCATGTAGCAGACACATGCACTTGGATATTTGATTTTCACACACACACACACACACACACACACACACACACACACACACACACACACACACACACACACACACACACCTGAGAAAAGCTGGCACAGATTTGCCAGCTGTGCCCCCTCTGCCCAGACTATAGGGTAATTATGCTGCCACCAGCCCGCTACTCTAAGGCTCTAATAAGGGTAGCCATTTATACTGAGTAAAATTAATACTAATACAAATTGTAGAGTTTGACCAATGCTGCAAGGCTTTTGGGAGTAGCCACAGTGTCAAGAATATAAGCATAAGTATTTTTAAGATGTTAAAAGTATTCTCTAAAAGACCCGCCACAATGAAAGGTATATAAATATTTAATAATAAATAAAATAGAAAACATGAGAATACTGAATATCTAGTTACAGCAAACACCTGAGTTTCCATTACAGAAGATATAAAAAATAGCACAGTTGGATAGATTCACATATATGCAGAAAAACAATACTTAACTAATCTCACTATATTTTCCTGACTGACTAAGGTATTACTGTTCCCTAGTTAAATTACTTACTGCAGCAAGGAAGATGATGAGTGTTGAGTTGCTTACTACAGCAAGGCAAGATGAGGTGTGTGGTTATGTGAGATACCTGTGAGAGATTTTTACTGTTAGGTTCCAAGAAACAAAATGCTGCTGTACTGTTTCCATCTTATCTTCAACTAATATTTAAAAGAATCATTTCAGTGCCAGTTATAGAATGACATCACATCTGGTCACCTGACTCTGGTACAATACACACCCAGAGCTTTGCTAAGATCTGCTGCAACATCTGAAAGCTATAAAACAATTTCAAAACCTTCCACCCTTACAGGGTAGCAATTAGTTCACCCCAAGTACAATACAGTGAGATTCTAGTCCTGGGTTTCCCAGATATTTTTGTCTCTAGCTGCAGTCAGACCTGTAAGATAAAATCTTCATGGCCTAAACCTACCCATTTAATTTTCAAACTATTTTTAAAAATTAGCTGGACTGAGATTAATAAATTCCATTCCAGAATTCTCTGTTAAACATATACATTTAATAAGTTATAATAATACTGTCTGACATGCATGTGTATCTCATTTCTGTCCAGCAGGGCCTACTGTTGATGCATTTTTAACACAAGCAACTTTACAAATATGTTTGTAACAGAAGCATCTGTACAAATCAGTGTGATAGTCAAATGACATAAAATTCTTTACAAAACTCCAGCTAGCTGTGCTGACATATGTTATACATGCACTGCATGCACACATACACTCTCCCTGACACAGATGGCACTACCTCATATCATCACATACTCAATACTAACTAATCATTTTAGCAATGAGCCTCATGATTGTGCACTGCTTAATTATGTGCAAACAAGGAAAGTGTTAGAAATGTGCAACTCACATGTGCAAACACTTTGCCAAACATTGCACAAACCTGCTGCTTACAGGTGTGTGATGCAGCGTGGACAACAGCAAGTATTACTTTTGTTTACTGTCCAGTGTTCATGACATGAAACTACATGTAGAAACCAAAAATAAATTAAGGCCCTGTCTAAGAAAACATCACATATTTACAGTGTAGCTATGTGTTACCTCCCCCATGTACTGCAACCATGGTCTGTCAGTACTTGTTTACAAATATATCAACTATACTACATAAATTAATAACAAATGCTGTGCTATATACCATGCACATATTTAAAATGACAATACACATTCAGATTTTCTAATACTTGTAGTAATGTGGGCACTTGTTTGCATATAGTTCGTAAAGCTGTCTCTTAAACTATAGCAGCACATTGGAATACAACCGCCAAATACTACATATTGCACACTCATCAATCTGGTAACATGCAGAACTTGAAATATCTTGACAGTTGAACATGCCTGCATATCCATTTAATGCAGGCCTCCCAATATCTTCTCTCCAACATCCAGTGTTGATATCATCCACTTTAAGTTGTACTGCAGCCTTATAAAATTCAGACTTGTGCAGTGATGCGTGCATAAAGTACTGAGTTCTGTAGTTGGTTTACTTAGATCGGTAGGGGTTCTGTTCTCACTGCAGTCAGGTAGTGTCTGTGTGTGTTTCTGCACTTGCTTGACATAAGAAAGAGCATTTTACACCATGCCTCTTACCATTTTCTCCCCACCAGACACTGCTGATGTCATCACATATACAGTGTTGTCTGACACTCTGCAAGTCAGACTTGAGCATAGTGCTTGCCTTAAATACAGAGTTCTGTAGTTGGTGTACTTAGCTAGGTAGGGGTTCTGTTCTCACTGCAGTCATGTGTGTGTGTGTGTGTGTGTGTGTGTGTGTGTGTGTGTGTGTGTGTTTGTCCACCTGCTTGACATTAGAGAGAGCATTTTGCATCAGTATGTGCAACACTGCTATTACCATTTTCTCCCCACCAGATACTGATGATGTCATCACCTGTAAAGTGTTTTGTGGCAGTCTCCAAATCAGACATAAGCTGTGGTGCTTGCCTTAAATACAGAGTTATGTAGTCGGTGTACTTAGATAGGTAGGGGTTCTGTTCTCATGGCAGTCAACTGGGGTGTGTGAGTGTTTGTGCACTTGCTTGACATTAGAGAGAACATTTTACACCAGCATGTGGTACAATGTTATTACCATCTTCCTCTCACCAGACTCTGCTGATGTCATCAGTTAAAGTTGATTTGCAGATGTGCAGTATTCTCATGAGGACAGGGTCAGAGACTGGCCTGTAGGCCAGGCACAATTCACCTCATCCTATATGATACAGATTACAGTGACAGGGCTTTCAGTCTATCCACATATATCATGGCATGGTTTGTAGGCCCTGTAATTTCTTTGTGAGAAAACCCTGTGTTCTGTCCAGCTGCTGCAAGTGTCTGGTGAGGTACATGAAAAATGGAGCATTATACTCTATTAGTGTTCTGATGAGGTTAGAGGACAGTGCTGTTATATCATCCTCAGATCTGGATATGATGGCCTGACTTACAAGGTACACAACATAGCATTTTCATCCCACTGTGGACACTTACTGGTTAAAGTTTAAATTGTTATCTATGTGTGTTCCCAGGTCTTGCATCACTGGGTTTCACCATAGGAAGGGTGTTGTTAGTGCTATAATTAGTGGGGAATTCCACTCTGGAGAATTTATTTTATTTTATTTTACATTTGTTTACTGGGAAAGTCTGACTGGACACAGGTCGTTTTTCAGAGGAGGCCCGGGGAGAAAAGCTCCACATGTACTTAATAAACCATAGAACAATATACAATAATAAATGACAAAAATACAACAAATATAATAATAAATGAATGACAAATACAAAAAGTAATACAGAGGAACAGCAAGTAATACAAAAAATAGCAAGTAGTACAGAATACTACCAGGGCATACAATGCTATACAAAGAGAGTGAAAGAGTATAATAACATGAGGAGGTAGTAGTATATATGCAGCCAAGATGTCATGTAAAAACATTTCATATTTTGGAAAATATCTGATTTTTTTTTTAATTAATTTGTCATGTATTGATCAGTGATGTAACCTGACAGGGGAGATGGAGAGGGAGTGTGAAAATACAGTTGGAGATAAACAAAATACATAAATCATTATGCAGGAGTGATAATTGAGCTTGAGTGTAATATAGTAGCCAGTTCCAGTTTCAAAGTCTGGGGAAGACATTTGAAAGTGGTTATTAGCTACTGAGGAAAGGAGACTGGGTTATCATGTAGGGTTACAGAGCCAGGAGTTTGTAAGATGTGTTTTGAGTAGCTTTTTGAATTGTGGGATAGAGCTGTTGGAAATAAGAGGAATTGGGAGTTTATTCCATAATTTGGAAATGTAGTGTGAGAATAATGATTCACCGGCTGTGTTGTTTACTTTGGAGATCTGTAGGAGGGATTTGTTGGATGAATGGATATATCTAGATGAACTGTATGGCTGTAGGAGATTTTGAAGAGCTGGAGTTTTATCTGGTTGATGGAGGATTTTTTGAGTGAAGGTAAGTTGATTAAAGTGCAGTAATTGTGGAAGTTCAAGCCACTTTACTTGTCTAAGTGATGTGCAGTGATGGGATCTATATGAAGCACCAGTTGCAAATTTGGCCATCTTATTGTAGCAAGATTCAAGCTTGACGAGGTCTGTTTTATGGAGGTTGGTTAGTACAGGGGAAGCATATAAGAGAGTAGATAGGAGGTGAGTTCAGGCAATAGTGGATTTAGTACTCTTAGGAATTTATTATTTCTATACAAGAGACCGAGTTTCTTATGGGCCTTTTTAATGGTTTGAGAAATATGTATATTGAATTTCAGGTTGTTGTCTATTTCAACACCGAGTAGTTTTGTGTGGGTAGATGGGTTAATGATGGTTTTGTTTTTGAAAAGGATTCTGAAATGTGGGGGGGGGTCTTGACTTGAGAGGAGGGTTTTTTCCCTGGATGAAAGAGGAGAAGTCTTGTTTTGTTTGGATTAAGGATAAGGTGGGATTTTGTGAGCCAATTTTCAGCCAATAGGAAATATTCCTGGGTGTGTTAGTGGAGAATTTGAAGAGAGGAGGATGAGCATATGAGGGTTGAATCATCAGCATCTTGGACTATGGTGGCATGAGGTGTGGAGGTATGGAGTTGATTGGTAAAGATAAAGAAAAGTAGGATGGGGGCACTCCTATGCCAACTGGAAGGAGAGGGGATAGTTGTCGCTGCCATTGGGTGGCTTGTTGACGTTCTGTTAGGTAATTTTGGAAGCAGGAGATGGATGAGGTACAGATGTTTAGGGAGGAGAGGATGTTGATCCATTTTAGGTGGTTAACCATGTCGAAGGCCCTGGATAGGTCTTGGAAAATAGCAGATATATACTGGCCATTATTCCTATGATGGTTAACTGTATTGGTAAATAACGTCAGGGCTGTGATAGTGCTATGAGAGTGGTGAAAGCCATGCTGTGTATTTGTAAGCAAGTTTTCTCTTTGAAGGTAATCTGTGAGTTGGGTATGGATAACTCTTTCAAGAATTGTAGACAGGGGGGATAAGATAGCAATAGGGTGATAGTTAGTTAACTCCGTGGAGTTACGTCCTTTGTGTAAGGGTATTATGTGAGAAATTTCCAGTCATTTGTCTGTCTTAGCACCTCCTGTAGTATTTTAACATCATATTGCACCCAATACACAACAATCAACAAACTTGGTAAACCAAAGTCTGTATACTTTAGCCTGGCCTGTCGATAAATAGATTCCAAATGGTAAAGGGCCCATGCTGACAGCTCTACTGTTAGAGGGTGATTCACCAACATTCACAGTATGTGTTCTGTCGGTGTGTCAATCGGTTCACCATCTAGTGACGCAAGGGATAATCCCCAGCTGGGAGAGTTTCTCAATGACACCTCAGTTGGAACTGTGTCTAAACCCTAGGCCATATCAAGATAGGCACTATTCACTGTCTTACCTTTATCCAGGCTTATCACACAGAATCAACTGGCTTTGACAACATCACAGATCTCCAATACCATGACTCAGATCATACACCTACCTGACATGGTTGGATACACACTTAAGCACTCCCTCCAGATGGACTATGTTCCCATAGAAGAGTGTACATCAACATGTATTCATCCAGGTTGGAGGGTGACAGCACCTGATGCATGACTGTATAAAGGCTATGTGCAACAGACACGTGTGAGTTGTTAATGCTACATCCATGTCAGTTTCATCTGTTAGATGTCCTCAAAGAGGTCATTGAGGGCATACATGATGACAGCACAGTCATCCTGTGGAACTTGACCAGGCCAAGGCATTTGACAGAAATCACTCAGCACTGTCAGATGTGGACATAAAGACTTATATCACCAAGTGGGTATACCACTGGATCACATAAGTGTCATCAAAATATGTTGAAATGTGTGAAGTAATTTATATCTTGGATGCAGTCATCAGTTCCCTACATCACAGCTGTGTGCTAGGCCCTTTCCTGTCCATTATCAAAGTCACAAACTTCAAAAATGATGTACACATCCTGTGTCCAAGCAGCTGTCTGGAAGACTACAGATTGTGGGCAATTATCATCTCGAACTGTGATATTAGTATAATACAGACAGTATCAACACACACCAAAGATTGCTGCCACAGCCATGACAACATGTGAGATGGAACAAAAACATTGGGGGATTTGTTACATTAGGAAAACAAACACATAACCCAAGAATAATGTTGACATCACAGCCTATAATTAGACCAATTGGTATGTGTCCTGTGTGATGCCTGTGCACTGGCCCAGTAATCAAGGAGCCTCAATCCTCACCACTAGCACCAGTGAGGGGTAGGCACATTGGGAAGGATAACAAGTACACACACAGTAAAGTACAATTCCCCTTAAGAACACACAGGGATCACAGTCAGCCGGGGCTGGTTTCTCCCTTTCTCTCCAGATCCCCAATAAGATTCCCCACTGGCACAGCTATAGGGTACAGGTCTCAGCCTAGTGGTTAAGCTAAAACCTCCAGCACTCTCTCTGTCTAACCAATGCTTTGTGTCCCTGCCAGGTAGCTGACAAACACATTTTGAGATATGAGTCATATACAAACACACAGACACTCCTGGGGAAGGCTGGCACAGGTTCTCTGGTTATGCCCCCTTCTGTGCCCAGGCTATAAGGTAGAAATCACTGCCACCCACTAATATCAGCTACTAATAATGCCTTTATCAAAGGGTGTCCAATTTTACTCTGCAATATTATTATTATCCAATTAGTAACTATGACAAACAGCAAGGCTTGTTGGAGTGGCTTGGACAGTATCACTATATACATGCAATGTACTCTAGAGTTTAAATTATCTCTACACAAAACCGCCACAGTTGAAAGGTTTAAAAATATTTAATATTAAATAGTAAAAACACAAGACAAATCTCCTCAATTCAACACAGTGCTAGTCAAGAGTTCAGACACAGGAAAATGCTTAAAATAATACTGTAAAATAGTCTGACATAAATATAGACTGCGGTGGTGCAGCAGTAGCATTGTCACCTCACAGCAAAAGGTTCTCCTGTTCGATTCTTGGCTGGAGCACCTTCTGTGTGTAGTCTGCATGTCCTCCATGTGGTCAAGTCGCATTCGCAAGACATGCGTGAATGGGCGTTCCTTCACTGAAGGTTGGGGGTCGGGCTGGCACCTCGGCACTGTAAAAATTGACTGCCAATCATTAGCGGACCAAAGTTCCGCTGTGACGACCCCTAACCGGGAAAAGCCGAAAGAAAAACAACAAGTCTGACATAAATATAGAAAACAGCTAGACTAAACTTACTATTTTGTATCTATTTCTAAGAGATGTCACTGTTCTAAATAAAAATCTTACTTACATGCAGAGCAAAGGCAAAGTGCTGGTGATCTTGTCAGTTCTGAAGACAAATGCAAAAATACTCTCTCTTTCTCTCTGAGATCTTTTAAACTGATAATATATCACTGCTGATTAATTTTAGATTACATCATTCTTGACACTTCTCTGGCTCCCAGGTTACCAAAAACTTTAAATTTACATTTCTTAGTAAGCTTGCTGCGGTGGTGCAGTGGTAGCATTGTCGCCTCACAGCAAGAGGTTCTTCCATTCAATTCTTGGCTGGAACGCCTTCTGTGTGGAGTCTGCATGTCCTCCCCACAGTCGAGTGCCATTCGAAAGACATGCGTGAATGGGCGTGCCTTTGTTGAAGGTTGGGCATAGGGCTGGCACCTCGGCACCATAAAAATTTACTGCCAATCATTAGCGGACTGAAGTTCCACTGTGGCGACCCCTAACTGGGAAAAGCCGAAAGAAAAAAGTAAGCTTGCACCTGGTCAGGAAGCCACAGCAATAAAATATATTATACATGTAAAATCTAGCAATTAACTCTTGTCCTATGACATTACAAAGAATTCCTTCATCCAGACATCCTGTCTTCGAGCTTTGAGATCAAACAGTCATAAAATGCGTTACTTTATCAGCTTTCTTCCAGCAGGGTGCACTGTGGTTATATCTTTGAAGTTCAGAACATATAACACAGTTTTTCTTAAATTTAGTTTTCTTGCATTTTTAAAACAGCCTGTGGATTATATTATTTACAAATCACATAGAGTTATTTACAAGATTCTATCTGGCTAAGTTGGCAGCCTTTCAGTTTTTCACAACCTGTGTCCTGGGGTATATAGTATGTGGAATGCCCACTAGCATGTGGCCACAGTGGTGACTATTCCCTTGTATGTAACACAACTACTGAGTATGTTCAGGACATCCACATCAAATGTCATAATACCTCCATAAGTCACAGCCTTCATCACATCAATAACTGAGTACAGTGCACCCTTCTTCATGTACTACCCTACACATCTTCAAGTGATGTGTAACTAAATGGTACCAACTTTGCCACAGTGAGTTGTCACATATCTTATTGGACATACCCAGGTATTCTTTTTGTTGCATAAACATGACTGTCTAGCAACATCTTTCGGCTTTTCCCAGTGTTTTTACAGTGTCAATTTGCCAGCCTGGCACCCAACCTTTGCAGAAGCCACACACATACACACATGCACCTACCTGCATGTCTTTAAAACTCAGTCAACCACAGGGAAGACATGCAGACTCCGCAAAGAAGGAGCTCCAGCTGAGAATCGAACCAGAGGACCTCTTGCTGTGAGCTGACAATGCTAACTGCTGCACCACCACAGCTGATAATATAAACATTACTGTCTGATGGTGCTGAATCCCCAGCAAGGTGTTATACCAGATGCATGTGTGATACCTGTTCTGGTGATGCACAGGATAAATACATAGCTGTTTGACAACATTGATGTCAGGGATTACATTCATGACAGTGTGGATTGTGCCATATATATCTCTCTGCCATGCACACCAGTCAACCAGCCTGTATTGATCATAATGTCACATACAGGTGTTCCAGTGTCCCTCCTGACACCTCCAACAGATGTTACCATGTCTGGATGGTGTGTTTGATTACTCTCCTAGATTGCTGACATGTCACAATAGTTGTACAAGTGTGTTCATGCAGAACCATCTGTGATCACTCAGAATCACATATGTTCTGTCAGAGAATGGGATTACTGGTGGTGATTATGATATTGTGTGTGCTTCTTTTACTGTTGTCCATTAGCCTGTAACTGTGTCCCACTTGCTTGAAAGCTCTGCTGACATTACAGTCATATTCTGGGAAATCCGTTTGCACAGCTTCACAATATGCACCCAACCCTGATTGTATATAACATCCCAGAAAGATGTCCTCTCTAATGTTCATGTCAGGATGCCATATCACAAAGACATCTTCTCCATAGTTCTGTCAACTTGTCTGATGGTTACATAATACAGATTTTCACTGTGCAGTCCATACTGTACCATGTCAATATGTGATTAATGTTCCTGCTACAGTTGTCTTCCATTTACATGCCCTCACCTGTTGTATATTATGATGTTTCAACTGTCCTATTTTCCTGTGTTCATTCCTACACTTCATCTATGTGTCCCTATTCAATACACCAACTTCCCCTGACTGTTTATTTTACATGGCAGTCCATGTACCCTTACAGATCATTTACACAACTTTTGTACAGAATGCCTGGATTGGGATTCTACAATACTCTGCACTCTATACACTATCCTGTACTGTGTTTGGAAAATACACATTGCTATATGATAAACCCTGGTAATCATTGTGGCATTCTGCACAGTCCCACTAAGCTAGTGTGCTGTAAGTTAAATAAGTGTCCTAAGCATGTTGCATTACACGGTTTCCTGGCTGACAACACTGTTGCCAGCTACACAGTCATGTTTGTTTACATTTAGATGTGGTATGCAGCATGAATATGTAATCACTGCTGCTGTTGACCAGGCAAACACATAAACTCAGTGTAGGCTTTGCCAAAGCCTACACGGAGTTTATCGAATCCCACTGACTGATATATTGGGGTCTATTCACACATGGGGGGGTGTATGTTGTGTAGGTTTGTGTGTTTGTGTGTGGGGGGAAGGTGTGTGTATGTGTATGTGTGTGGTGTATGGTTAGAGTAGGATTTGCTGATTTTGAAATTTGCGCTTCTGGGGATTTGGGATTTTAAGGTTTCAGCTTTATGATCTCGAGATTCTGAAATTCGGTATTTCAGGTTTTCAGGATTATAAAGTGAACCTACACATATATATATATATATATATATATATATATATATATATATATATATATATGTAGAGAGAGAGAGAGAGAGATTAACTGCTAGAGGTGCAGACGTGTGACCTGTGGTACTGAAAACTACAGAAGGTGTATCAAGAGGTGTTTAGAGCTTGAGGAAGTTCTTAGAATTCCAGGATATAAGAGGAAGAAATGTTTGTCCTCTTCAAAAGAGTGACTTTGCAAGATAGAAAGAGAGGAGGGAAAGGTGGGAGCTCTCACTAGACAGGGACAGAATATCCTAGGAGACAAAGTTACTCTAGCTGCAGAGGAACTGAGCAGAGTAAAAAACAGGCATAGGTCTGGAAACCTTGGGAAGCAATTCCCCACTGTAGACAGATGGAAAGAGGGTCACAACTTGACAGCTCATAAAAGAAAGATGGTGCAAGTTCCTCTGGAAAACCCTAGAGGGAACAGAGCTCAGGAGAGACATGGTCACAACAAAAATGAGCTGGAATGTCTGCCAGTAAAGAAACCCTCTTAGGTGACTTGAAATGGAATTCCTACTAGACAGACTGCAATGAAATGGAATTTCTACAAGACAGACTGTCATGAAACAAAATTACTAAACTGTTACTTTATGTTGCAAAATACTGTGTCTATGAAGGCCCTTGCTGTAAGCACTATGAACTGTATTTTCTGGATTGCAGTATGCTGAAGAAAGGTGAAACATAGTGTAATCTTATTATTCTGTTTGCCAAAATGCTATTGAAAAGAATACAGTACTGTGATTTATTTTTTTCCCTTTCATCTACTATCTGTTCAATAAAACACAGCATTTTAATTGCTTTCATTTTATTTGAAACATGCAGCCTTTGGGTAACTTCTTTTGCAGAACCAGAGGAGTGGGCCATAGTAATTAGGAAAATGGTGGTGCATACAGAAACAAGAATATGTTTCTGTTGTGCTAATAATCACCATGTATCACAATACTCACACAGAATCAATTGGCTGTGATTGTATCTATGCATGTATACAGATATATAGATATGTGTGTTTGTATGCTCACATGCACACACACACAGACATACACACATTATATATATATATATATATATATATATATATATATATATATATATAGTTTACCATCAGAAGGTTGAACATGACTCCATCGAATGATGAGATCATTGACCCGCTTACATGAAACCGACAAAGTTGAATTCTGACTCTGTCGAAATACGACTTACCGTAAACCTTGGAATGGGCAACATGGGTCAAGATGGAGGCGAGATTTGTACTTCAACAATGTCAGGTTCGACAGTGCCACCATTCGGCCTCCAGATGTTGACTGAAGTGGGTTTGCCACTTCAACCTTTTGATTGTCATCATATATATATATATATATATATATATATATATATATATATATATATATATATATATTTTCACCCTATATATATATATATATATATATATATGTATTTATTTATATGTATGTATGTATAGGTCCAGTCACCTCATATAACAATTGTTGGTCCTGGAAAACCACCAGCACAGATGATGGAAAATGAGCTGGCAGTTGTTTTGTGAAAGTTTACACTACAAGAGGGACTGGGGAATTTGAATTTCCCCACTGTACTGTGATCTTAAAGTTGGTTTAGTTAGCGGACTGTGTGGGGGTGGAAAAAACAAGACTTCTTTTCTTTTGTTTTTTGATTGGCTGCTGATCAACAAGTCATGATAGATAGACAGATAGATAGATAGATAGATAGATAGATAGATAGATAGATAGATAGATAGATAGATAGATGATAGATAGATAAAGCTGTGAATTGGTTTAATTTTCCATTGCTGATATTGAAGTGCAACATATGAGGTGTTCCACCTCTGAGTACATTTTTTTTGGATTAGATGTTAAACTGCGGTCCTATCTGCCTAAGCTGGTAGTAGCTCAACTGGATGTAAAAGAACCATCACCACTTACTAAAAAGAGTAGGGGTCCTTTATTTAAGACATTATTTGCATATTTACATAGTTACAAAATTTACATATTTATAGGCATATATTTACACATTTCTATTTCTTGCTATTTATTATCTTTCTTATAACATCCTTATTGTTATTCTTCTATAATTGACCCCTATTCCTTCTTCACAACCATAATCTAACTTTTTTTGCAATATATCTACTAAAATACATTTCCAATGAAACAAAATTTTATCAGCTTTTAATTCCAAATAACCTGTATTACATAAAAAAATCTTATCTACCCTTCTCACAAATTCTTTATTCTTAATCTTACAATATCCACACATAATCATATTCATGTCTATATTACTTGTCATTAATATTCTCAAAAATTTTCTTCACACAACTCTTTCCAGAGTTTCACCACTCTTACCATTTCTTCCTCTCCACGAAATAACAACACAATTTCAACTTTCTTTTTAAATGGCATATTCCTCTTTATGGGTAACTTATTTATTAACAATTTTCACAGGAAATCCAGACACTCTACTCTTTTGGTGCTATACTTTGCCTTGCTTTAATGGTTTTAGTCACTTCTGGTAAATTTTCCAATGATTTGCATAATAATATTTTTCATCACATTGTTATACCACATCCTTATTTCTTTCTCTATATCACCATTTTTTTTATTTTCCATGTTAATATTTTTCTTGATGATGTTTAATTCTGTATTTACAATATTCTTTTTCCCTTTTTCTTATTTTCATCATCTCCCAGAATTTTTATACTTATATTCAGACATTCTTGCTATTAAATTATCATTCTTTTCTTTACCCAATTAAATATTCTAAAAAATGTTTTAAGAAGGACAATAAACAATGTGATTTAGCAGCCTGAATTCCCACTACATCTTCACTCATAACACTTGTCTTTTCACTGTGTTTAATCTTGAATACCATATGAAATTAAACTCCACTTGCACCATGACCTTTTCATATTTTACTGGGATCATATAAATATTTGACATATATTGAATTTTTCCCATTAACACCAAATTCACCAAGATAATCTTTTTCCAGAACATTAATCTATACCTTCATTTCTTTTATCAACTCTTCCCATTGTATCATAACATTTTTTTCCAAATTATATTCCAAGCAAAGACATGTCATTGAAAATTACACCCCTACCAAATTTCACCACATCGGCCAAACCCTTACTTTTATCTTTATTCAAGGTCATTTAATTTCCTTTAAATATCCATTTAGACAAACAAACACCTTCCTCATTCATATTTTATTTTTAGAAACTACAACAATATTGCCTGTGTATGTCAAAACTACCAGTATCACCACCTCCTTTTATAAGCTACTTCACTCACTATTGCATTCATCTCCTGTGCAAACAATATTCTACTCATGGGACATCCTCCATTTATATGACATTTCATGAAAATTTCTTCATTCAACCAACCATTCACTAACACTCTCACTCTGTTACTTTTTATATGCTGATATACACATTTTCCTAATTCTCTTATCTATGTCATACTTCTCCATAACATCACAGAACATACCATGCCCTACAGTATCAAATGCCTTGCTAATATCATCTGCAATAAGTTTCATATCCCTTCCCTTTTATACCATATATGCTTCCATAATATACCTTATACTTCCTTCCATTCTCTTTTGCATTATTCATAAAAAAAGTTTATAATCCATGTTATTTAGCGTGATGGGTCTCCATTTTTTTTATTTTGTTCTCATCTTTCTTGTATATAAATTTAAAAATCTCACAACATAACTCTTAATAAACAAAACTTTCCTTCATTCATTCATTCATTCAATACATTTACAAAATACCCACTTTGCTAGCTCATTAATTTCTTCCACATTCAATACCCTATACCATATGAGCCTGATACTGAATCAGCATATACTTTTGTGAGAACTTAATCAAATTCACTAATAGCAATTTCTTTTTCAAATTCTTCCTTAAGTTATTCTGGGAATTTCTTTATTTTCCATCCTTATACATACTTTCCACATGCTGTACTACAATATTTATAATTTGGTCTTGTGTTCTTTATACCTCTCTTTTACATTTTTTCATTTCTCTCATTATACTAATTTCCTCCCTTAGTGTTTTACTCAAATATGCAGATACCTCCTCCATTCTCTCTCTTGTAAATATCTCTCCCTAAACAAAAATGGCTTAATTTTTTCTCAGTTTTCTATATTTCTTTTTCCATATTATAATACTCTTTTTATTATTCTCGAAATTCTCTAATGCATTTCTACACATTTCACACACTTCACTTTCTATTCTTTTCTTACATCATCCTGCCACTGGGGAAAACAGTTTTTATATGTTTCAGTTCAATCTACCACTCAGACCAATTTTTATAGAAGTCTTTCATGGTTTTATGATCCTTCCATAATTGCAGTACTTCCCACTCTCCAATTTCACCCTACAATTTCTCATTTATTTGTTTTATATTTTCTTTCCTCCATATTCTAATTGGTCTGAAAAAACTGTCACAACTGAATCACCATCTGCTACCCCCAAGCCTTCTGATAATACAAAATAATGACTTTCAAACAAAAGTGTCCCCCTCTAGAAGTCCATTAACTTTTGTTACACACAGCTAATTTACCACAATTTATTGCTTCCCGTATTTTATGTTGCATCTTTCCCTTTCCATTTATATCTTCACATTAAATCACAACTGAAGTCCCTGCAATTATAATTTCATGTTAGCCACCACAGTCTAATATTTAATGAAACAGATTCTCTATTTCCTCATTAGTTATATGCGTATATGATGCTATAAGTCTATTAAACATGTTCGCTCAAATTCACATGCACAGTTAAATCTAGTATTTTTACTGTTTTATTTATTTTATACACTACAGCCACTCCAGAGCTTCTCTAAACAGTTATTTACAGTCATGGGATTGACTGTGCAGTAGCTTGGTAAGAGAAGTTTTTACTTAAATTTATATTTTATTTTTTGCACACTGTTATTCATTGTTTGTAGGAAGGAATGGTTAGCTTGTATATAAGAATATTTATTTTGATTTACATTTTATTGTATTATCTTGAATATTCACTGTTAGGTGTCAGAAATGGATAGGGTTTGGACAGGCAAACACGCCATCTCAAGGGGTCTAATCAGCTATAAGTTCACAGAGACTGCAGAGAGGACAATTCAGAGCTTATCTGTCTTGGTTTGATTTATTGATCTTTACTGTCAAAAAGGTGCAACTGTGAGAGATAGTGAGCAGAAGCTACTGTGCACATTCATGCATGATGTAAAGGAATTCCAGCTTTTGTGCAGTCAGAGGAACAACTTTACTTCATTTAATACTTAGTTGTATATTTTTGTGTGTCTTTTATTTTAAAAGTTGATTTAAGTTTTCTTTGAATTCCATATTAGCTGATTTTGATTATTCCTTGCTTTTAGATTTTTTTATTAATTTGCGGCTGAATATGGATTACTTAAATGAGTATGCTATTAATGATTTGCTAAAGCACAAATATCTTGCACAGTATGATAAATCCTATGTATATTTAAAGGTAACACCTGATAAAACTGGTGATCTGTGTTCTTCATGTCAAAAGGTGGATGATTTGCTTACCATTATTAGTAGGAAATCTAGACTTACTGATGACCATTGCACTCATGCAATTGGCACAGCTTGGAGAACTGTTGTTGCATACACTATAGACTGGACTGATGAGATAAATAATGTTAGGCAAAGAAGGAATAGAACATCTTTATATTGAATATTGAATTTTCGAATTTCTAGCCTGTAAAGTCAAACAGATAGAAACCGCGAACCTGGAAGTGTTGAATGGATTATGTCGAACCTGCGGTACGGATAGCATATTAGGTAAGTGTGCTGTTTTTGAGGTTTTGGGGAGGGTTTGTGTGTGTTTGAGTGTATTGGGATGTTTGAGAAGTGGGTCAGGGTAGGTGTTGTACAGTGTGAATGTGTTAGTCTTGGGAGTACTGGTGTTTGTGTGTATGTGATGTATGTTTGTGTGGGGGGCTGTGGAATATGCAGTGCTGGGTTGTGTGTGTTTTGGAGTGTGTGACCTCGTAAGTAGGGGTGTGTGGGAGGTGCAGGGGGGCTTGCCCCCTGCATATACTAAGGGTAGTTGTGTGCATGTGTTTGGTTGTGTGCGTGTGTGTCATGTTTATTGTAGGGAAGTGTTGGGAGGTATGTATGCTGCATGTATGTGTTTTGTAGTGTGTGATGTGTGTTTGATGGAGATTTTTAGATTTGTGGTTTTGTATTTCACGTTTGTGTATGTTCGGCGTTTAGGGGATTCGACTTTATAGTTTCGTGATACTGAATTTCGATAATTCAGTATTTCAATACTATGAAGTGAATCCTTAGGAAAGTACATGTCTATTGTCTGTAAAGATCATTCAACCCCTATGAAACAAGATAATGCCACTAACAACTTTGGATTTCAGCATTCTGAAGATTCAGAGCATATAGAAGGAAACAAAAAAGAATGAAAGTAAAAAGTTCACAACAAATAACAAAGAAGAAAAAGAAATTGATAAATGTCTGTAGAGCAAAAAGAATTCATACTAAAAAGGACACTGCTTTATTATGCAACACATTGATTACAGGGAATTAGAACATTTTCTATTAGAAAACCTTCAGTCTACAGAAAAAAACATCATTTTTCCAAAAAGGCAGGTGAAAAGGAAGAAACCAAAATGGAATGTGAAAAGACTGAAGACCATTACTGTAAGAAAAAATAGGAGAAAGATAAATGTTAAAAACACTACTGAAGCTGTGGATGTACAAATCCAGCTGGATGAGAATTGTATACCTGCAAATGTAATAAGTAATAAAATCAGTGGGATTAATAAGACTAATGGTGATGAAGATCATTCCTCTGTAACAATAGAGCAGATATTATTGAATTAGAAGTTGAAGATTTGTCAGATCTGGTCAAAAAATATATTCTTGTAATTGGAGGTTCAGTTATTAGAGGAACTGATACTACATATGCAGAGAAGATAATGGATACTGAATAGTGTTATGTTTGCCAGGAGCTAAAATGGAAGATGTGAGGCAGACCTTAGAATGCCTTCATGTAAGGAAGTATGGATCTGTTTTTATTCATGTTGGTTTAAATGATCTGATACGCAATGATTCTTTGGCTGTTAGAAGGGAACTTGCAGCCATCTTAGATAGCATACTTTGTACAGGTGTTAGGATACATTTATTTATTATTTTATTATTTTATTTATTTTATTTTACATTTGTTTACTGGGCTAGTCTAACTGGATACATGTCCATTTTCAGTAGAGGCCCGGGGAGAAAAGCTCCTAGGTAAATACAGCTAAATTAACAAATTTCTGAGAGTTAAGCATATAAACAAAGTCAATACAAAAAATACAAGCAAAAACAGACTGATTTACAGGATAAATTCTAACAATTCAAAGTAAATTGTCAGTATAGAATTCACTCTTAACAGTAGATGCAGTTCATATGGCAGAACCAAAAAACATTTTTTTTTTCTGAAGGAAAAGAAGGGGAAGATCAGAGTTTAGGGTGACTATAGAGCTAGTCAGGTTTGGAACAGTAACATAGCCAGTGAGATTTGAGATATACTTTCAGATTGTTTTTGAAAATGGATAGTGAGGGAAGTGTAGAAATGTCATTTGGTAGAAGATTCCAGGCTTTCCCTACTGTATTAGAAAAAAGAGAGTCACCGGCCTTGTTGTTTGTTTTGGTAGAACTAGCTAAGAGTTTATGTGAAGACCTAAGGGAATCTAGGTTCTTGTAGGGAGTGATTAGTGTGGATAGAGCTGGTGTTTTGGATGGTGTGTAAAGGGTTTTGTGAGCTATAGTTAGTTGATTGAATTTGATTAGGTTCTGTAGTTCAAGCCAGCCTAGCTGTTTTAAATTGAGGCAATGATGGGTTCGAAATGGGTTTCCTGTGGCAAATCTGGCGATGTTATTATAGGACCTTTCCAGTTTGCTGAGGTTGTGTTTAGATAGTTTAGTAAAGATGGGTGAGGCATATAGAAGAGGAGATATTAGATGTGTGTGTGCTATTATTGTACGAGCAGAGGGTAGGAGAAAAGATTTAATGTGATACAGGGAGCCCAATTTTTAATAACTGATTTTCACAAATCACATATAGAAAGGAGAGTGATGTCACCATGAATGAAAATACATTTTGGGTAAATATCTACATGAAAAAAATATCTTGTTTTAAAAAAATGGAAATGTGTAGAACATCTGAGCCTAATTTTGGACACACGGCAGATATTTTGCAATATTTGACAAACACTAAGCAGGATTTTTTTCCAGGCTGGAAATTTAACAGTTCACAGATAGCAACACTTGATGCATCTCTAATGGTTAAATGTTATGAACATTAATAATAACATTTAATTTATTGGAAAATTTGCTACGTTCCCTCAAGATTGTTGTTGTTATTGCTTGTTTAACATTATTAAAGAGCAATGGCTGGAAACCAGTTCTGTCAGGGTATAAATGTTTTTTTTTTACTGTAACAGACAACAAAAAATCAGGTGGAGGTGCTATGACCGAGATTGCAGATAGTTATGAGACCTGTAATTCTTACATGTTCAATAATAACACCAATACAATAGATTATGTAACTGTGACAATAAAGATAACCATGGAACATATAACAATTGTTGGAGTGTACAGACCACCAAATTCAAGTACTGATGACCTAGAGGAATACATACATATCTTACGTGAAACACCCAAGGGAAGAATAATAGGGATGGGAGATGTAAATTTACCAGAAACAAACTGTAATAATATTGATTCAACACCATTAGTAAGAAAATTATTCACAACATTTGTTCAAGAACAATTGTTTCAGACTGTAAAAAATCTACCAGGGAACGGAACATACTATACATTGTTCGTGTTTCTAAAGACATTACTATTACTTCATATCAAGTTTTACCTCTGTTGATGTTCAGTGATCATGCAGTTATAAATTTAAATTTGTTGTTTGATAATTCTGCCAAGCTGAAATCTAAACCAATGCACAGAAGGTTAATAACAGATTATATGGAAGCAAAACAGTCACTATGTAAAACTAACTGGAGTGATGCATTCAGTCAAAAACTGCAGAAATAATGTAGAAAGTTTTGAAAGAGAAATTGATTGAATTCAAACAATCAAAAAATGTTTAACATCAGGATCTAGGCTTACAATGTTAGGAGGATATATTTCCAAAAGAACAAGATACTTGATTAAGGTGAGGGACAAAAATATAAGAAATAGAGAAGAAGGTGAACTAAAACTTTGAAAGCTGAAATAAACAAGCTGGACAAACAAATTGAGCATAGTGTGAGAAAAATCAAGAAATTATGAACAAATTATATGAAGATATTGAGCATAATAGGAAAACATTTTAAAGATACATAAGATGAGGAAGGGGTGAAGGCATACATTGATAAACTGTGGGTAGATTCTAAAATTTATTCTCAGACACAACAAATTAGAGATATATTTACAAAATCTTATACAAAACAGTTTGGCTCCACAAAGGGGGTGATAAGTTGTCCTAATGACATCCAGGTAACCTTAGATACTGAAATCAAATTAGATTATATTAAAAAAGAATTATGCAAACTGGATCCAAACAAAGCACAGGGAAGAGACAGAATTAGTAACAATGGCCTGAGAATACTTCAGAAGAACTTGCAGAACCATTATATCTATTATTTACTAGGGCATATAAATATGGGGAGATTCCTCAAGATTGGATACATGCACTTATTAAACCAGTCTTTAAGGGAAAGGAGAGAAGAGTAGGACAAATGCAGAGTCATATAGACCCTTAGAGTTTACTTCATGTTGTGGAAAAATAATGGATAAGGTAATAGTGGATGTTATTTTCAGAACTGGGAAGGTTGGGACTTTAAAACATATATCAGCGTGCATATGTTGAAAATAGACCTATTACTGCCTGTGACATAATGTTTTATGACAATATAATAACAGCTATGAATGAAAATCTGTGCTGTGATATCATTTATTTAGATTTAACTTTAGCATTTGAGAGGCTCATAACAAAACACTAATCAATAAATGAGAACTAGGTATTGATGTACTATTTTTTTCTCAATTTTTTTTTTATTTTCAATTAAAATAACATTTACATAATATTTTTAAATATCATTTTAAACAACTATATACAATATTTACAATAGCCTGACTTTCAATTATATACACTATATGTTATTAAATATAGAATTAACAGATCAGTTATCAGACATACAATATTGAGTATTGCAGAGTGTCCAACAAAGATATAACTTTCTTCCAAGGATTATTTACCAATGGCCTGGGATGGATTCGTAGTTATTTGATTTTTATTTTCATCAATGCAGTTGTCTTCAGTAAAGTGTAGAATTCTTCCAAGGTCGGGGGTGTATTTGAATTCCACCTTCTGGTTATGCATTTCCTAGATATAGCAAGTATTGTCCATAACAAATACATATTTGTCTTATTCAGGTATGAACCTTCATTTACATTTAGAATTCTCAATACTTCAGTTAAGGTAAAGGATTCATTAAGTAAAGCTTGTAAAAATTATTGATTCCATTTCAATATGATTTAATTTTATTACATTCATAAAAACATATGAATCCAGTCTGCTTTATTTGACTTTTCACACCTCCAGCAAAACCCATTAGTAGTAGTACTACTGATCTTTTTAATTCTAGCTGATGTTAAAAATGCTCCATGTAATTATTTCCAGTTAAATATTTTCCAGTACAGTGTGTTAGAGGTGTAAATTAACTGTTAGTAAGATGTTAGTTTTAATTTCTTCCATTAACTACAATGACTGTCCTTTTGTTAAGAACTGCCAGTATGATGGGTTGGGAATTGTTTTATATATTATTAACTCATTATATAGATTTGAAATTGAATTTTTCTTTTCACAACTATTATATATAAATTCATACAGAAAAACTTATTAGAGTTGGAATATCTTTAAATGAGGAATTATTAATCTGCATAAATCTTGAGTGTACATTAGAATGCTTTGTAATGTTAACCACTCCTGTGTTGGAATATTGTAAGCAGCTTTTATCATATGTATATCATATGTATAGCTAAAACATTTAAATTATTTATACATTGAAACCAGCATAAGAATCCATTTTGTTCCCAGGAGGTTATTGTTTCCCTATATATTTTGTGAGGAAAGTTTTTAGTGATGGTAAATGGGGTTAAAAGGTCAAACCAAAGTTTTAGATCTATGTTTGCATTGATAAGTTTCCTAAAGGAATTGACGTAATGATTAAGCAGTGTTGTTTAAGAAGGTTTTGTTATATTATACTGCATACTATGTACCAGGGTTTGTTTGATTTGTCTACTATTAAAAATTTGTTTAACAGATTAAATTCATTTGTTAATATAGCCATTGTTAATTCTTTCCAGTTGGCAAAATAATTTGGGTTTATCCAATCTATTGTAGTTTTAAACACAGATGCTTTTATATATGTTTCTATTTTTGGGAAGTTCAGTCCTCCTTGTTTCCAGGGTCTAATGTGATGAGTTAGAGCAACTCTATTCTTTTTGGGATACCATAAAACTTTTATTAAACACGAGTGTATTTCTTTAAGAATGCATCTTTCAGGAATTAACTGCAATGCTAATGCTACATATAGTATTTTTGCAATAAGACCATTTTTATTAATTGCAATCTGTCTTCAAAAGTTAATATAATTTTGTTCCACTTTTCTATATATATTTTTACTGTTTCAATAATGTTTTTATAATTTATTAATATTGTTTTGTTTATATTTTTGCATAACACTATTCCTAAATAATTTAGTGTAAGTTCTTGTTTTCCTATGATAGATTTATCTGTAACTTGTAGTTCTTTTTTCTTATTTAAAAATAGAAATTTTGATTTTGATCTATTAAAGTGTAGACCTGAAATCTTATACAATTTCTCCATTACTTCTTCTAGCTCTCCTAATGACTCTCTGGAGTTTGATAGGGTTAATAAAATATCAGCAAAAAGCATTATTTTAGATATACACTGGACATAGACTTCTATTCCTTTTATTCCTGGATTATTGCGTATTATTTCTGCAAGTATTTCTATAGCCAAAACAAATAAAATAGGAGAAAGGGGGCATCCTTGTTTAGTACCTTTTGTTATATAGATAGATTCTGAGGTGAAAGAACCTAATTTAGTGTAGGCTAAGTTATTAATATATATGTTTTTTAGTAATAAGATGAAGGGAGGAGGAAATTCAAATAATGCTAAAGTTTTAAATAGATATTCCCAGTTGAGGGAATCAAAGGCTTTTTTTATGTCTAATCCGATTACAAGTGTTTCTCTATCTTCTTTATTCACATAATCTATAAGAGTAAGTATCCTTTTAATATTATCATGTGTGTGCCTGTTATATAAAAATCAAGTTTGATCATTATTAATTGTCTTTGAAAGTGGGATTTTCATTCTGGTAGTTACTATTGACATGAATATTTTGTAATCATTATTCAGTAATGATATAGGTCTGTATGAGGTGCAAAGGTCTGATGGTTTATTATCTTTTAGAATTGGTGTTATGAGAGAATATATCCATGAGGGTGGTATTTTTGCTTCTGACTGGACTTCTAGCAAAGTTTTATGAAAAAGGGAGATTACTGTTGAAGGGAAGAGTTTGTACATTTCCATAATTATACCATCTATCTCTGGAGCTTTGTTAGATTTACTTTCTTTTATCTTGTCAACAATTTTTTTGTAGGTCTAGTTTTAAGTTTTTGGGAATTTTTTTATATTGATAAGACTCGTATCTAAGTTTATTTGGTTGGTATCTAAATCTCCTTTTTTGAAGTGTTCCATGTAATGGAACCAAAATGTTTCAAGGATGTGTCCTATATCTGACTTTTTTCCCTTTTTTTCATGATATATACTGCAAATGTTATTTGCTTTAGATTGTATTTTAATTCTTGCAGATAAGTTATGTGGATATCTGGGGGAGGTGGCTAATGAGTTTATTTTTAATTTTTCCAAGGCTAGACAAGTTTTGTGTGTTAGAATTTCATTATATTTTTTATTTAATTCCTCTATTTCTTTTTTGACTTCTGGACAATTCTGATTTATTTTAGATTTTGCTGTCAAGACTCTGGTTTGCAAGTCTAATGATTCAGATTCCCACTCTCTAACTTTCTTTTTGTACCAGCTAAGGGTCTTACCAAATAAATATGCTTTTAATGAGTCACAAACCATGACTCTACTGATTTCTGTTGTATTATTAATTTCAAGAAATAATTGTAGTTCTGACAACATCCAGGGTCTGAATTCTTTAATTTTCGTGATATATGATGGAATTCTACTTGAGAGGATTAAAGGTTTAAACTCTGTTTGGAGCTTCATTATCAGAGAGTCATGATCTGAGAAGGGGCATGGACCTGTTGAGAAGTTGAGGATTTTTGTTTGCAAATCTTGAACTACAAATAACTTGTCTATTCTGGCTTGTGTTCCAAATCTATGGTCTTTATGGGAAAATAATAAGGATTTATCATCTTTTACTTTAAAAGTGTCAATTAAACGAAATGAATCAATCCATTTTTTAAGCATTTTGAAATAGTTGCTATGCGAAAAGACTTCTTGGTGGTTTCAGAAGCTATGAAGGTACAATTAAAGTCTTCTCCCAGTATAAGATTTCCTTTATAATTGTTGGAAATAAAATCTAAGTGTTTTTTAACCATACCTGCTCCAATTTTTGGGATCCAATATAGATTAGCTAAGGCCCATATTCTGTTATTAAATTTAATTATAACAAATGCTAGTAGACCTTCTTTGTCTTCATATTTATAAATAACTTTTGGAGTGATTATGTTTTTCTTCCAGAGAATTGATACTCCTTTTGTCTTTGTTCTATAGGAGATTTGAGTTAAGACTGTATAGTCCTCAGGGTTCCAAATAAAGCTATCATTAGTCTTAAAATGTGTTTCCTGGAGAAACACTACTTGCGCTTTATTTAGATTTAAATATTTTAGTAAGTTTGATCTTTTATTTGCATTATTTAAGCCATTAGTATTTAATGATAAGAATGTTAACTCCATTTCAAGTTATTGTTGGAAGAAACGTTTTGCTTCTTTTTTTTTATTTTGATTATAGTAGTTATACCATATTCTCTGATAACATTGGATGTTATTTTTATGTGTGTAAACTTGGGAGTGTAATTTAATGTTCTTTCTTCTTTAAATATAAGTAAGGTAAAATTCTGGTCAGGCTTTAAAAAAGTACTTTTATAAAACATTAATTCTAAAGTATCAAATACAAAACCTAAACCTGATAGACTTCTTTGAAGCAGTCACCAAAGCTGTAGATGAGGGTGATGTGGTTCACACAGCCTATCTAGATCTCGCCAAGGCTTTCAACACCATCCCCCACTCTAGAATTATAGATAAACTCACTAAACTAGGTATAAACCCCTATGTCAGAAGATGGGTGGCCAACTGGCTCACTGACAGAACCCACACTGTGAAAGTAGCAGACTCCAAAACCAACTTCAGACCAATGACAAGTGGAGTACCACAGGGTTCAGTCCTGGGTGATCTCCTGTTTGGTATCTACTTCTCTGAAGTACAGGTCAATACAGAAGGTCTTTGGCTAATGAATTTCGCAAATGACTGCAAACTAGGAGCCATAATCAAAACTCCAAAAGATGTGAACATCCTACAAAAGGGCCTTGCTGAGACAAATGCCTGGTGTCAAAGCCATGGCATCAAGCTCAATGCCAAAAAGTGCATTGTCATCCCTTTTGGTAAAAACTCTGTACCCATGAACTACCACATAGGTGGTAGTCTACTTAACACCGAAAGTGTGATAAGAGGCCTTGGGACACAGGTGAACAGTAGTCTCTCCTTTGATAATCACATTGCCACAGTAGTCAGGAAATCCTTCTACATGGCACACCTCATCACAAAAGGTTTCTCATCCAGGAAAAAAGAGGTCATTGTTCCCCTCTACTCGTCACTCATTAGACCCATTATAGAGTACAATGCCCCTTTTGCTATGTACATCACAAGACATCTACAACAACTGGAAAGGCCATAGAAATACCATACCAAAGAGGATTACAGGCCTCAAAGAGATGCCCTATGCAGACCATCTCAAAAAACTGCAGCTTTACTCCATTGCATATCGCCTACTCAGAGGCGATCTCTGCCTAACACACAAAGCTATGTCAAACCCAGAGCTTTTAGACATGCTCCTCTTAAAGAAATCCCAATCCCTACGAGCTACATGCTCTAGGGACCTAAACCTCGTCACCACAATAAACAGAACATGCTGGAGGGATAGATTCCTGTCCCAGAGACTTCCCATACTCTGGAACAAACTACCTATCTATATCAAACAAAGCTCCTCATTAGCACTCTTCAAGAAAAATCTTGATTGGATGGGAGATAGATCACTTCTGTGGCTCTGCTCAAATGGGGCACAGGAAAATAATTTTCTTGGGTGGCGAAAGACAGGGTACCTTTGGCTAGGCTTATATAGGCCATAGGGCCAATAGCCTAGCACCTACCTATGAACCTATGAACCTATGAACAAGTAAATATAAATTTCCCATTAAACATAGAATGAAAGTCATTCCTAATCCAATAGATAAAGATAGATCTATTGGATTATCACTCATACCTTTAACCAACAATATCAGCTGAGCTCCATATGTTAAATTATTATATGGGGAATTTTCTTAAAAGAGATATGAAATTCTATATTATTCTATTATTGTTCTATAGTATTTTATATATCAGGATGGAATGTTAGTAGTGTAAACAATTATTATGTTGACTTAGAAAATATTCAATATTTAGTTACCCTTAAGAGATTCCAAACATATCAGATATGTCATTTTGGATAAATTAAGTGCATTAGAGGAGCATACACTAAATAAGCCAACAACAAATAGATTATTGCTAAAATAATTTGACTAAAAGAACTCTACAGGAGACAATGAGTGATTACCAATGAAATATGAATTTACTGTAGGTGTACTGTCTTCCATTACTTTCCCTCTCTTCAGCTCACCAACTTCAACTTACACTTATGAAAAACATGGCTTATCAGTGGTATCCTGACTCAGAGTAGAGGCACCCTACATTCTAGTATGCAGTGCTTTTACATATTTATAGATTTACAAAGCAGAGTCTAAGAATGAACTATGATCACCCTGACAATTCCCGTCCTGCATAGGGCTCCTGCTTCCAAAATGGGTAATCACATCAGGTTTAGAATGAGTGTGAAAGTACATATATGGTAATCAAGAGTTACCTTAGGTAAGTATTAATCAAATAGTATTTAGAGCATCTTAGAGAGTTCTTGGGCAGTTAGAATACTCTTAAGTCTCTCCTCCCTTGACCAAAAACAGAGATTTCCCTTCCCTTTATTACCCTTGTTTTAAATCAGTACTAATAAAAGAAATTCAGCAAACATAGGTAAGCAGAAATAACATTCAGTAGTCCATCTTGTACATGACTCGCAATCCATTAAACAAGTCAGTGACTAACATCACTTTAGTAAACATTATAAAGACAAATTAGAAATCATTTCCTAGCTCTTTAAATTTTCTGATAAAGCAAAAAGTTAACAATAAGCTATTTTAACTAAAAGTATAAAGCATTTCAATATTTCCTTGCATGTATACATTTCTACTTATATTGTAGTGTCAATAGCTGTCTGAAATCTATACAATACTTCACTTCTTCAAATCATTCCTTTTTCAATTCAGGTTTTGTTTTGTCAAAATGGCAACACTATTTCAAGGGCACAATTAATATTTAGATTGATGTTTCAAATAAATAACTTGTCAGTTGCCAATTGAGTTAGTTTAGAATGTATGATTAGTGCAAATATAGCATATTGCAAAAATAATATGTATTTTTTCGTGTGCTCTAGAGACTGCCATATGCAAGTGACATATATAATGTAGCATATATAGAGCAGATAGCTTATGGATTCAGGTTGTTAAAGTAAATTATGCTTATTAATCAGGCAGTTTCATTTAAATTCACAAGTAATTTGGGGACATTTCAGTTGAGTTTCCAGGAATGTGTAGTCCAATGTAAGTAATTGAGTCCATTTTTCCTCATAAACATATGTCACAATTCATTAAGCTAAGCAGAGTCTAACATCTGTCTAATAATCATTATAAAGACAAATAATAGTAATTTCCTAGCTCTTCAAACTTTCTGATATCGCAAAATGTTGACAGTAAGCTATTTTAACTGGAAGACAAAAACATTTCAATACTTCCTTGTGAATATATATTTTTACTTTTACCGTAGTGTCAAGAACTGTCTTTGAAATCTATGCATTACTTCACTTCTTTCAAGTCATTCATTTTACAGTTCAGATTATATTTTGTCAAAATGTCAATAGCATTTCAAGGGCACATTTAATATTTAAACTGATATTTTAAATTAATAGCTAATAGTTACCAAGTGAGTTTGTACAGAGTGTGAGGTAACTGCAAAGATAACATGTTGCAAAAAGTAATATGTATCTTTTCATATGCTCTAGAGACTGACAATTTCAAGTAACATATAAAATGTAACTTTTACAGTGCAGCCAGCTTGTGAAATCAGCATCTTAAAGTGAGTAATATTATTTAATCAGGCGGCTACATTTCAGTGCACATGTAGTTTGGGAACATTTCAGTTGTATTTCCAGGAATATGTAATTCTATGAAGATAAATCATTAAATATTTACAAATAATCCTATTATGTATTTATTTTACCTTGTTTAGGTTGTTTTTCATTTTAATAACTAAACAACATTGCTTTTTCTTATTATTTGTTATCTGTGAGGCTAAATGCACTTTGCAGATTCACAGTGTCCTTAGAAACTGCAGCAGTTGTTTACTGTTGCTATGGCAACACAAATAGAATGTGAAGAAAGCTTCACTTCTCTTAACCAACAGTACATTTTTCCCTCCTTTTTTATGTATTTGTTAATACTAAAAGGAAATAATTCAAAGAACATATATACATGAATGGAACATTTCAGAGTTAATCACGAACATGCCCCCAATCCCAATAAGCATAACAGTGACTATCATTAATCTAATAAATATTGTAAAAACAATTAATTAAGTTTACTATTCCAATTACTCTACCTTAAAACTAGATTATTTTAGACTATTATTTAATATATACAGACTATATTTGTATAGTAAATAGGAGAGAATTTAGAAAGGGAGACAAGATGCAGTTAAAATAAATAATGAGAAAAAAGAGAAGAGAGAAAGAAAAGAGAAAATTAAGAGAAAATACACATATACTATGTATTTTGATTTACACTATAAATATTTTATGTGCTATTTAAACCTCCTTCTGTGAAAGAAAAGTACCCTGTTTTATATACCTGAGGTAATGTGAAAACTCTCATGTGTCATCTATTTTCAAAAAATATAAAGATTCCAGTAGTTAATTACCTTTGTTTTAAAATTCCAAGCAGTAAAACTGGTAATTTAAAGTAATGTTAAAGCAATTCATATCATAGTAGATGCTTTGAGAGATTTGGCTGTAACAGTATCAGTCTTTTGCTTCTTCTTTTTGACATCTGTCCAGACATTTGTTTCTTTTGTTCTCTTGAGAGAAGGTGACATCCAATCCATATCTTCTGGTAAAGTAATCACATTATTAGTTTTAATAAATGAAGAGGCTTCCTCTAAGTCAATAAAAGTCCTCATCTCATTGGCATACAGTATTCGGTACTTTTCTGTTATCGGGGCAACACTTTCAACGCAAGCATTCAGCTGAAATCCAGAACTTTGACATGTCTATCGACCACATGTGTGTAAAAAGTATTTGGCCTAAAAAATTTTCTAAGCAAAAAATGAAGTTATCTGGGTAAACTGTCCACGTGCCTGGTTAACGGATGTGTCTTGCTACTGGATTTCAGCTGAGCGATGGCACTGAAAGTGTAGCGAGAAATGCTAAGAAATGTAAATAAATGCAGCAAATGTGGAAACTGTGGGCTTTCTTCATTTTTTATTTCTGTAGCATATCCAATCGTTATAATTGCCCTACCAGAAAGGAAAAATGAATGATCTCCCTGTACAGTGTCTTCTTAGTGTTAATGTCCTGTGTGCGGTACCCAAGTCATGAGGCGATTGACTATCACAGGCAACACCTCCGTGCAAAGCTCCTGTCAGTTCCTTCCCCCACATTCATCTCGCCGGGCTGTCCTGAAAATAACATTAAGTATGACACAGAAAAGAAGGAAAATAAGGGACACTTAGCCCCCCAAAAAAGAAAATTTTTCACTGTAAAGTTGAGCCATTCACACTTTGAGAGAATGCTTTAAAGTGTTCCCTTTTACGTGACATTGTGTTTTTATTGGTAATTTGCTCCTGTGGTTGCTGAGCCCTGAATGCTGTGTATTGTCATGTCTGTAAGGAGTTAATACAAACATCATGTAAATTGGATAAAAGTTAAAGAGGAAAGATGTGACTTCTACATTTTTGAGACATGTTAACATAAACACCTAAAAGATGAACAGCTGAAAGACATGTAAATAGAGTAGTATCGGAGCACAGCAACCGCTTTGAAGGTGTTGCCCCAATAACGGAAAAGTACCCAGTATTCTTATCTTAGCTGGATATGCAAGTTGCGCTTTGATGTTATTTTGTTTCAGAAACTTTATCATTGGCCACACTTTTTTCCTTTGTTCCATTATTCTAGATGAATAGTCGTTATCAAATCTTATCAGGCTCTGTTAATATTTTAGAGGTGCCTTCCTCCAAGCCAATCTTAAAATCAGTTCCTTGTCCAAGTATGAAAGAAATTTGATAATTATTGACCTAGGAGGAGAACTTGAGTTAGTGTCAGGTTTCCCAAGAGCTCTGTGTGCTCTTTCAATGCCAAAGGAAAGTCCTTCTTTTAAATTTAAAAATTCAGGGATCCAGCTTGATAAAAAGGAAATAATATCCTCACCTTCTGTGTTTTCAGGTAATCCGAAAATCCTGATGTTATTTCTCCTCTCCCTATTTTCCAAGTCATCTATTTTATTAACCAGTCAAGTGTTTTGTTCAAAAAGCAGCTCTTTCTGTGTTTTTCTTCTTCCTCAAGTCTGCTTTCTAAGTCATTTAGAGAAACCTCTATTCCTGTTATCCTTGTCTGGTGTTGTTGTAGCATTTCCTTGAGGGTGTCAGCCTGTTTTTGACTGCTTGTTTTAAGATTTTCCATGTTCTCTTTAAAATCATCCATCTTCAAAGACAACTCCTGCAGGGTAGATGCCATCTGTTGTAGTTCCTTCTTTAAGGCAGCATCCTGGTGAGAATTCTTTGAGTTGCTCATTTTAACAAGTGAATATATCGCCAAGCTTTTTGACAGGAAATTATTTGTAAAACTTCACCAAAGTTTCTTATTATGTAAATTAGTCCTTTATCTATAAGATTTTATACTTTGAAGAAAAAAAAGAATATTTTTTCCTGTCTTATTTAACTAGTTATATGGAGCTCTGAAATATTGCTGCTTTCAGTTAGCCATTCAGGGTCTGCCCCCCTATTGATGTACTCTTGATAAAATGGATAGCTGCATGGCTTAAAAATAAGATATGGCAAGTATCATACAGCAATTGGACTGTGACAATGTGAGGTATTGGCAGCTATGTCAGGAGAAGAAGGACAGTGGATGTTTAACATATCCCAGCACAACTATCTGGAAATTTATAAACAATTATATGTCATTTGTATAGCAAACTGATTTGTACAGATGCTTGTCTTGAAAAATGTATTTGTAAAGCTGCTTGTGTTAAAATGTACCAACAGTATGCCCTGTTGGACAGAAAAAGAAATATACATGTACTATTGTGACTGTTGAAATGTATATATTATAACAAAGGATACGGGAAGAGAAGAGGTTAGTCACAGTCCAGTTGCAGCTAACTTCGAAAAATGTTATGAAATTAAATTACTGGACCTAGGCCATAAAGATTGTATCTTACAGTTCTTAATACAGCCAGAGGCAAAAAGTCTGTACTAGGAAGATTTCTGCATTGTCTTTGGGTGAAGTAATTGCTACTCTAGATGAGTGGAGGTTTAAAATTGCTTTATAACTTCCAGGAGCTGAAGCAGATCTTAGCAAGGGTCTGTGTGTGTGTGTATATTGACACATATGTGCTAAATCATGACAGCTTCTAGCCAAGGGGTAGCACGGGAAACAGAAGTCAGATGACTATGTGTATGTGATGTCATTCTATAGTCTAGAACATAAATTATGTTTTAATACTAGGTGAGACTGAAGTCTCATGGCAATTGGTTTTTGGAACCTGACAAGGAAGGATACCTTACCTACTTCATCTTGCCTGGCTCTAGTAAGTGGCCAGGGTATAATCATTCTTTAGATTAGTTAGGAGGAAAATATAGTGAGATTAGTTAAGTATTGCTTTTCTGTAACTGTGTGAACCTGTCCACCTGTGTTATTTTTTAATATTTCCTGTGATTGAAACTCTAGTGTTTATTATAAACAGATATTTAGTATTTTCATGTTTTTTTATTATTTATTATTAAATATATTTAGGATTTTCATTGTGACTGGTCTTTACAGAATATTTTAATCTCTGAGAGAACTTTATATATATATATATATATATATATATATATATGTATATATATATATATATATATATATATATATATATATATATATGTGTGTGTTTGTATGGTGATAGCTCTGTTTACTCCTGAAAGCCTTGCTGTTGGTCAAAATAACATTTGCATTCATATTAATTTCACTCAGTATAATTGGGCACCCTTGTACGAGCCTTAGGGTAGCTGGCTTTAGAGTGTCTGGTGGTGGTGTAAATACATTATAGTCTGGGCAAAAGGGGGTATAGCTAGTAAATCTGTACCAACCTTTCCCACGTGTGTGTCTGAAAATCAAATCTCAAAGAGTGTGTGTGTGTCAGCTGTTTGGGGCAGGGACACAAAGCACTGGTTTCACAGAAAGGATGCTGGAGTACTTGGCTTGGATTGTAGGCTGAGATCTCAACTCTAACTGTCTGCGCCAGTGGGGAGTCTTACTGGGGACCTGGAGGGAGACAAATAGGGAAATCCAGACCCTGGAGAGAGTGTGTTCCCTGTGTGCTCTTAAAGGAAATTGTGCTTGATGCAGACAGCTGCATCTGGAAACACTGGGTGTATCCATTTTTGTTCCAAGTGAGCATCTCTCTCCAGTGCCAGTGGTGAGGATTCAGGTTTCTTGATTACTGATCCAGAGTGGGGACGTCACATGGACAAGTGAAATTCTTAGTTACAGTCAGGGTATCCCACAGGGCTCTGTCCTAGGCCCATGCTTGTTTAGCTTGTATCTTTCAGATCTATCTTTTTAATCTGAAGTGTTCTACGATCTGTATTCAGATGACTTGAAATTGATTAAGCTGATTACATGTATTACAGATAGGGCATGTCTGTAAAAGAACTTGACCATTTAAGCACAGGAGAATAATATGCTGACTAATACATCAAAAACTAAGCATATGTGATTTGGGAGACATAAACTGAAAGGTGAATATTTAATACAGCACACAATGATTGAAACTGTAGATTCATTTAAGGACCTCGGTATATGGGTAGGTCCACCTTTGAGTTTTTTCTAATCATATCAACCAATTGTTTAATGATAGTAATAGAAATATAGGTTAGATAAAAAGATTTATAAAGTCTAGAAAATCAGAAATTAAGTAATTGTTTATTACATTAGACCAACACTTGAGTAATGGATAGAAATATGGAAACCTTGTAAGAAAACAAGCATGAGTAAACTGGAAAGAGTATAGTGGAAATATACCAAGGGTATCCATGGACATGAAAATTTAAATTATTATGAAATACTAAAACATCAGAACTTGTATAGCATCTCATATAAATATTTAAGAGGAGACCTTATTCAGCTGTATAGGGCATTTACAGACAACTACTTCTGGGAATGTTTGGGGCGTTTCACACAGTTGGCCTTATTTTCTTTTTAAAAACAGTTTTACTTGCACTTTATTGCTGCTTTCCTTTTTTGCCTATAGTCACTGTTACATACATTTTAACTACTGCTGTTTCTGCTGCAACAAAACCAGACTCCTTCTTAGTTTGTTATAGCTTTCATCGTTTACCTTGAGTCACTCCTGCATAAGTTTTAACTGCTGCATTCTCTGCTGCCACATTACCTGGTTCGTTCTCTAGATGACCATTCTCTGCACCTCTGAAAATGTTATCTGTCATCTCACCACTTGAAACAGCAGAACTGTCAACTGGATAATCCTGCTGGATTATTTTCAACTGAACGCCATCTTCAGGCTCTCTTGATGCTAGTTCTTTTATCTGCACCACTCCAATGGACTCGCTTATTTCATTTTCCATTGAGACAACTAAAGACTGCTCATTTGTGTCATCCACCACACTGGAATCTTTATCTGCATTCTGATATTCCATATCAAACACCTTTTTCTCCAGTTCTCACTTTCCACCTCCAAACTCTCCATAGTCTTTTTCTCCTCCTCCATGCTACTGCTTCTGTTAGGTCTCTCCCTTCCTAATGTAGGAGCCCTCCAGTGCTATCTACCAGCTCTAAAGAGTCCAATAAAAAACAAACTGCAGTTCCTCCATGGAGAGAGACATGAGTGATTGTCCAAGGCAAACAGCAACACCAAATGCTTTAATATAAATAAAATCCAACACAAATTAACAAGTAAAGCAGCAAAAATCAGCAATGCGGCAACAGATATAAAATCTTAGTCATCAAGACAAACAGGATAATCACTTTCAGCTATGCCTTCATCAGATCCTGTTAGAGTAAAAACACACCCACTTTTATTGGATATTTGACCCAGTCAGATCATCTCCTTAGGTCACTGCCTTTTAATACCAGTTTTAAAGGAACCATACCATTACGTCTGGGGTTCCTATCTGCTCATAGATTTGCAATCCATTTGGTTTCTGCTATCTCAGTTTTATTGATTAAATCACCTCCTCTGGCATTGACATGCATCTTTTCTATAGCTAGAAAAGACAATTCATGTCCAGGATATTTCTGAATGTGATGTGCCAATGCATTTGTTTGTATGGCCAATCTAATATCACTGCAGTGACATAATATCCTTTTCTTTGAACTGTCTATTAGTTTTCCCTATGTAGAATGCCAAACAGCTATCACATCTAGCTCTAAAGAGTTGGGGAAAATCCATGGTGCCCTTGCAAAAAATGTCCTTAGTTAATATGAATACTGCTACAGATCTCCCCTGAAAAGAGGCCATTGATTTATTGAGACTAACCTGACCAATAAAGTGTAAATAAATATATATGGCTCTGTTTCATTTGCTCAAATGCTCATTTGAGTGAATCACAGTTGTTAGAAAACATTCTGTACAACAACTATGCTGCAAAATGTTTCTGCATTGGCCAAACCCCTATGGAGAGTTGGCCCCCAGACCCTCACTGCCATGGCTTAAAAAAAAACATACACAGTGAATTGGTCCTAGTACAATAACAAACATCTATAGACCTGGGGGTGCAACATGACTATAGCCATCATCAATCCACACATACTCTTCTCAACTCACTTCTATAATAATTTTTATGATCAGAAATGATACAATCACATATTGTTTGTAGACCTCTATGTTTTCTGTCAAATGTGATTCAGACAAATGAACATTCAGTCAAAGGACACAGACCCATACATATATATATATATATATATATATATATATATATATATATATCTATATATCTATATATATATATATATATATATATATATATATATATATATATATATATCTATATATATATATATATATATATATATATATATATATATATATATATATGTCATTGAGGTTGCCAAGAATCAAATTAATCTCACAGAAAAAAGCTGGCACAACTCAGATCAAACAGCAGCTGACCACACATTGCCATTTTTTTTTTCTGTGCAAGATTATGAACAGTAAAGAATGGGAAATTCGCCCTTTCTGACTGTAGTGTGATTTCCCCTGCAAAATAAAAAAATAACAATTTCTGTATTTTTCTAAGATTATTTTTGTTTTGAGCAGTTTTGCTTGATGTTTTAATGTTTGATTCAGCAAATATTATACTGAGTGTCCTATACCATTTCATATATCTCCAGAAATGGTCAGCATCAGTATACTGAATTGCTCCATTTTTTTTTAAATGGAAAATTGCACCCAAGAAATACACTTTCACTTATATGAGCTATTACATTGAAGATCTGTCAAGAGAAAAACAGACATATATATATTTAAATACAGACAGAGAGATAGACATAGACACATAGATATAAATACAAGTATGACTCTGTCATTGTCCATGTTGGTGTGAATGACCTGCGACGTACCTCCCTGGACTACATGAAAAGAGACATGGAGGAGCTTTTCAATCTTGTAGCTCAAGCAGGTATGACCCTAGCCCTGAGCAGCATCCTGCCATCACCTAGAATGATACCACAGTACAAGGACAAAATGATTGACTTCAACAATTGGCTAAGCTTCTGGTGTCATTCTAAGGGGATCCAGTATCTGTCTGCTTGGGATGACATGATCGACAGACCACAATGCTTTGCCAGAGATGGCTTGCACCTGTCGCCCTTGGGATTCCAGTTACTGGCTAAGGCTCTTGCCACCCCTATAGTGTCTTTTTTAGGCAAGGTTCAAATGACAAATTCACCACCGTAACAGGGACAAGCAAGCAAAATCTGAGGGTAATGCTACTCAGTGCTAGAAGTCTAAACCTCAAAATACACTCACTTGAGGCACTCCTTAAAATGGAGAACATCGACATCTGTGTAGTGGCAGAGACCTAGTTCAAGGCTCCATAGAGCACCCCTGTATTACCAGACTATAATTCATACCACACCTTTCCGCCACCTAACCTTGACCGAAACACTAAAGGTGGAGGCATGTCCATATTCATTAAGGATATCCACACCTCCAGGCTAGTTGCTCAGCATAATGCATCCAAGATTATCCAAGTGCAACTAACTCTGGGCAAGACTGCAATCCAAATTGTAGCTTGCTACAGATCTCCCACCATTCCCCAGCATTCCCACTCCTCATTTCTTGTTACACTGTAAAATATTAGGGTACAACCAAACACCCTAATAATGGGCAATTTCAACTACAACACCATTAACTGGGAAAACTACTCATGTACCAACTCTTTTGCTCAACGTTTTCTGGAATTCATAAATTCCAATGCCTTGAGTCAAGTTATCCACACCCCCACCAGGGGCAGCAATATCCTAGACCTGGTCATTACCAACATGGGTAACCGGTGTTCCACACCAGAGGTCAGTCCCTCGTTGGTCAGATCCGACCACAAGCTAATCACCCTAGACATCCACATCCCACTCCCACCCCCTATTATGGAAACCACAGTAAAAAAGTTCTCCAAAGCCAACTTAACACTTCTTAAGACAGAAGTGGCAAACTTCACAACACCCATGCAGACAGACAATAGAGGTATGACTGCTGAATCCTACACAAATGCACTTTATAAACACTTACACAAGTGCATGGATTGTCAAACCCTAACAGAACCAAGATGCTATCCACCAAAAAAAGGGAGCCAATCTGGTGGTCCCCTGCCATAAACAAATTCTACAACAGAAGAAAGAAACTGTTGCAAAAAAGAGTACAATCGCATGACTGGAGGAACTCCCTGGTCAGCCTCAGTAAGAAGCTGAGATCCCTCAAAAAATCCTCCAAAGCTAGTACCGAAAACAAAATCACCACTGATTCTAAAGACAACCACAAAGCATTCTATAGCTATGTCAAGAATCTCAATGGCAACACTCAGATCTTCTCTGAGTTACAGCATAATGGCACTAAATATACAGAACCAACTAATATTGCCAACATCCTGGCAGACAGGTTCAGTGCTAACTTTACTCCCCTCTCATCTCCTAAAGGGTCCATCTCTATACCGGAAGAATGCAAAGTTCCTGTAATCATGGCTGCACAGGTAAAAACCTCACTCTCCAAAGCCAAGAACACAGCATCCATGGGACCTGACAACATCCCAGGCTGCATTCTACACGAACTACAGAATGAACTGGCACCCCACCTAAGTACCATGTTCAATCATAGCCTTACCTCAGGCTTTGTACCCACTGAATTGCGCACAGCGACAGTCATCCCACTCCACAAAGGGGGAGCCACCACGGACCTCGGGAACTACCACCTCACTAGCCTGATGAGCCTGGACTGCAAGGCTATGGAATGTATCATCATGGAACTTATAAACAATTGCATTGGTAATCTCCAAACTCTGGACCCCACCCAGTTTGGGCTTGTAAAAGGCAGATCATGTCTCCTAAACCTGGCAGACTTCTTTGAAGTGGTCACAAAAGCCGTAGATGAGGGTAAGGTTGTTCACACAGCCTATCTAGATCTCACCAAGGCTTTCAACACCATTCCCCCACTCTGGAAGTATAGATAAACTCACTAAACTAGGTATAAATCTCTATGTCACAAGATGGGTTGCCAACTGGCTCACTGACAGAACCCAAACTGTGAAAGTAGCAGACTCCAAAACTGACTTCAGATCATTGACAAGTGGAGTACCACATGGTTCAGTCCTGGGTCCTCTCCTGTTTGGTATCTACGTCTCTGAAGTACAGGCTAACACAGAAGGTCTTTGGCTAATGAAGTTCACAGATGACTCCAAACTAGGAGCCATAATCGAAACTCCTAATGATGTGGACATCCTACAAAAGGACCTCACTGAGACAGATGCCTGGTGCCAAAGCCATGGCCTCAAGCACAATGCCAAAAAGTGCATTGTCATCCCTTTTGGTAAAAACTCTGTACCCATGAACTACCACATAGGCGGTGGTCTACTTAATACTGAAAGTGTGATAAGAGACCTTGGGACACAGATGGACAGTAGTCTCTCCTTTGATAATCACATCACCAAAGTAGTCAGGAAATCCTTCTACATGGCACACCTCATCACAAAAGGTTTCTCATCCAGGAAAAAAAGGGTCATTGTTCCCCTCTACTTTTCACTCATTAGACCCATTATAGAATACAGTGCCCCTTTTGGTATGTACCTCACAAGACATCTACAACAACTGGAAAGGCCGCAGAAATACCTTACAAAGAGGATTACCAGCCTCAAACAGATGCCCTATGCAGACCGTCTCAAAAAACTCCAGCTTTACTCCATAGCATATCGCCTACTCAGAGGCGATCTCTGCCTAACATACAAAGTTATGTCAAACCCAGAGCTGTTGGACATGCTCCACTTAAAGAAATCCCAATCCCTCCAAGCTCCACGCTCTAGGGACCTAAACCTTATCACAACAATAAACAGAACATGCTGGAGGGATAGATTCCTGTCCCAGAGACTTCCCATACTCTGGAACAAACTACCTATCTATATCAAACAAAGCTCCTCATTAGCACTCTTCAAGAAAAATCTTGATGATTGGATGGGAGATAGGAAATTCACCCTAGGGATCACTTCTGTGGCTCTGCTCGACAGGGGCACAGGAAAATAATTTTCTTGGGTGGCGAAAGCCAGGGTACCTTTTTGGCTGGCTTATATAGGCCCTAGGCCCAATACATATATATATATATATATATATATATATATATATATATATATATATATATATATATATGGATTCGTATCACTTCACTGAAAGACCATTTCACTGACACTCATTTCACTGAGACCAAATCACCTAAAGTTTGTTTCACTGAAAGTTCATTTCACCTATAACACTCATTTCACTGACAAGTAGTACTCTAAGGCAAGTCAAAGGTATATGTCCTTTTTCCCCACTGTAGTACGATCCTGGTGTTAGTATATATAGTTGGAGGGGTGGGGGGCATACCCCCCACTTAATTTGGTTTTCTGTTGTCTGGTTTTGTTTTACATTATTTGGTAAAACCCAACTAGGTGGGGGGCTATGCCCCCCACACCTCCCAATGTGGGGGGGCTATGCACCCCACACCCCCCTAACTATATATACTAACACCAGGATTGCACTACAATGGGGAAAAGGATATTTACATTTGACTTGCCTTAGAGTACTATTTGTCAGTGAAAAGAGATTTAGGTGAAATGTGTTCTAGGTGAAATGAACTTTAGGTGATTTGGTCTCAGTGAAATGGTCTTTTCAGTGAAGTGATATGAATCCATATATACACATTTTTTCTTGGAAGGCCAATAATGGAAAATGGATTAGCTATCTAGACACATTGCAAGATTTTAGAAGTAAATATTTTAGACGCAAACTAGATAGAAAACTTCTCAAATGGAGAATCAGTGGTATGAAGTGAAACAAAGCAGATACAAGTTTTATGTCCGCACACATTACATGCTGAAGAAAGAAAGGTGATACTACATAGCAGTTTTTTTATTTAGTTCCTTGTCTTTGGCATGGTATGGTATGGTATGGTATGGTATGGTATGGTGTGGTATAAGTGCAGTTGTGCTAACAGAGATGAACATTTGGCACAAAAGTATTGCTACTTCTTAAGAAAAGTATATGAAAAAGAAGCTAGGCAGGCAACTGCATAACATCATAAGAGAATGGTTTTACATTGTGAAGATATACTATTTCCGTGAAAAGAATTCCATTTTATTATTTGTGAGCACTGACTTTAATTTATTACACTTACTAAGGTGACATTATCACACTTTGCTATCAAGGCTGCCATTTCATGAACCACACACATACACACACACACACACAAATATATATATATATATATATATATATATATATATTTATTTTACATTTGTTGACCGGGATAGTCCGACTGGATGCATGCCCATTTTCAGCGGAGGCCCGGGGAGAAAAGCTCCAAGGGTAAGCAGATACAGCATTACATAATACCAGCATTACATATTACAAACAGACTATTTACAGAGATTACATAAGTAAGCAAGTTAAACAAGTTCCACAGGTTACAGTTAATCCAGAGCACAAGTCAGGATTAAATTAAATTACACAGTAAACTGGTTAACAGATTTTTACACATTCTAGAGAGAGTTAGCCAGGCTTGATACATTGACATAGCCAGTTAAGTGACAAATGTTGTTTGAGTCTAGTTTTAAACTGACCTAAGGTGGAAAGTAAAGTAATATCAGCTGGAAGAGAGTTCCAGGATCTACTTACAGAGTTTGCAAAGAGAGAATCACCCGCTGTGTTATTAATTTTGCTAGTCTGAATTAGTAGTTTGTTAGAGGATCGAAGCGGTCTAGGATTGTTATAGGGGGTGATAATATTTTTAAGTGCAGGAGTATTGTCCGGATTATAGAGGATTTTATAGGCCATAATCAGTTGGTTATACTGGATTAGGATGGGTAATTCAAGCCACCCAAGCTGATTTAGATTGATGCAATGATGTGTCCTAAAAGGCAGCCCAGTGGCAAACCTGGCAATGTGGTTGTAGCAAATTGAGAGTTTGTTAAGGACAGTCTTGTTTAAATTCGAGTGTAGAGGGGATGCATACAGAATGGTTGAAAGAAGGTGAGAGCGAGCTATGACAATTTTAGCTGGAGGGGTTAGGAAGGCTTTTATTCTGTAAAGTGACCCTAGTTTTTTATTGATGGTTTTGATAGTTTGGTTAACATGTATGTCAAATTTTAGATTATTGTCTATGATGACACCTAATAGTTTTGAAGATGGGTCATATATATATATATATATATATATATATATATATATATATATATATATATTTAAGGTGGAGGTGGGGTTACATTAAGCATCAGCTCTTTCTTATTTGCAATGGTGATGGACAGGTTGGCAGATGAGATCAGACAGGTGTCCCCATGGACTATGATGTTTGCAGATGACATTGTGATATGTAGTGAGAGTAGGGAACAGGAGGAGGAGACCCTTGAGAGATGGAGATATGCTCTAGAGAGAAGAGGAATGAATGTCAGCAGGATTAAGACAGAATATATGTGTGTGAATGAGAGGGAGGATAGAGGAATGATGAGGATTCAAGGAGTAGAGGTGGCGAAGGTGGATGAGTTTAAATACTTGAGGTGAATAGTTCAGGGTAACGGTGACTGTGGAAGAGAGGAGAAGAAGAGAGTACAGGCAGGATGGAGTGGGTGGAGAAGAGTGTCAGGAGTGATTTGTGACAGATGAGTACCTGTAAGTGTGAAAGGGAAGGTGTACTAGAGGGTAGTGAGACCAGCTATGTTATATGGGTTGGAGACAGTGGCATTGACAAAAAGGCAGGAGTTTGAGCTGGATGTGGCAGAGTTAAAGATGTTAAGATTTGCACTGGGTGTGATGAGGGTGGATAGGATTAGGAATAAGTATATTAGAGGGTCATCCCAGGTTGGAAGGTTTGGAGACAAAGCCAGAGCGGCAAGATTACGTTGGTTTGGACATGTGCTGAGAAGGGATGCGGAGTATATTGGGAAAAAGATGCTAAGGATGAAGCTACCAGGTAACAGGAAAAGAGGAAGGCCTAAGATAAGGTTTATGGATGTGGTGAGAGAGGACATGCAGGTGGTTGGTGTGACAGAGCAAGATGCAGAGGACAGGAAGAAATGGAAACAGGTGATCCGCTGTGGCGACCCATAACGGGAACAGCCGAAAGAAGATGATGATGAATGTTTTATTGTTCCATAAGTTGCACAGGAGAAATTGTAAATAAATACAATATATATTATCCTGCCACTTGTATATTATATCCAAATGTGAGCGTTTTAAAAGTGTCATACAGTTTGTGCTTATGGAGCATAACCACAATAAGTGGTGGAACACAGTCATGAAGCAATACATATTTATTGGATCAACACAGGTTTTGCCCTTACTTCAGGTTTTGAGTTGGTATGAGCTGTTTGTTGGGGGTTAATTTACCGATGGATATAGTGCTCACATATCCACTTGTGCCTAGAAAGGGAAGTACATTGCTTATTTCCAGTTGTCTAAAGAGAGAAAAATGTCAGTGTGGAAAAAATGTTGAGCTTGGATGTTTCATATGACTTTATAACCCAGAGAGGCACAGTGTGTGTGTGTGTGTGTGTGTGTGTGTGTGTGTGTGTGTGTGTGTGTGTGTGTGTGTGTGTGTTCATATGACTTTATAACCCAGAGAGGCACAGTGTGTGTGTGTGTGTGTGTGTGTGTGTGTATGTGTGTGTGTGTGTGTGTGTGTGTGTTTATTACAGCGTGAGACGGAGATACTGATACTGTAGAAGATCAGGTCATGCCCTGCTATAAAAACTAAAGTTTTGCATGTTGTATTACAGTCAGTTATCATTTAGCCAAGAGTCTGCTCTTCTGCTCTGACATTTAATTAAGCAATAACTGATGAGTGGGTATGGGTATATTGAGAATTTACTAACAGTTGGCATGGTTTAATTATGAGTCAGTTATTGCTATTATACAATGACATTATTTAAGAAAGAAATCACTTTCCTTAAATAATGCCTTTGTATAATGGTGCCCTTGCATTCCTCCATTCCTACTTTCGTCCTCATTTGTTGCTGTACTGTGCATGTATATGCATGTTCCCATGCTTGCACAGTACATCAATGCAATGGAAAACAAGCAATGGAAAAAGGAGGATCTCTGTTGCTTTTTTTTTTTTTTATAAGATCTGGACAGTTTAGAGGTATGAGAGACACAGGGAGGAAATACAAGGGAAATCAACTATGTTTCTTTAGTTTTGCAGAATGTACCTGATTTTTATTTTATTTGCTCTGCTCTCCATACATACCTCTCAACCTCTTAGCTTAAGACGTGGACAAACCCATAAATAAAGGGGGGACAAAGGCTCCGAAATAGGGACAGATGTTAAATGTTGTACTTATAGACTTAGGAAATTGTGAAAATAATAAGATTTGTATTATTGTGTATTGTCTGAAGGATATAAAGTCTGAAACTGAAATGCATGTCATTATTTTGTAACTTCATTCCTCAGTGATTTGTCAGAAAACCACAAATTTTATGAGAAATAGACCAGAAATATGAGCAAAACTCTGCATAGTTGAGACTAATGCCTCTATACCATATACTAATAGAAAAAGTCTGGCCACTCAAGCGACTGGACTTTTTTCTGTTGGTATATCCTCAATTTACAATGGACACATTGGTTGGGCTGACCAATCAGCGTGCACATTTTTGAATACTAATAAGCTATCATTGTGTAATTAGACAATAAATCACAATACAAGTGATGTGTGGGGAGATAAGTTAAATCCAAAGAGGAAAACAAGAAATTATCATTTGTTATTTGTTAGTCTAAACAAGTAATTTTTATGAGATAGATGTTTTGGTTAACAGAAAATGTGAATTTTATTTATTTATTTATTTTATTTTACATTTGTTGACCGGGCTAGTCCAGCTGGATAATTTCCATTTTCAGTGGAGGCCCGGGGAGAAAAGCTCCACAATTAAAACAAGGTTAAACATTTAAGCAACAATGCATACATTTTAGTGTAGTAGAAAATACAGCGAAAAAAAACAGGTAAAAATCAAATAGCCTAAGCTATATATTCATATTTTTTTTTTTTTTTTTTAGAACAGTACAGTAATTGTAATTGTAATTGTAACAGTAATTGTAATTGTAATTGAATTTGTGACATCCAGTTCACAATGAGGAGAAAGGCAGGGACTAGCAATAGAATAAGATATAAGTTTAGAGTGTGTGGCTGTTGTGTGAAGTTACTACACCACACATCCTGTGGTTTAGTTAACAAAGAAAGTGAGAAAGTGAGAAAGAGAGAGAGTGAGACAAAATGTGTTGTCATATCAGTCTAAGGTTCTGCCAGACATCTCTGAAGAACAGCAGTAATGAACACAGTTATGTTATATTGTTAAAACTGTCTGAATATTAAGGCCTTACTGACTATGTTTATGTTGACTACTGTTCTGACTAGAATGTTACCTTATGTGACAAATAAAACAAAAGTGTTGCAACACAGATCTCAGTAATCTTAAACGCTACTGTTAATGTTCAGAAAAGCCAGCAGTTTCCATTTAGGGTAAATTCATCATAAAATCATAACGTGTTGCTCTTTAGTACACCTTATTTGTGTTCACTGTAAGTTGCTCAGAGAGAAAAGTTTCTTAAGCGCTACAGTGTCTCATAAAAACAATATCCATGTTCAAACCAGCAGTCATATTTAAGAAGTGACTTAGCTTAACCTCCATCTTTCTTCTTTCTAAGGGTATAAGGAAATGCCCTTGAAGAACAATAGCTGTCATATGTGAAACAGAATGATCAGACTGGGAATAGGGTACTGACACTGGCTTGTCAGTCATTTTGTTTGTAATTGTGTGCCTGTTATTTTAGGTCTGAGTGGCTGGCCTGTCTGTCCTATATTACCTGACTCTGGATATTTCCTACATTTGGTAAGATAAATCACATTTCTGGGAGTGCATGTAAATTAACCCTTTACTTTGAAACTTCTGTTCTGTGAAATTATGTTGGAAGCTATAAAAATCATGTAACATGTTTTGTATCTTGGATGGGTACAGGGTTTTGTTCTACGTGTTTTGCTCTCGTCTAAGTATGCTTTTAACAAGAAGATTCTTTAGATTTGGGGGTTGTTTAAATGCCAAATGCCGGAGTGCTTGAAACATCTCTCAGCTCATCATTCTCACTAAACTACAATAATACGCTGACTGCACAGTCAGTAATGAAGAGTGATAATTGGTAAACAGCACAGCCTGATGAAATGTAGGGAAGGAGATGGCAGAGTAAGAATAATGACAATTATACCAAGGATCACATCATTTAGCCAATCGGTGGCTGACTCTCACCACAGTAAAATTTAATTTAACCCTTTCTGAATAAGACTTCTCAAGAAGAATACGTAGCAATCTTTAAGAGTAAGAACAACCATGTGCATCTTTCCTTCTCTGAGCTGTTTTATGCACAATGGGGCATGGAGGTGAACTTAAGAGAGGAAACCATCATGTTAAATTTACCTCTCACAAACACCAAACATTGGGCACTGATTATTGACTTAATAGTTGAAGTAGTATACAAAAATAAATTAACTACATGAATATGTAAAATAAAAGAAAATGCATTCTGCAACAGATCTAATCTCACTCTCAGATCATTTATTTTCATTTCTAGTACAGTGGTTGCAAAAAGTCAGAGCCCTCAAACCGTGCATAAAGCAATAAGGTTATTGTATACTAAGAACAGAGACAGTAATAAAGCTTTTGTATGATAATATGTGAAGTTACTTCATCACTCATGATAAATTTAAAAATAAGTCATGCACATATGACACATTTATAGCTCTCAGAGCATACTCTTCAGATACTCTCATCACACATTGTTCAGACACTGATTCATAAAGATGTATGCTCCCCCTCACACCTGCATGCATAACATAACAGTTCTGTCTATGTAGGGGAGGACTCTGAAAACTGTGTTACGAGGTAATTTAAAACAGCTATTATGGAACCACAGTTAATGGAAAGGGTACTGTATCTGTCTGTATGTACATGTGTGTGCGCGAGGAAAGGAAAAAAGAAAGGAACATAAATGATGCCTTTAAATAAGCTGCTTAAATAATGTAGCAGCATTACGTGTCCCTAAAGAACCTATCAGTCGTGCTGACCTAATGGAGCAGCAGGGTTACTGTGAAAGGAGAAAGAATAAATCTCTTCTATAACATAAACAGAAACTTACACAAAACTGCATTTTCATCAGTATTATTAAACAAATAAGGTCAATACAATAAATTAATAACACAATATGATGCTATCAGTGAAGAATGAAACACTAGAAAGGCTATGAGGAACTTTCCTTAACATACGTTGATACCTCATCTGCACAAAGTACAGTATACAGAAAACTCAAAGAAATAGTAGTGACACAATGGCAATAATCAATAGTAGGGTTGGGATTGTGCAGTACATTACCCACATATGCTTCTGTTAGTCCACAAGGATGGGAGGGTGGCCTAATGGTTAAGGTGTTTGCCTTACAAACGCAATGTACAGGGTTTGAATCTCACAGGGGATAATTGGCTAGGCTTAAAATGTCTCGCTAGGGCAGTTAGCCTAGTACTAATCTATGAACCTATGCAGTGTAACTCAACACTTGTGAGAACATATCACAGAAGTTCCACTACTGATTATTGTTTAATTGCACCATGCATCATGATACCCAGCCAATCAGCAGCCTGATCTGATTCTGATGAAAGTTTAAAGGAGAAAAGCGACATTAGATAATTACTCTTCTCTTGTACTTTTTTTTTTTTGGGGGGGGGTCAGCATTTAGGACTCATTATTGCAAGTCCCAACATTTGAAAAGGGAGTCTGAAGCAGCTGATCAGAATGTTAAACTGAATGTCCCAGCAAGAATGTTGTTTACCTGTAACTTCCATGGGGATCTTCAGCCTGAGACAAGACTTAGGATAAAAGCTTCAATTGTTTACTAATTAAAAATAAAAAAACTCACATCAGTAAACTGTTCCCGAAACAATCCTGTGGCTGCCTTCAATTTGATAAGTGTTCAGACAGAATTAAACTAATTCTATTCCTTGGTAATCAACTGTTCATGCTCAACAGTCAAACAGCTTATTTATATGAACACACACACACACACACACACACACACACACACACACACACACACACACACACACACACACACATACACACACACAAACACACACACAGATGCTCACAAAATGTCACTCTTAGTTTAACTATATAATAGAAATATCACCTTGCTTGGATTGGAATTGTAGTTTTAATTTATTCCCTTCTGGTCTGGCCATTTGATTCATCAAGCTTTAAACTTGGGATCAAATGTAAATAGTCAGGAGTAAATCTTAGATTTGTACTCCCCTCTGCATGGTGTTATTTCTACAATGACACAAGAGCTGTAGTAAATAACTAAGGTATTATTTTGAATTCTATATTCTAATTATGAAGGTTAAAATGTATGCTGAAAATAAACAGCCTTTCATTAAAAGATTTAATGTAAATAAGGATTATTCTGGCCTCAAGCATCCAACAGAAACTACATGATGCACAAGGGTCAAACTGTTATAAATTCTGGATTCATTTAAATTTCATCACCAGCATCCTGTATGCCACTGTAGACAGATTGTTATTGCTTTAAGAAATATATATAAAGAAGAGGGACTCTGTAGGATTCCAAAAAGAAACCTGTAGGGGCTGAGCATGAAATAAGGTGTTCTGTACTTACACAAACTATTCAGAAGCATACTTTAGAAGTAAACAGGTCTTAATTTAGCAGTGTACTTAAAACACACTGCACCTACTGAGTGCACTGAGGTCTGTAATACTCTCAGACAGTATAGTCTTCAGTACTCAACACTGCTGTAGCTGGCACTAATCTTTCCTCAGCAAAGATCACATACATAACAATAACATAATCTTTAAGACAGTGTCTCTTGTTCAGAGGAATGACTCCTCTGTTACATTCTAGACATCTTCTTAATACCCTCCCTAGATGGCAAACTAGTTTAAATTACAGGAAGGTTACTAAAAAGGAGAGAGACCCCACCATACCAAGCCAAGATATTATTACAATAAATTAAACAGACCTGAAGTCTCTGTCAGCTCACAGGGCTCTACTAAACTGAATACTAGTAAATTATGTCTGTGGCAAATGCACACATTGATACTGTTCAGTCCTGGACAACAAATCTCCCATTGTAAATTATACATCTCTAAGTGCTGGAGATAGTGTTCAGACATTAGTGTGACTGCCAAGTCCTCAAAGTCGGCATTTGGCCAAAGCAGGCTTTTTTTAGATTAGGTATGGATAAGCTCCTTGAATTAGGGGAGGGGTGTGAGTTTGTCCCCCCTTAGGAAAAAAGTATTTCTGAAAGCCATGTCATGCCAACCACAGTTTTTGTTATATACACAGCTTTCAAAGAAATAGTTTGTAGATGAACTGCTGTGTATCCACTGGAGATACATAGTCAATAACACACTGATGACAAAATACTATATATATATATATATATATATATATATATATATATATATATATATATACACACACACACACACACACACACACACACACACACACACACACACACACACACACACACACACATACATATACAGAGAGAGAGAGCTATATATCTATATATACAGAGTTCTATCAATATATCTATATATAGATAGATACATATATGAATATACATATGTAAGGCTAATTCAGTGTAGCATATCAACCAGTAAGGTTTTGAAAGGTGGGAGAAATACCCAGTGAACACCCAATGAAAACCAAAGCAGATTTCATATTTACAACTATAGTTTATTTAAAGCCACAAGACTTTACATTTAATGGCCAAGAGAAAATACTGACATAAAGCACTGACAATGAGAATTGTTATCATCATAATCCTATTGGCTGACGTAGGCTCCAGTTCTAATGGATTTCAGCTTTCAACAATAAAACCAGGCATGAGCCATGACTCCTTACAGGATTGTAACAATCCTTTCCATTGCATGTAAGGCTGACAGTAACTTAGATGCTGAGACAGGCTAGAGGTTACAATATAAATGACAAATAAGTCCACAATGATGGACAGCAATAAAACCTGTGGTGTTTTGGAATATAACAAAGCATGGATCAGCACAGCAAAAAAGTGTGTTGATACCTGACAAATGTAAGGTGTCAGCACTGAAGCTGTACTATGCATGAAAGTCATTAAAGAATGAATATGTCACTCACAGTGAAGTCAGTACAGCAATTATCAAGCCACTTTCTAATATATTGACAGTATAGTAATGGAGAGTGGTGACACAAGTATTATTTAAAGTGCAAGAGGTTATAAAGCACATTCCTAGGAAATATAGGATATGTGCAGATAGAGGGCTACAAAGTAAAATGGAAAAAGTCCTCTGAGGAATTGAACCCAGCACTCACTCTTTTTCATGCTTTATATAACTGCATTATCTAGGTCAGCCACTACAGCACTCAGGACCTAAGAGTGCTCAAACATATATCTAGGAAATGCTGAACATGTGGCAGTCTGCAAACACAACAGTTATGACAAGAGATACAACTCACATGGTATGTGAAATCAGCAGGCAGTTGTAATAACACAGTAAAAATCAATGTATAAGTGCATAGATCCAGCAAAGGATTTGAATAATATAATTAACTGTTTATTTATGTGAAATCGGAGTATTCATTAACGTTTTGCTCATTGCGTAACTAATGGCATTTCTGTCATTTTTGCCATTGGATGTTGACTGCTATATCTTTGCCACTACTACTGACCATCAGCATTACTCTCTAGCAACTGTTGCACTCAGATAATGATTAGCACAAATTATTTGATCAGTCTATGTATGACTTTTGTTTGTCTGTTGTACTTTTTAGTTTAAGCATACTTTGGACATAAGACTGTTGGACAGTGTTAGATGAAAAGGTGATGCAAGAAGAGTTTCAGACAAGGTTGAATGCATGATAGCACAGAAAGATATACACACACACACACACACACACACACACACACACACACACACACACACACACACACACACACACACACACACACACACACAAATGTATTTGAGCCCCTGCCTGTTTCCTGATATGTGTATCATTATGGCATATCACTGAAACAGTGGTAGAAAATATGATTAAAATGAGCATTTCAGAGGAGCACAACACATGACAGCAGGGCAATTTAAAGGTACCCCCCATGGGTTTGAAACCTTGTCCCTTTTTCAAAGATGTATTCCAAACAACTGTATATTAGCAATGCATAGCACTGAAACAGTCATATAAACTGAGACTGGAAAACAAATTTCAGGGTAACACAGCACATGTGAACAGGACAAGAAAAATATACCTACCTAGTTTCAAACCACTGCCTTTTCTCTTACATACTGTACAAGCCAGGGTATTAGCATTTGAACTCACAGATCACGTATACCGTAGAGGTCTGAATATTCCCATTTTAGATAAATGTGGATAAAGTATTGAGGAGTGACAAGTTAACAGAAAACAAAATAACCAGCAGTGGAGATTACCACCCATCAGGTATTGCACAAATTGACTGAGGCATGTAAGTTTTCACCTACACCTATCATGTTTACTTGAGTTCATATTCATATGGCATGTAACTAGGGCATGATAATGATTTTTGTTAATATGGCACATAGTAGGCAATAATGGATTTGAACCCCTGTCTGCCTAACTATATTCCCTCTAGAACCATGTGTTGTCCACTGAAGCTATAGCTGATGTAGCAGTGAAGGCTGGAAATAGGACACATTTCAAGGGAATGTTACACTACTCTGGAAGAATTTAGAAGGAACATTGTATTCTATAAGTAATGAGGTGGGACTCACAATCTTGCTCTTAATGCACTGACAATGTAGACATGACAATATAAGTACAAAGACAAATGGAAGTTGTGACAATGTAAGTAATACTGTAAACGTATATCAATGTCACCTGGCTTTGAGAATCAACACTCACCTCATTTCCATGACATAAGCTGAGGTGAGATGTCTAAATGATTTTACTCAGTTTTTGCCACTGGATGAGAAGTGCCATTTGTCTGTGCTTACTTAAGAACAGCAAAGTTGCTCTGTGCAACATTCATACACATTAAATTGCCAATGTATGAGTTTTCTCATTGTTAACTCCCTTACTGGACATAAATGTGCTGTGATAATGTCACCATAATTCATTATTGCTTGTTGACCATGTAATAATGAAAAAATGTGTATGTTGTGAACAGCATACAGCAATAAAGGGATCAAAGCCCACACCCTACAGTATTTCCAATTTATGCATCAGTGACAAGCTAGAGCATGCACTATACATTCCCTTATTACTAATATGCATTGTACCTATGTTTTGCAAATTATGGATTGATTATCTCACAATTACAATATACAGCTGACTGTATTTGAACCCATGTCTACCTAAGTCACATTTTCTAGATGTGTGTACTAATTACTGACAGAATATGTTATGCAACATTGTCTGAGAATGAAAATGAGAAGTGTTAAACAGATTACAGCACTCAGGGGAGCAAAACCGTTCTCCACTCAAACTGTCACATTGAAGTAGTACACATTTACTCATATTTGCTCTCTAAGTCATTACTGCATGAAACACTTTTCACATTTTTACAATATACATGTTACTAGATTCAAACCCCTGTCTGCCTAACTCACATTCATTTAAAATTGTGACACCAAAGAAGAACTTATACCACACTTGTCAGAAAGAACACATTAGTAGGGACATTGCCAAAATGTTGTGTCATAAGGAAAAGGAGCATTGCTATTCAGGGGATCAAAACCCTCTCTGTCAAACAGTCACATCAAAGTAATATACCTTGCCTCATATTTAATCAGTAGTTACTTACTGTATGAGACACACTGTTTTGCATACTGCAATGACATGCACCTCAAACCTCTGCCTACCTAAGTCACATCCGCTTGACCTGTGTTTTAGCTACTGATGCAACAAAACAAGTTGTGCAACAATTGTCAGACAACACACATTTGAAGGGATGTTATCAACAGTGTGTGAAATGAAAATGAGTAATATTAAACAGAGTACTGCACTCATGGAATCAAATCCCTCTTCCTCTCAAATCAAAGTAGTACACATTAATGCCTATGTGTTTCCTAAGTCATTATTACATAAGATGCTTTTCATTTTATTTATTTTATTATTTTTTTTAATTTACATTTATTTTACATTTGTTGACCGGGCTAGTCCAACTGGATATATGTCATTTTCAGTAGAGGCCCAGGGAGATAAGCTCCAAAATAAAAAATAAATTATTAAAAAATTCATTTGACAGTTACAAAGAATAACTTTTTGCACATTGATACAGTTCTTTTCAATATGAGAAAGTACAAATTAAAAACATATGACAAAAGAGTTAATTTCCTATTCCAATCTATAGTAGGAAATATCATCTGGTTAACGCTCTTCCAAAGTAATTTATAGCTGATTATTTAGCTTGTATTTACCATTATAGCAGAAGTAAATAACTTGGTCTAAGAAGAGAAAGTAGAAAGAATGAAAAAGTGTAACAAACAAGTAAAGGTTAGTTGGGGTTACAACTAGGACATAGCCAGTTAAGTTTCTGTCTGAAAATTGATAGGGAGGAAAGTGATGTAAGATCACTAGGAAGTAGATTCCAGTTTTTCCCAACTGTATTTGAGAAGAGAGAGTCCCCTGCCATGTTGTTGGATTTGGTTGTACAAACTAGTAGTTTATTAGAAAAGCGTAAGGTGTTCAGATTTTTGTAAGGACAGATCAGGGAACATAGTACTGGAGTCTTATGAGGCTGGTAAAGGGTCTTATGGACAGTTGTAAGTTGGTTAAAAATTAGCTGATTCTGAAGGTCCAGCTAACCTAGCTGTGATAGATTCTGACAGTGATGGGTTCTGATGGGTTGTCCACTGGCAAATCTGGCAATGTTATTGTAGGATTTAGTTAGTTTCACGAGATTATGTTTAGACAGGTTAGCATAGATAGGAGAGGCATAAAGAAGTGTAGAGATTAGGTGGGAGTGGGCGATAGTAGATCTGGCTAGTGGAGTAAGGAATAGTTTAATCCTGTAGAGGGAGCCCATTTTTTTTGTTGACAGTTTTTACTGTATTGTTTATATGAGTATCAAAGGAGAGGTGGTTGTCAATAGTTACTCTTATGAGTTTGGTTGTTATATCAGGAGATATGAGTGCTCCATTTCTAGATGTAATTGAGAAATTAATTTGGGTGGATTTACGGGTAGGAGTAAATAGTAGGAGCTTTGTTTTTTTAGAATTCAATAGGAGGCAACGTTGAAGAAACCATGTTTCAACTATACTAAATACTGACTAAGTTTTTGATTGCAGTTCAGATGAGGATCTGTCTGAGCAAATTATTGTCGAGTCATCTGCATATTGTATACAAGTGGCATGCATGCAAAATAGCTAGGTATAGATCATTGATGAAGACTGAGAAAAAGAGAGGGCCTAGAATGGAACCCTGAGGGACACCTAGAGTAACAGGCAGGTGGAAGGATAGGTGATTCTCCCAGAGAACTGCTTCATACTTCTATGATGTGCACATTGTTAGGTTAGAACCCCCTCATACCTCTCAGCTATACAGATTTTCACAGAATATCCGGATTTTTCTCATATTTTAGTCTGTTCCTCATAAAATCTGTGTTTGTCTGACAAATTACTGAGATGATCTGAGGATCAAAGTCACTGGATAATGACATACATTTGAGTTTCAGACTTCAAATCTTTCAGAAAATATATGTTAAAACAAATCCTTTTACTCTAGCTACTTTCTAAAGTTATAAGAGTAATATTTATAATATGTCCCTATTTTGGGGGTTTTTGTCACCCTCATTTTGTCAGTCTTTATCCAGATTTCTTGCACTGAGAAGTTGAGAGGTATGAACCCCCTCCTGACTACCTCACATTCAGTTCACCTGTGGCTTAGCTATGAAGCCAGAGAAGAAGTTGTATAACATTTGTCCGAAAAAAAACACATTTGAAGCGATGCTATCAACAGTTTGTGTCAGAAGGAAAAGGAGTCTTGCTACTTAGGGAATCAAAACCTTCCCCCTGTCAAATCCTAGTGGTATACCTTACTTCATATCTGTAATAGTTTTTCTTTTACTATATGAGATACATTACTTCACATAATGCGCAATGTAGACATTACGAGACTCAAACCCTGACTGCCTAATTGACCTTACTCTCTTGACTTATGTCATGGCTGCTGACACCACTGAAGAACATATAGAACACTCCTCAGAAAGCATACTTGTGAATGGAACCAGTGTGGAAAACTGCAATATGAGTAAAGTTAAAAACTGCAATAATCATTTTCAAAAACATCAACATACCTCACTAACAAGCTCAAAAGTCACATCAGCATTACAATGAGACATGGTAACTGCTACATTTAAAGTAATGATAATATCCTGTATTTATATCAGCTTTGCTTGACGTCATTCCTTCAGGGTAATCTCATTTGCTATAAAGGGAGAACTGTCAGTTATATTATTCGGGTCTATATTAAAACATTGAATGCTTAAAACAACAAACGATGTTTCATTGACCCTTTTTCAGTGAAGGCTGAAAATGTCGACACCTCAGAACAGTGATTTCTTTCCTAGGGAAAGAAATTGCTGTTACGACCAAAAAACAAAAAACAAAAAAAAAAACATTAAACACTTCCAAACACATACACACATACCTTAACCCTAATTCTACTCCCCCCAAAAAAGTAAACAGCTAAAAACACATATGCATATAACCCAACCATACATCTAACACACAAAAAAAAGTGAACATTTTAAAACATATGCACTTACCTTAACCCACACTCTAAACCTAAGGTCAGTAACTGTTGCACAGTTGGGGTTGGGAGGGTGGCCTAATGGTTAAGGTGTTTGCCTTACAAACACAAGGTGCAGGGTTTGAATCTCACAAGGGATAATTGGCTAGGCTTAAAATGGCTCGCAAGAGCAGTTAGCCTAGTACTAACCTATGAACCTATTTACGTAAACAGTTCCAAACTCATACACACTTACCTTAACCCTAATTCTACCCCCCCAAAAAAAAACAAAAGTAAACAGCTTAAAATGCATATGCACTTAACTAAACCTTACATCTAACGCAAAAAAAAAAAAAAAACAGTAAACACTTTCATACATATGCACTTACCTTAACCCGCATCCTAAGGTCAGTAACTGTTGCATATTTACGCTCGGGAGCTATACTAGACAAGGGACCACACTATAGTGCAGAACACAGCAAAGCAACGAAGCGGTCAAGTCACTTCTTTCCCAGGGAAAGAATTTGCTGAGCAGCTGCTTCACTGTTTTGCCTGTTTGCTCTTTAGGTGTGGATGAAAACACATTCGACAAAATGCATTTTCGTCATTCTAATAGGAACCCTATTATTCAATACTGCATTCTGGAAACTGTAGTGCAAAGTTTGACCACAGAAAAAATTATATTTGTTACACCCTATCATGTCTGTGATGTGATAAATGTATTACTTAACATGGAAATGTGCTATTAGGACACACTTATCTGTATGTGTAAAAACAATCCAAGGTACATATCAATGGAACTGAAGTCAATCTTGCTTAAGTACTACACACCAGATCAATGCATTAACATCTGAAGGCAGAAAATAACTTTCATAATGTATGATTCTGAAAAAACACAGTTGACAGGAGTATTCTTAGGGGAAATCACAAAGGTGATGAGAGAGGGAATGACCAGGATGTGGGTTATTGATTGGAAAATCTAAAAGTCAATGGCTT